>NC_072448.2:8288750-8600000 GCF_028878055.3 Symphalangus syndactylus
CTTGAACCTGGGGGGCAGAGGTTGTGGTGAGCGGAGATAGCAGCACTGCACTCCAGCCTGGCAACAGAGCGAGACTCCGTCTAAAACACAAAACAAAACAAAAACTCACGAAAAAAACAACAAACAACAAGAACAAAAACGAATGCTAAATGTAGGTACCCAAGTCATTGAGGTTTCAGCATCTCCTGCAGAGGAATCAGGGGGATCCCAGATGCTTGAAATCAGAGGATAATTAATAAATAGGCTACGTATCATGTCCCTGGGCACTCAGCCACAATGCACCTGCTTTCATCTATGCGTTGGGTTGTCACACCTGACTGTCAGGAGTGCTGGACTGCGGGCTATGAGAATTGATCCCCGGCGAGGCATGGGTCAAATCCAGCCTCTGACCCGTCAACCCTCTGCCAGCACATTCTCAGTGAGCCTGATTACGCCAGGTGAGGCCAGAGGGTAGAGAGAAAAAGGTGAAGGGTAACCTAAGAGGGTTCTTGGCTTTGCCCAGAGAAGAATTCAAGGGCGAGACGGTGGTGTTAGACAGCAACATTTTTTTTTTTTTTTTTTTTTGAGACGGAGTCTCACTCTGTCATCCAGGCTGCAGTGCAGTAGCGCGATCTTGGCTCACTGCAACCTCCGCCTCCCGGGTTCAAGCGATTCTCCTGCCTCAGTCTGACGATTAACTGGGTCTACAGGCACCCACCACCACGCCGGCTAATTTTTGTGTTTTTAGTAGAGACAGGGTTTCACCATGTTGGCCAGGCTGGTCTCGAACTCCTGACCTCAGGTGATCCGCCCACCTCGGCCTCCCAAAGTGCTGGGATTACAGGCATGAGCTACTGCACCCAGCTGGCAGTTTTGTTTTATTTGCTTTCTTTTTTTTTTCTTTTTTTTTTGAGATGGAGTCTCACTTTGTTGCCCAGGCTGGAGTGCAGTGGTGAATCTCAGCTCACTGCAACCTCCACCTCCTGGGTTCAAGCAATTCTCCTGCCTCAGCCTCATGATTAACTGGATCTACAGGCATGCACCACCACGTCCAGCTAATTTTCGTATTTTTAGTAGAGACAGGGTTTCACCATGTTGGCCAGGCTGGTCTCGAACTCCCGACCTCAAGTGATTTGCCCATCTCAGCCTCCCAAAGTGCTGCCATTACAGGCGTGAGCCACCGCGCCTGACCTACACAGCAACTTTTATTGAAGCATCTCGGCTGTGCACAGCAGCGGCAAACACACGGCTCTTTCCAGAGCAGGGCTACCCCACAGGCCATGCACCCGGAGCAGAAGCTTAGAGGTAGTTCTACAGTCATATTGATACCCGCTGCTAATTACATGCAAATGAAGGGGTGGGTGGTGCAGAAATTTCTAGAAAAAGGGTGGTAATGTCCGGATCATTGGATTGTTGCCATGGAGAGGGACTAGGAGTCTGGCTGTTGCCATGGCAATGGTAAACTGACATGGCACACTGGTGGGCTTGTCTGACACAGAGGTGCTTCTGCCCTGTACCTGTTTTAGTTAGTCCTACTTCACTCTTTCTTTTTTTTTTTTCCTGAGACGGAGTCTGGCTCTGTCACCCAGGCTGGAGGACAGTGGCGCCATCACAGCTCACTGCAGCCTCAACCTCCTGGGCTCAAGCGATCCTCCCGTCTCAGCCTCCCGATAAACTGGGACTATAGGCATGCACCACCACGACCAGGTAACTTTTGTATTTTTGGTAGAGATGGGGTTTTGCCATGTTGGCTGAAGGGGGCCAGCCCCTCCACACCTGTGGGTGTTTCTCATCGGGTGGAGACGAGAGACTGAGAAAAGAAATAAGACACAGAGACAGAGTATAGAGAAAGAATAGTGGGCCCAGGGGACCGGCACACTCAGCATGTGAGGACCTGCACCAGCGCTGATCTGAGTTCCGTCAGTATTTATTGATAACTATTTTCACTATCTTGGCAAGGGGAGTGTGGCAGGAGAATAGGGTGACGGTGGGGAGAAGGTCAGCAGGAAAACATGTGGATAAAGGAATCTGCGTCATAAATAAGTTCAAGGGAAGGAACTGTGCCCGGATGTGCACATAGGCTGGAGTTATGCTTCTCTCCACCCAAACATCTCAGGGTAGCGAAGAGCAACAGAGCAGTATTGCCGCCAGCATCTCGCCTCCAGCCACAGGGCGGTTTTCTCCTATCAGAATAGAACGAATGGTCGGCTTTACACCGAGACGTTCCATTCCCGGGGACACGCGGGAAACAGAGGCCTTCCTCTTATCTCAACCGCGAGAGGCCTTCCTCTTTTATGAATCCTCCTCAGCAGAGACCCTTTATGGGTGTCGGGCTGGGGGATGGTAAGGTCTTTCCCTCCCTACGAGGCCATATCTCAGGCTGTCTCAATGGGGGGAAACCTCAGAGAATACCCAGACTTTCTCGGGCAGACGTCCCTGCGGCCTTCCGTAGTGCATTGTGCCCCTGGTTAATAGAGAATGGAGAATGGCGATGACTTTTACCAAGCATACTGTCTGCAAACATATTCTTAACAAGGCACATCCTGCACAGCCCTAGATCCCTTAAACCTTGATTCCATACAGCATATGTTTCTGTGAGCACAGGGTTGGGGCTAAAGTTACAGGTTAACCGTATCTCAAGGCAAAACAGTGGTTCAAAATACAGATCAAAATGGAGTTTCTTATGTCTTCCTTTTTCTAGATAGACACAGTATCAGTCTGATCTCTCTTTCTTCTCCCCACAGTTGGCCAGGCTGGTCTCGGACTCCTGACCTCAGGTGATCCACCCACCTCGGCCTCCCAAAGTGCTGGGATGACAGGCACCAGCCACCACGCCCGGCCTCTCTTCCTCATTTCTATCGAATTGATTTCTGTAAATGTTCAACAGCATTTCACAAATAATGTATTTTGTGTATGGAGAGTTTAGAAGAACTATTTTAAGTCAATGTTCTAATCGAAATTCTCCAAATTCTTGTTTATCTTCTTTAAAATTCAAAACCAAATGCTAAAGGCTTTCATTAAGATCCAGCTCATCAGTTTCTCTGTGAAAACCTATCAGCTTCTTTTGTAATTATGTATTTATTATTTTTTAGATGGAGTCTTGCTCTGTCACCAGGCTGGAGTGCAGTGGTGTGATCTCAGCTCACTGCAACCTCCACCTCCCAGGTTCAAGTGATTCTCCTTCCTCAGCCTCCCAAGTAGGTGGGACTACAGGTGTGCACCACCACACTCGGCTAGTTTTTTGCTTTTTTTGTATTTTAGTAGAGACGGGGTTTCACCATGTTGGCCAGGATGATCTCAATCTCCTGACCTCGTGATCCACCCACCTCAGCCTCCCAAAGTGCTGGGATTACAGGCATGAGCCACCATGCCCTGCCCCTATTGGCTTATTTATTTAATTTTGTGCTGTCACAGGAAGGCTGGTGGAGATTAAATATTCACTCTCCACCGTGGCTTTGAGGAATATAAAATTTCCGTTTTCACCCCATTTGCTATTTTCTGCCTTACATTCGCATTTTAATTTGCCTAAGGTCTTTGTATATACAGTGTCCAGTAGGTTATATACAGTGAAGATTTGGTCTTTCACTCAACTGAAGTCTATTCTTATTGTTGTTATTGTTCTTTGAATGGCACAGTTTGACACATTTGCAATAACTATTATAAAAGCATGTTTGGGGCAGGGCGCGGTGGCTCACGCCTGTAATCCCAGCACTTTGGGAGGCCGAGGCGGGCAGATCACGAGGTCAGGAGTTCGAGACCAGCCTGACCAACGCGGTGAAACCCCGTCTCTACTAAAAATACAAAAATTAACCGGGCGTGGTGGCAGGTGCCTATAATCCCAGCTACTCTGGAGACTGAGGCAGGAGAATCGCTTAAACCCTGAAGGCGGAGGTTGCAGTGAGCCGAGATCACGCCACTGCACTCCAGCCTGGGTGACAGAGCGAGACTCCACCTCAAAAAAAAAAAAAAAGTGAACAAGTAAACTTGTGTTCTGGTTTCACGGTTGCTAGTGGCTTCCAAGGGAGATACACATTAAACAGTCATGAACCTCAATAAATCAGTTGTGAAAGAATTGATCTTTCTCCCTACACTTTTGAATTTTCCAATCTGTCCTATTCATTCAATCTTCATAAATCGGCATTTCCAATGAGATCCGCTCCAACTTCTGAGCACCCTTGGGGTCTGCATGAATTTCCTAAGACCGTTACTAGGCCTCAAGTGATCCTCCCATCTTGGCCCCCCAAAGTGCTGACATTACAGGCATAAACCACTGTGCCCGGCCTGAAAATGCTATTTTAGTCAGTAGTAAATTAAAATTAAAACAAGTATTGTAAATTTTAGCAGGGTACTTATCATCAGGCCCCATGATTTCTTTTTTTTTCTTTTTTTGAGATGGAATCTCACTGTCACCCAGGCTGAAGTGCAGTGGTGTGATCTTGGCTGACTACAAGCTCCACCTCCTGGGTTCACGCCATTCTCCTGCGTCAGCCTCCCGAGTGGCTGGGACTACAGGCACCTGCCACCACGCCCGGCTAATTTTTTTGTATTTTTAGTAGAGACGGGGTTTCACCATGTTAGCCAGGATGGTCTCGATCTCCTGACTTCGTGATCCACCCACCTTGGCCTCCCAAAGTGCTGGGATTACAGGCGTGAGCCACCGTGCCCAGCCTTTTTTTTTTTGAGACAGAGCCTTGCTCTGTTGCCCAGGCTGGAGTGCAGTGGTGCAATCTCAGCTCACTGCAACCTCTGCTTTCCAGGTTCAAGCGATTCTCCTGCCTCAGCCTCCCAAGTAGCTGGCATTACAGGTGCAGGCCACCATGTCTGGCTAATTTTTGTATTTTTAGTAGAGACAGGGTTTCTCCGTGTTGGCCAGGCTGGTCTCGAACTCCTGACCTCATGATTCACCTGCCTCGACCTCCCAAAGTGCTGGGATTACAGGCGTGAGCCACCATCCCCGGTCCCCATGTTTTCTTTGTCTGCTGTCTCATCCTATTCCCCCACAACACACACACACACACACACAGACACACAAAACCTTTGTCACATTCTTGTAAACAGTTTTTTCTTTAACATTTTTTTTAAAGACAGGGTTTTTCTCTGTTGTCCAGCCTGTAATGCAGTGACATGGTAATGGCTCACTGCAGCTTCAAACACCTGGTGTCAAGTGATCCTCCCACCTCAGACCCCCAAGTAGCTGGGACTACAGGCGTGTGCCAGCAAGCCTGGCTAATTTTTTCTATTTTTTTTTAATAGAGATGGGGTCTTGCTTTGTTGCCCAGGCTGATTTTGAACTCCTGGCCTCAAGTAATCCTCCTGCTTTGGGCACCCAAAGTGCTGGGATTACAGGTTTGAGCCATTGCGCCTGGCCGACACTGTTTTTGAGAGCATCATACGATGTCCTTTGAAAATGTTTTGGAATCATTTCCTGAGATACTTTTCCCTCCATCTCATTTTCTTCGGACTGGATGAAATCCTTACCCTCTCTGCAAGATAAATTTGAATTTTTGGCATGAGAAAACCCACAGGTCTTTCTTTGCGGGAGAATAAATCCTGAAGACTGTTTTACTCATTGCAATATCAGGAATCGGCTTGCAGACAGCTCCTCACGCCTCTATGCATGCTCTCCTGGCTCTCCGCAAAGTCGGCAGCAGAGTGGTACTTGGGCATGGGTCAGCTGACTTATGTAAATATATGACCACTGGGCATTTCGTACGTCTGCTAGTATCAGCCATACCCTTTCTCAGCACTCTACGGATTTATTCTAAAGAGCTTGCAGAACTGCTTGGTAGCATCAAGAAGAGCTTGCTCTCTGACACAAGCCATCTTTACGCTCCAAACCTGACTGCCTGTAATAAATGGCATCTTATTGTGTCGAAAAAACCGTCCTGAGGCAGGGACTGTGTTCTTAAGATGAGTGGTCTTTGCAGAGCAGGATTTGGTCAGCCACATGCAAGGATGATGGCGTAGGAAGATGGGAAAGGCTGAAACTCGGTAATTCGCAGCTAGTTTGGACGGACCACGCTCTCAGCCGGGCGAGCTCTCTAATGATGATTCACCATCTCCCTTTCCAGGAGCTTTGCAGGACGATGGCTTGAAAGCTTTCATAACTCATTTAGCCATGATAATTGATTTGGAATGAGGGATAAAGGTTGTCTCAAGCCAAAGGTTGCCTTCCTTCACTGACTCGACCCTGATCAGAGATGGAAAATGTGCAATTTAGAACAACACTAAATTTTTAATGCTTTTTAATAGCTCTTTGCGAGATTACTCAGGGTGAGCTGGAGCTTTGCAAACAAACGCTTATCCCTGTACAGTACGTTTACCTGGTGCAATTGGATGCCTTTCATTCAGGACTGTCCTTGAAGGTTACTGCCTCTATCCTTTCCACCAGGGATTAAAAGCAAATCAGATTACAGAAATGGCTGAGCTGCCTTTGGAGGCAGTTGTAATAGAGGGTTTAGGGTGTGTACCGATGTAAGAGCTTGGGGGTTATTTGCAAGGTACATGGAGCTTGAATGTTGGATCAGGATTAGGCTTGGCTGACACGGAAACCCTAAAACAACAGTGCTTTAAAGCAACAGAAGTTTGTTCCTCTCTTACGTAAAGGTGACCCTGAGGTACACGGTCCAGGGCTGGCATTGTGGCTTAGTGTCACACAGTCCCCAAAAATAAGGCTCATTTTCTTTCCTTGCTTTCCCTCCCCTAGGTCATATTGTCTTTGTCCTCATGATCCAAGACGGTAGCTCTCACACTCCAGGAAGCAAGTGGAGGAAGGAGAGAAGAGAAAGAGGGCAAAGGCAAATCATGTATGACTTTGAAAGAAAGTTTCTAGCATGTGGCAGCAGCAGTGGGTACAGAAAGAAAGAAAAAGGTTTAGCATTTCTAAGGAGTGGGTAGGAGTGGTGTCATTAATTTTAAGCTCTGTGGCCTTGGGAAAGGCTCAACTTCTGTGAACCCAAGTTTTGTCTTCTGTAACATGACGATGATGGTGATGATGGTGATGGTGATGATAGTGATGACAGTGATGATGTGATCTGATGATAATGGCGATGATGTGATGGTGATAGTGATGATGATGATGGTGATAATGAGGATGGTGATGATGTGATGGTGATGATGGTGATGGTGTGGTGATGGTGATGATGATTAGGATGATGGTGACAATAGTGATGGTGATGATGATGGTCATGATGTGACGGTGATGGTGATGATGGTGGTGATGATGTGATGGTGATGTATGGTGATGGTGATGGTGATGATAGTGATAATGATGATGGTGATGATGTGATGGTGATGATGATAATGGTGATGATGATAATGGTGAAGATGTGATGGTCATGATAATGATGGTGATGATGGTGATGGCAATGATCACGATGATGATAATAGTGGCTATGATGATGGTAATAATAATGGTGATGTAGTGATGATGGTGATGATGATGGCGATGATGATGGTGATAATGATGACAGTGATGATGTGATGGTGATGATGATGATAGGGTGAAAATGTGATGGTGATGATGGTGATGATATGGTGATGTTGATGATGATGGGGATGGTGATGATGGTGATGATGATAATAGTGATGGTGATGATGGTGATGATATGGTGATGTTGATGATGATGGGGATGGTGATGATGGTGATGATGTGATGGTGATGATGATAATGGTGAAGATGTGATGGTCATAATGATGGTGATGATCGTGATGGCAATGATGGTGATGGTGGTGATGATGGGTGATGATAATGGTGATGGTGGAGATAATGATGGTGATGATGATGATGGTGAGGATGTACTGATGATGACGATGATGACGATGGTGATAATATGATGGTGATGATTGTGATAATGATGATGGTGATGATGGTGATGTTACTGGTAATGATGGTGATGGTGGTGATGATGGTGATGTTACTGGTAATGATGGTGATAGTGATAATGATGATGGTGTTGGTGGTGATAATGATGGTGATGATGTGATGGTCATGATAATGATGGTGATGATGGTGATAGCAGTGATCATGATGATGATAATAGTGGCAATGATGATGGTGATGACAATGGTGATGGTAGAGATGATGGTGATGGTGATGTTGATGATGGTGAGGACGTAATGATGATGGTGATGGTGATGGTGATAATATGATGGTGATGATTGTGATAATGATGATGGTGACAATGCGATGGTGATGATGATGGTGATAATATGATGGTGATGATTGTGATAATGATGATGGTGACAATGCGATGGTGATGATTGTGATAATGATGACGGTGACAATGTGATGATGATGGTGATGGTGATGACAGTGATGGTGTTGATGGTGATAATGATGGTGATGATGTGATGGTCATGATAATGATGGTGATGATGGTGATAGTAATGATCATGATGATGATAATAGTGGCAATGATGATGGTGATGATAATGGTGATGGTGGTGATGATAGTGATGATGATGCTGCTGATGGAGATAATGGTGATGTGGTGATAATGATGACGATGGTGACGGTGATGATAATGGTGATGGTAATGATGGTGATAGTGATAATGGTGATGGTGGTAATAATGATGATGATGAGGGTGGTAATAATGTCACCTGCCCCACGGAACTGTTAGAAGAGACAAATGAGCTAGATTATGCAGTTTCTTAAAAATTATAATGTGTTATACAAATAATAATTGTTGTTCTAGTGGGCCACTTCTGGTGAAAATTTCTTTTCTCTTGAAGGTTCACATTGCAAAATAACCACTTCAATTATTTAGAAAGGGATAATTTATTTATTATTTATGTTTGTTTCTTTGTATGTGTATGTACCTGTACAACTGGATGCATTTGTCTATTAAGACAGATATATGAATAGATACTGATTGGATTTTACAATAAAGATACAGATTTAAAAACACTCTTCAGTAAAGACTAACAATTTTTCTTTTTCCGAACTTTCTCCTCACACTAGATAGGCTTGGTTGCAATTTTATGCCATATCCTGATTATTTGTTCCATATGCCCATTGCAGCTTGGATGTGAAGTACTCATTTCCATCTCCCTGGTACTTGGCTCTGTATCTGACACCTATGAGGTGCTCTGCAAAAGTGTCAAGTTGAATTAAATTCTGCAATAAGGTTAATGAGCCAGATCGAGGTGATGGGCATGGGGGAGAGCAGGATATGGCAAGGTGAAAGAGAGACGGGGAAAAAAAAAGAACAAACAACAGAGAAATAAATGAGGTAGAAAAAGGTCAGAGCAATAGCCTGAGAGAGAGAGAGAGAGAGAGAGAGAGAGAGAGAGAGAGAGAGAAACAATAAGCACAGACAGCCATATTGGGTCTTTCCTACCCATCCATCTAATTTATCAGCAGGTCCCCAATCTGCCCACGTCACACCACTGCACCTCTGCCCTCAATCTGGCCCAAGTTGCAATAATTTCTCCCTGAACAACCAATATACTTTTTATCTATTCCTCCCATCACCTCCTTCCCCACTATAATCTAGGTAAAGTGTCTCAACTGGGCTTCTCTAAGAAACAGACCCTGGTTTAAGGATTGAGTAATGGAAAGGGTAGGGACTCTGGCCAAGGTAAGGGCTCTGGCCAGGGCAGGGGGTCAGAGGAAGGTAATACAGGGAAGGGCATCCACCAATGAGGGGTGAATTATTAAGCCAGCTCTACAGAGGGCATCTAGGACATAATCTTTATGTGATGCTCTGGGAAACAGCATAAAACACCCACCTGGGAATTATCATAGCAGAGGGGTGAGGGACCTGGGGTGTTGATACTCTACATCCATCAGTAACTGGTGGAGAATGTGACTCTCCTGCACTTTCAGTTTGGCACTTGATATGGTTTGGATTGTGTCCCCACCCAAATGTCACGTCAAATTGTGATTCTCCAGTGATGGAGGACAGGTCTGGTGGGAGGTGATTAGGTCATGGGGAAAGATTTCTTCCTTGCTCTTCTCATTACAGTGAGTGAGTTCTGATGAGATCTTGTTGTTTAAAAGTGTGTAGCACTTCCCCCTTTGCTCTTCTCCTCCTGCTCATGCCATGTAAGACGTGCATGCCTCCCTCCTCTTTGCCTTCAGCCGTGATTGTATGCTTCCTGAGGCCTCCCCCGTCATGCTTACTGTATGTGAAGGGATGTGAAGTTGTCATTTAGGACTATGGGCCCAGGCTTGAGGGTGGAGCCTTTGCCAGGGACCCCACCCTTTTCTACCCAGTATTTCCCTGCCTCCTGTCCATATCACCACGAGCTACATGGAGCTCCCAAGGAGACAATTCTCCTTAGTGCTTCCCGTTCACTTGGTAGTCAGAGCTGTGGTCATACAGGCTCAAGCCACTCCCCAAGTTAGTTAACATTGCAAACCATATGTAATAGTATACTTAATCAATATATAAATGGTACAGGTTAAACATTCCACAACAAACAAAGCAACATTTACCATCAAGAGAAAGGGAATAGAAAAGAGGGTTAATAAGGCTGGGCATCGTGGCTCACACCTGTAATCCCAGCACTTTGGGAGGCCAAGGGATGCGGATCATCAGGTCAGGAGATTGAGACCTGTCTGGCTAACACAGTGAAACCTCGTCTCTACTAAAAATACAAAAAAACTAGCCGGGCCTAGTGGCAGACGCCTGTAGTCCCAGCTACTTGGGAGGCTGAGGCAGGATAATGGTGTGAACCCAGGAGGCGGAGGTTGCCGTGAGCTGAGATTGCGCCACTGCACTCCAGCCTGGGCAACAGAGCAAGACTCTATCTCAAAAAAAAAAAAAGAAAAGAAAAAAGGGTGCATAAACCAGTCCAAGAAGAGGGACATTGACAAGAACAATATCCTATCATGGTCTGACATGGTCCTGATGTGGGTGTCTATTAACATATGGCAAGAAAGGGTCTTTGATGTGGGCAGAACCTTTGGCATACTCTGCACAGATAGGTGGAGGATTTTATTGAGTAATGGAAGTGGCTTTCAGCAGGATGGGGAGCTGGAAAGGGGATGGAATGGGAAGATAGTCTTCTCTTGTAGTTTTATTTGACTTTGTGCCAAGATGAAAGGGAGAAAAGCCAGAAAGCAGCACACGGCAGCTTTTGTCTCAGCTTCTGACAACCTCCCAGCAATGCAGCACTCAGGCAGGATGCAGAGAGCAATGTATAAAGAATTAGACAGCCTTACATATAGACCATGGAATACTATGCAGCCATAAAAAAGGATGAGTTCATGTCCTTTGCAGGGACATGGATGAAGCTGGAAACCACCATTCTCAGCAAACTATCACAAGAACAGAAAACCAAACACCACATGTTCTCACTCATAAGTGGGAGTTGAACAATGAGAACACGTGGACACAGGGAGGGAACATCACACACTAGGGCCTGGGGTGGGTAGGGCGCTAGGGGAGGGATAGCATTAGGAGAAATACCTAAGGTATATGATGGGTTGATGGGTACCGCAAACCAACATGGCATATGTATACCTATGTAACAAACCTGCACGTTCTGCACTGTATACCAGAACTTAAAGTATAATAATTTTTTTTAAAAGTTAAAAAAAAAAAGAATTAGACAACTTACTGAAACACTTCTGCCCTGTCCCCTGCCATGCCTTGCCAAATTTATAGCTTCCCATTGTGAAGTATTATCAGCGTGAATTTGTAAAGTAATTAGCAGGGTGCCCCAAAAAGACTTTCTTTCTGAGCACCTCAAAGTTGTAGTTATTAAAAATTTTTCAGTCCTTTCACGTGCCTACTCAGAACACGTTTTCTCATTGTTCAACTCCCACTTACGAGTGAGAACATGCGGTGTTTGGTTTTCTGTTCTTGTGTTAGTTTGCTGAGAATGATGGTTTCCAGCTTCATCCACATCCCTGCAAAGGACATGGACGGAGCCGACTTCATGTTTATGAATATTTTGGGCTGCATCAGGATTTCTTTAGAAATGGACTCTTAAATCCTTCTGTACGACTTTTCTGGGCGTTTCCTAAAAAAAAACGTGTTCACAAAATGAGTGGTTTCAAAAAATAGAGATTCATCTTCTGCCAGTCATGGAGACCAGGAGTCTGAGATCAAGGTATCTCAGGACCACACACCCTCCGGAGGCTCTAAGGAAAAACCCTTCCTGCCTCTTCCCACTCCTGGGGGCTCCAGGCATCCCAGGGCTTGTGGCTGCATCACTCCAGTCTTCGCCTCCACCTCCACGTGGCCTTCTCCTCTGTGTCTGTGTCTCCTCTTCTGTCTTTAGAAAGACACCTGTCATTGCATTTAGGGCCTCCCTACTCCAGGACAATCTCATCTCCGGATCCTTAACGAAATGCATCTGCAAAGACCTTATTTCCAAATACAGTTCCATTCACGGGTTCTGGAAAACAGGACATCAACGTATTTTGGGGGTCACCATTCAATCCATTACAATAGTATCCAGTTCCCTCTGGAGGCTCTAGGGGAGCACAGTCTGCATTCAGGACCCATTCTAACCCAAGATGATCTCATCTCAACTAATTCCATCAGCTATGACCCTATTTCTAAATAAGGTCTCATCCTGAGGTTCTGGGTGGACGTGAATTTGGGAGAAATACTCTTCAATCTGCTATACCTTCCAATGCTGACTAACGTCTGTATTTAAATAAACTCTGCAATTATCTCAGAAGACTTCCAGAAAGAAACACATGGTGAGTAACATCTATATTTACATAAACCCTACAGTTATCTCAGAAGACTTCCAGAAACACAAGGGGAGCATGACACCAAACCCAGAAGGCTTAAATGAAAACAGGGATTAGGCCAGGCACAGTGGCTCATGCCTGTAATCCCAGCATTTTGGGAGGCCAAGGCAGGTGGATCACCTGAGGTCAAGAGTTCGACACCAGCCTGACCAACATGGCGAAACCCCATCTCTACTAAAAATACAAAAATTAGCCAGGCGTGGTGGCGTCCGCCTGTAGTCCCAGCTATTTGGGAGGCTGAGGCAAGAGAATTGCTTGAACCCCAGAGGTGGAGGTTGCAATGAGCTGAGATTGCACCATTGCACTCCAGCCTGGGCAATAGAGCAAGACTCTGTCTTAAAATAAATATAAATATATTTGATATAAATTAAATAAATATTTGATATATATTAAATAAAAATATATATGATATAAATATGTGAGTGCAAACCTGTGTGTATGATCACACACATACACACACACACACACACAGAATCGCTTGAACCTGGGAGGTGGAGGTTGCAGTGAGCTGAGATCGCGCCATTGCACTCTAGCGTGGGCGACAGAGCAAGATGGAAGGAAGGGAGGAAGGAAGGAAGGAAGGAAGGAAGGAAGGAAGGAAGGAAGGAAGGAAGGGGAAGGGAAGGGAAGGAAGGAAGGAAGGAAGGGAAAGAAGGAAGGAAAGGAAGGAAGGAAAGGAAGGAAGGGAAGGAAGGAAGGAAGGAAGGAAGGAAGGAAGGAAGGAAGGAAGGAAGGAAGGAAGGAAAGAAGGAAGGAAAGGAAGGAAGGGAAGGAAGGAAGGAAGGAAGGAAGGAAGGAAGGAAGGAAGGAGGGAGGGAGGGAGGGAAGGAAGGGAAGGAAGGAAAGGGGGATTAATAGAACAACGTGAAAACTTTCATTCAAACTACAAACTTTTACCTTTAAGACCTTCAGTACCCAGGGTCCCAGAAGCCAGACGTCGAGAGCCACTGGTGTGGCCTTTAGGCTGAGATCCCTCTCATCTCTTTCTCTTTCTCCAGCCATGTAGGACGAGAGCATTGGAAGTGGCTTTCAGCAGGATGGGGAGCTGGAAAGGGGATGGAATGGGAAGATAGTCTTCTCCTGCAGTTTTATTTGACTGTGTGCCAAGATGAAAGGACAAGGGAGAAAAGCCAGAAAGCAGCACGCACCAGCTTTTGTCTCAGCTGTGTGAGACAGCTGAGACAGAATCTCAATCACGCCTTCTGCCACGATTGAACATTTCCCGTACAGCCTGTGGAACTGTGACCAATTGATCCTCTTTTGTTATAAATTATACAGTCTCAGGAAGCCCTGGATGGCTGTGTGCAATGGACTCATACATATACAAAGACAGTCATAAATTAGAATTAATATATGTGATATAAGGTCACTAGAGGGGTATTCTCATGTGCCACAGGCTTCTCAGAAGGAGGCTGTCCATTTGCACCAGTGGGAACACCACAGGGCTTGGAATTCAGATTCCAAATCACAAATATTTTAGTAAGAACCTATTCATGAAGGTTTTGCTTTTTAAGAATCATATACATATTTTTTCTTTTTTTTCTTTTTTGAGACAGAGTCTTACTCTGTCACCCAGGCTGGAGTACAGTGGTGCAATCTCGGCTCACCACCTCCTGGGTTGAAGCAATTCTCCTGCCTCAGCCTCCCGAGTAGCTGGGATTACAGGCACCTGCCACCATGCCCAGCTAATTTGTTTTGTAATTTTAGTAGAGATGGGGTTTCACCATGTTGGCCAGGCTGGCCTCAAACTCCTGACCTCAGGTGATCCACCCACATCAGTATCCCAAAGTGCTGGGATTACAGGTATGATCCACCATGCCCGGCTAAGAATCTTATATTTTAAGATGCCTTCTGATTCAAAAAGGGATTATTTTATAACCTGGAAAAAAATTCATATCACTCCTCCATTTTCATCCAGAGATGCCATATATTCTTACTATTGTAGGAGATTTTGCTCTACAAATTACAGGTTATATGGAATAAGACTATTTTTGAAGAGTTCATGAGAAAGCAACAAGACCTTTTGTCTGAAAAGAATACAGACATTTGGTCATCCGTTCATTTCAGGCAGTTTAAAGGTTGCAGAAAATGTTTTGGTATATAATATTAATAAATCCATCTTTTATACTCATGGTTTGGATCTGTGTCCCCACCCAAATCTCATGTTCAATTGTGATCCCCAGTATTGGGGGTGGAGCCTGGTGGGAGGTGATTGGGTCATGAGGGTGGATATTTTGTGATTGGTTTAACACAGTCCCCCTTGGTGCTGTGGTGGTAAAAGTGAGTTATCACAAGATTTGGCTGTTGAAAAGTGTGTAGGACCTCTCCCTCGTCTCTTTTTCCTTCTCTAGCCATGTAAGACGAGACTGCCTCCCCTTGGCCTTCCTGTACAGCCTGTGGAATTGTGACTGATTGATCCTCTTTTGTTATAAGTTATGCAGTCTCAGGAAGCCCTGGATGGCTGTGTGAGAATGGACTCATACATACACAAAGACAGTCATAAATTACAATTAATACATATGATATAAGGGCCAGGCAAGGTGACTCATGCCTGTAATCTCAACACTGGGAGGTCGAGGCTGGTGGATCACCTGAGGTCAGGAGTTTGAGATCAGCCTGACCAACATGGCGAAACTCCGTCTCTACTAAAAATACAAAAATTAGCTGGGCACAGTATTGGGAGCCTGTAATCCCAGCTATTTGGGAGGCTGAGGCAGGAGAATTGCTTGAACCCAGGAGGTGGAGGTTGCAGTGAGCTGAGATTGCATCATTCTACTCCAGCCTGGGCAACAGAGCAAGACTCTGTCTCAAAAAATATAATATATATGTATATATGATATAAATATATGTGTGCACACCTGTGTGTATGATGACACACACACACACAGAAACACACACACACTCAATTATCTTTCTCTCCTTCTGGGATGTCCTCCCTTCCTCCTTCCTTTAGTCTAGGGAAGAATCAGGCTGTTGAAAATATTCAATAACGCAACTGAACGTGCAGTGGGCACCTGAACCATCTCCTCATCATCTAAACATGACCGTCCCTAAATATGTCTCTCTAGCAGGCAGAATAACAGCCCCCAGAGATATCAGGTTCTTAGCCCTGAAGCCTGTGAGTGAGACATTATTTGGGGGGAAAAAAAGCATTTGCAGATGTGAATAAGAATCTTGAGATAGAGATATTATCCTGAATTATCTGGCTGGGCTTTCAATACAACCACGTGTCCCTTTAAGAAGGAAAGACGGAGTCTTAAGACTCAAACACACAGACATGGCCATGTGGAGATGGAGGCAGAGACTGGAGTGATGCGGCCACAAGCCCAGGGATGTCTGGAGCCCCCAGGAGCTGGGAGAGGCAGGAAGAACCCTCCCCTAGAGCATCCAGAAAGAAGTGGATACAATTGTACTGGATTGAACTGTGGTCCCCCAAAAAGACCTGCCTGTACCCTAATACCCAGAATCTAGGAATGGGAACTTATATGAAAATAGAGTCTTTGCAGATGTAATTAGTTCTGGATCTGGAGATGAGATCATCCACAGTTAGGATGGGCCCTACATCCAAAGACAGGTGTTGGGGGGGGTCTGATGTGTAACTTGGAACATCAAGGTGTATGAGGTGGGGACTGTCAGCCATAAACACCTGATGTATAAAGAAAAAAAGAAGGCCGGGCGCGGTGGCTCACGCTTGTAATCCCAGCACTTTGGGAGGCCGAGGTGGGTGGGTCACGAGGTCAGGAGATCGAGACCACGGTGAAACCCCATCTCTACTAAAAAATACAAAAAATTAGCCGGGCATGGTGGCGGGTGCCTGTAGTCCCAGCTACTCGGAGAGGCTGAGGCAGAAGAATGGCGTGAACCCGGGAGGCGGAGCTTGCAGTGAGCCGAGATCGGGCCACTGCACTCCAGCCTGGGCAACAGAGCGAGACTCCGTCTCAAAATAAATAAATAAATAAATAAATAAAAATAAAGAAAAGAAGAAAACTCTAGTAAGGCAAGCTCTGGGGACTCCATAGACTGACTCATGGAAGGCCAGACGTAATAGTGGTGGCGACAGACTTCCTAACCTCAACTGGGAAGAAAAGAACTTTTTCGTCATAAATATTTCAAAATATGTTGAAGCAAATGGTTTGTTTAGCAGAAGTAAAATATATTAGTATGTGTGTGTATATGTGATTTGTATATGTATGTTTGCATGGAATATATATGCCTGTATATGTGTGTATATGTGTGTATATATGTAGTATGTATATATGTTTGTATGGAGCTATATATGTCTATACGTGTGTGTGTGATGTGCATAGGTGAGTGAATGTGTATATGTGGTGTGTATATATGCACATATGTAAACACATTTCTATGTTTATATAGAGATATATATGTTTGTATATATGTGAACGTGTGTATATGTATGGATATATAGATTTTTGTCTTAATATATATATAAATGTGTGTATATGCTGTATCTATTATATGTTAGTATGGGGATATGTATGTCTGTATGCATGTGTATATATGTGGTGTGCATACAAATGTGTGTGATATCTGTATATGTGTGTGAGATGTGTATTATGTTTGCTTGGGGATAATATATGTGGTGTGCATACATATGTGTGTGATATCTGTATATGTGTGTGTGAGATGTGTATTGTTCGCATAGGGATACATGTGTCTACATATGTGTGTATATATGTGGTATGCATACATATCTGTGTGATATATGTATGTGTGTGTGAGATGTGTATTACATTTGCATGGGGATATATGTGTCTATATACATGTATATATATGTGGTGTGCATACATATGTGTGTAATATCTGTATATATGCATGTGTGTAATGTGTATTATATGTTTGTATGGGGATATATATGTTTATATACATGTATATATAGATGTGTGGTGTGCATACATATGTGTGTGATATCTGTATATATGCATATATGTAATGTGTATTATATGTTTGTATGGGGATATATGTCTGTATACATGTGTATATATGTGGTGTGCATACATGTGTGTGATATCTGTATATGTGTGTGTGAGATGTGTATTGTTTGCATGGGGATATATGTGTCTATATACATGTATATATATGTGGTGTGCATACATATGTGTGTGTCTGTATATGTGTGTGTGAGATGTGTATTGTTTGCATGGGGATATATGTGTCTATATACATGTGTATATATGTGGTGTGCATACATATGTGTGTATCTGTATATGTGTGTGTGAGAGATGTGTATTGTTTGCATGGGGATATGTGTCTACATATGTGTGTATATATGTGGTGTGCATACATATGTGTGTGATATCAGTATATGTGTGTGTGAGATGTGTATTATGTTTGCACGGGGATATATGTGTCTACATATGTGTGTATATATGTGGTGTGTATACATATGTGTGTAATATCTATATATGCATACATGTAGGATGTATTCTATATTTGTATAGATACGTGTGTGTGATGTGTATTATGTAGTTGCATGGGGATATATATGTCTGTATATATGTGTGCATATGTATGTGTATGTTTGTGGTGTGTATAGACGTGTGTACAGGGATGAATAGGTGTGTATATGTGTGTTTTACATAAACATTCATGTCTACTAATGATTCCAGGTGAAACAGTACATACTTCTAAGCACAATGGTAACTGAGATGTGATTAAGGTAGAAGACGGGCAGATTTGGTCGTATAAGAAAATATGCTACTGATCCCACATGGACTTTGGGTTTTGTGTCTAAAAGTGGGCTCCCACCAATTCCTTCCGCATCTGGCCATCTGTCATCATGGTGGAGAACTGGAGGCAAGGCCACCGTTAGGGTCCGATGGTCGTGGGAAGATGCAAACTCCCTCACGGGTTGGTTTCACAGTAAACATAGAGCAAGGCACAATCACGATGTTACTGGGGCTGTGTCTACCCCTTGTTCTGGTTCATGATTCAATTTGGTCTTCTGTCAGCTTAAATAAGAGCCCTGATAAACCTACGTGTGCATGTATCTTTATAGAAAAGACTTGGAACCAACCCAAATGTCCATCAATGATAGACTGGATTAAGAAAATGTGGCACATAGACACCATGGAATACTATGCAGCCATAAAAAAGGATGAGTTCATGTCCTCTGCAGGGACATGGATGAAGCTGGAAACCATCATTCTCAGCAAACTATCACAAGGACAGAAAACCAAACACCACAGGTTCTCACTCATAGGTGAGAATTGAACACTTGGACACAGAGTGAAGAACATCACACACCAGGGTGGGGGACAGGGGGAGGGATAGCATTAGGAGAAATACCTAATGTAAATGACGAATTGATGGGTGCGGCAACCAACATGGCACATGGATACCTATGTAACAAACCTGCACGTTGTGCACATGTACCCTAGAACTTAAAGTATATTAAAAAAAAAAGAACAGCACTGAGACTTCTGTGTGGAGCATGCTGACCCAGCATGTTCGTAGGACGAAGGTCTCTCCAGGACTCCCTCGTCAAAGCTGCCGTTAAGTGTGTTCATGAGATTTCAGGAAATGAAATTCAAAGATGGCCTGGGGTCCCATTTGGATAAGAGGCCACTCCACGTTAGGAATAGCTTTCTCATGAGTGTCTTCCAGCCTCTCAAGAGGGCGAGAGACGCTGAGATCCCCATGCTGGCAACCCCACACCATCTGTTTAACCATTTGCTCATTGGTTTTTTGCAATCCTGCGATTCAAAGATCTCTTTCACAGCTAATAAAAACTTCAGACCTCTTCCTGGAAAAAATGCAAATACAGTTGCATCCATCTTGCCCATCATTTTCAAGGTGCAGGGTATTTTTTGAAGCTACTTCTTGCCTCCCACCTCTTCTCAGGCAACCATGAATCTCAGATTAAGATCTCAATGTTAGAGAATTCTTTGAGGGCCAGGAAAATGCCGCATAGATAAACATTGGACAATGACTTTTTTTTTCTTTATATTTTCTCAGCCTAGTAAAGCACAGAAGACCAAGATTGAGAGGTGAGACTGTGCAACCTACCAGCTGTGTGACCTTGGAAAGAATGCTCAGCCTCTCTGTAGATGTGATAGTCCAACCTGCGAAGTCAGTGTGTGAGGCTGGGCTCGGTGGCTCATGCCTGTAATCCCAACAGTTTGGGAGGCTGAGGCGGGTGGATCACCTGACGTCAGGAGTTGGAGACCAGCATGACCAACATGGTGAAACCCTATCTCTACTAAAAATACAAAATTAGCCAGGTATGGAGGTGGGCACCTGTAATCTCAGCTACTCAGGAGGCTGAGGCAGGAGAATTGCTTGAACCCAGGAGGCGGAGGTTGCAGTGAGCCAAGATCTTGTCACTGCACTCCAGCCTGGGCAACACAGCAAGACTCCGTCTTGGAAAAAAACAAAAACAAAGTCACTGTGTGGATTAGGTGAGTTCATATATGGAATGCATGTGTACAGCAGCTGCAGATGCTTACCAAGGACTATATACGGACTGTTGTTACTGCTACCTCCACTAATACAGCTATTGCTATAGTTACTTTGACAATTAGTACTCAACAACTACCATTACTACTAGCACTGCCAGGACTATTGCTACTACTAGTACTACTGCACTACCACTGCGATTAATGCTATTGCTACAGCTCGCAAACTACCTCATTACTAAAGCCACTACTAGAACTATGGCTTCCTCTTCTCACGGGGGTCTGACTTTCATCTGCGATTCCCTGAGGGTTCACACCCAGCAAAGGATCCCCGCACCGACTAACCTGCTCTGCCTGCATCCCTGCCTCAGAAGCAAATGGGTCCCAAGTACAGCACCCTCCCTCCTGGGCCTCAGCCTTATGTAGACTCAGGCGAGGGCATTTGAAGAAGGGACCTCAGTTGATTCTCTGTTGCAGAGCGCCCAAGACGAAGAGAGCACAGACATAGCACCATAGCCGGAAATAGCCTTTCATAGCCCCTAAATGTGCAGGGCTGGACACAAGTTAGGAATCTGCTTTTCCACTAAGTAGCTTGTGGAATGCACCTCTGTGTGTGTGTGTGTGTGTCTTCCTCTCTCTCTTTTTCTCTCTCTGCCTCTCTTCTTCCTCCCTCTTTCTCCCCCTCTCTTTCTCCCCCTCTCTCTGATTTCCCCTATCCCTCTTCTCTCTCTCCTCCTAGTCTTCCTCTCTCTCAGTCCTCTGCCTCTCTCTCTTTCTGGCTTTCTGTCTCTCCTCCTCCCTCTCCCTCTCTTTCTTCCTCCCTCTCTGCCTTTCTTCCTGTCTGTCTCTCTCCCTTCCTCTCTTCCTCCCTCCTTCTGTCTCTCTCTCACTCTCTTCTTCTCTTTCTCTCCCTCTTCCTGTTTCTCTTCCTCTCTCTCTTCCTCCATCTCTTCCTCTCTCTGTCTCTCCTTCCTTCTCTGTCTTTCTTCCTCTCTTCCTCTGTCTCTTCCTCTCTCTCCTTCTCTTTCTTCCTCTCTTCCTCTCTCTATCTCTCTCTCCCCCTTCCTCTCTCTCTTTCTCCCTCCCTGTCTCTCTCATTCTCCTCTCTCTTGCCCTTCTTTTCTCGCTTCCTCTGTCTCTTCCTCCCTCTCTCTTCCTCTCTCTCTCCTTCCCTCTCTGTCTTTCTTCCTCTCTCTGTCTCTCCCTCTTCCTCTCTCTCTTCCTTCCTCCCTTTCTGTCTCTCTCTCATTCTCTTCTCTCTCCCCCTCTTCCTGTGTCTCTTCCTCTCTCTTCCTCCCTCTCTCTTCCTTCCTCCCTATCTGTCTCTCTCTCATTCTCTTCTTCTCTCTCCCCCTCTTCCTGCCTCTCTTCCTCTCTTCCTCCCTCTCTCTTCCTGTCTCTCTTCCTCCCTCTCTGTCTTTCTTCCTCTCTTCCTCTCTGCTCTGTCTCCCCCTTATTCTCTTTCTTCCTCCCTCCCTCTCTGTCTTTCATTCTCTTCTCTCTCTTCCCCTTCCTGTCTCTCTTCCTCCCTCTCTCTCCCCTCTCTGCCTTTCTTCCTCTCTCTGTCTCTCTCTCCCTCTTCCTCTCTTTCTCCCTCCCTCTGTGTCTCTCTCACTCTTCTTCCCTCTCTTCCCCTTCCTGTCTCTCTTCTTGTCTGTCTTCCACCCTCTCTCTTCCTTTATCTTTCTTTCTCCCTCCCTCTCTTCCTCTCTTCCTGTCTCTGTCTCTCTCTCCTCCCTCCTCTCTCTTCCTCTCTCTCCTTGTCTCTCTCTCTCTCTCACACACACACAGACACACACACACACTCCCCAGGATCGTATTCACCCATGCTTTTTAAAAGAGAAGCAATTCCAGACATATTCTGGTAGAATGTCAAACAAGAGAAAAATAAAGAAACGTTTATGCTGAGATTTAAAAACAACAACAACAACAGCGATAGACCTTATACCGTTTTGACTTCATTTCAACCACAAGAAATGACACAGCAACACTGGGTAGCCAACTACTGATAGGAACTAACAGGAACAAAATATCTTATAAGAGATAAACATTTCAGCAGATTCACACAATAATTCTCCAAGTATCTCTTCTTAGGTAGGTCTCCTTCCCAAATAGGCGTTATTCTTGGTAGATATATCCTCTGGGGAAATTTTAGAAAATATTTTAATGATTTATAAAGTCTCCCAGTTTAAATTGCAATGTGGCAAAAAGCATTCCCCCTAATGACAGGGCCGTAATCTACAGAGGAAAAATATCAAACAAATTAAAATAAACTCATAGAGGCTTCATCCCTCAGAGAGGAATACACACATGATTTGGACGTATTTACAAAATCCTATTAAAGATATTTTGTTCCTGTTCCATGGCTTGATAGAGCTGACGAGAGGGCTGAGCTAGCTGTGCTCTGAGTTTTGCAAGACTTTTAACAACCATAATCTGTGTGGCTTTCGGTTTTCGAGGCCTGTTGAAGTGCATGTTGAGAATCAGCCCTCTTTACACTTTCCTAACGACTCTGAAGGCAGAAATCAACCATGACAAAAACGGTTTGATTTAGAGGATTAGACCATTCCACTCAGAATTCGTTCGCTTACTTAGAAAGTGGTTTCCTGGCCAGGCACCGTAGCTCACGCCTGTCATCCCAGCACTTTGGGAGGCAAGAGGTGGGTGAATCACCTGAGGTCGGGAGTTCGAGACCAGCCTGGCCAGTATGGTGAAACCCCGTTTCTACTAAAAATACAAAAATTAGCCGGCGTGGTGGCGGGCGCCTATAGTCCCAGCTACTCAGGAGGCTGAGGCAGGAGAATTGCTTGAACCTGGGAGGTGGAGGTTGCAGTGAGCCGAGATCCTGCCATTGCACTCCAGCCTGGGCCACAAGAGCAAAACTCCATTTCAAAAACTAAAAAATAAAAATAAATAAAAAAAGAAAGTAGTTTCCTTGTACCGCTTGGGTTTGCAGCATGTCACAATTACCAAGTGAAATATAGTTAATGGAATAAACTATATTTAAAATTATTTTAACAGTATTTTGAAAAAATATATATATATATAATACACGTCACCCTGTTGGTGTAACTGCGTTGTGGTAGCCCCGGTGAACTCATCCCACAAATCATGAGTTCCCAGCTCACCTGCTTCCTCTTATGGGGGTCGACACGCTCTATCTCCCTGGGCAGAAGCTTTTATTCTGAAAGGGAGCGCTTTGCGTTGGCTGAGCTTGAGCGTGAGGGCTGGAGCTCCTGGGATCTTGAACACTCCTGGGACCTTGAACCTCCGTGGACAGAAGGAGTGTAGCTGAAAGGACCCAGCCGTCTTCCATCGTTAGCACGTAAGTTGCTGAGGCTCTTCCCCAGTTGAGTTTGTCAGAATCTATTCAGAGCATCACACGGGCGTGTAAACCACTGGAAGTCCCTTGCTCTTGTTCTAATGAGGGGCAGGTGAGGAGGAGGGACCATCCACAGGTGAGAAATGGGCAGAATATTTGTGGCAGGGATGGTGATTTTTGTCGCCAGCAGACTCTGCCTGGTGGTGGTGCGGCAGACTTGTGAAACATTTGGAATTGTCTTCCAAATGTATAGAGATTTCTCGAGGAACTTAAAACAGAAGCTGGGCGCGGTGGCTCACGCCTGTAATCCCACCACTTCCAGAGGCGGAGGCGGGAGGATCACCTGAGGTCGGGAGTTTGAGACCAGCCTGGCCAAAATGCTGAAACACCATCTCTACCAAAAATTCCAAAATTAGCTGGGTGTGGTGGCAGGTGTTTGTAATCCCGGCTACTCAGGAGGCTGAAGCAGGAGAATCACTTGAACCTGGGAGGCAGAGGTTGCAGTGAGCCGAGATCACGCCATTGCACTCCAGTCTGGGGGACAAGAGCAAAACTCTGTCTCCAAACAAAAACAAAAAAGAAATAGCCAGAACTACTATGTCACCCAGCAATCCCATTCCTAGAGATACTGTCCTATCACAAAGACACATGCACCTATATGTTCATCGCAGCACCAATCACAACAGCAAAGAGGTGGAGTCGACACAGGTACCCATCCATGGTGGACTGGATTGAGAAAAGGGGCTATATCTGCACCACAGGTTACTTTCCAGCCATAAGAAAGAATAAAAACATGCCTGGCACGGTGGCTCACGCCTTTAATCCCAGCACTTTGGGAGGCCAAGGTGGACGGATCACGAGGTCAGGAGTTTGAGACCAGCCTGGCCAATACGGTGAAACCCCGTCTCTACTAAAAATACAAAAATTAGCCAGGTGTGGCGGCACGTGCCTGTAATCCCAGCTACTCAGGAGGCCGAGGCAGGAGAATCACTTGAACCTGGGAGGCAGAGCTTGCAGTAAGCTGAGATCGCGCCACTGCACTCCAGCCTGGGCAACAGAGCGAGACCCTGTCTCAAAAAGAAAAAAAAAAGTACAAATAATGCACATAATGCAGAGTTTTGTTTAGACAGGAGGAATAAGGTCTGCACAGCTATTAGCATGGTGACATAATTAATAATAAAATGCTGTGCATTTCAGGATTATTGAGTCAGTTTTATTTTTGTTAATAATAAAACACTGTATTTCAAAATTGTTCAGAGTAGGTTTTGTTTTTCTTAATAATAAAGCACTGTGCATTTCAACATTGTTCAGTATAGGTTATTTTTATTAATTTATAATAAAGTACTGTGCATTTCAAAATTGTTCAGAGTAGGTTTTGTTTTTCTTAATAATAAAGTACTATGCATTTCAAAATTGTTCAGAGTAGGTTTTATTTTTCTTAATTAGTAATAAAGTACTATGCATTTCAAAATTGTTCAGAGTAGGTTTTATTTTTATTTTTGTTAATTAATAATAAAACACTGTGCATTTCAAAATTGTTCAGTGTAGGGCCAGGTGTGCTGGCTCATGCCTGTAATCCCAGCATTTTAGATTATCTGCGGTCAGGAGTTCAAGACCAGCCTGGCCAACATGGTGAAACCCCATCTCTACTAAAAATACAAAAATTATCTGGGTGCGGTGGTGCTTCACCTGTAATCCCATGTACTAGGGACGCTGAGGCACGAGACTCGCTTGAGCCGGGGGGACGGAGGTTGCAGTGAGCCCAAATCACACCACTGCACTCCAGCCTGGGTGACAGAGTGAGACTCCATCTCAAAAAGAAAAAAAAAAGTTCACAGTAGGTTTTATGTATTTTTTTAATGATAAAGTACTGTGCATTTCAAAATTGTTCAGAGATTTTATTTTTATTTTTGTCAATAATAAAGTACTGTGCATTTCAAAATTATTCAGTATATGTTTTATTTTTATTTTTTTATTTTTTTTGTTTTCTTGCTTTTATTTGTATAAATTTAGGGGTTCCATGAGAAATTTTGTTACATGTATAAAATATGTAGTGATCTAGGTATTTAGGGCGTCCGTCACCTGAATACAGTATTTTTGTGTTAAGTCTTTACACCTTTATCTGCTATGGAACCCCAAATGTATTCCTTGTATCTTTTTTTTTTTTTTTTTTTTTTGAGAAGGAGTCTCCCTCCATCGTCCAGGCTGGAGTGCAGTGGTATGATCTCGGCTCACTGCAACCTCCACCTCCAGGGTTCAAGCTTTTCTCCTGCCTCAGCCTCCTGAGTAGCTGGGTCTGCAGGCACCTGCCACCATGCCAGACTAAATTTTGTATTTTTAGTAGAGACCGGGTTTCACCATGTTGGCCAGGCTGGTCTCGAACACCTGACCTCAAGTGATCCACCCGCCTCGGCCTCCCAAAGTGCTGGGATGACAGGCGTGAGCCACCACGCCCGGCCCCCATTCAACTGTTGATGGACTCTTGGGTTGATGCCATGTATTTGCTATTGTGAACAGTCCTGCAATAAACGGAGGAATTTTTTTTTTTTTTTTTTGAGAGGGAGTCTCTGTCGCCCAGGCTGGAGTGCAGTGGTGCAATCTCAGCTCACTGCAAGCTCCGCCTCCTGGGTTCACGCCATTCTCCTGCCTCAGCCTCCCAAGTAGGTGGGACTACAGGCACCCGCCACGATGCCCGGCTAATTTTTTTGTATTTTTAGTAGAGATGGGGTTTCACTGTGTTAGCCAGGATGGTCTCGATCTCCTGACCTCGTAATCCACCTGCCTTGGCCTCCCAAAGTGCTGGGGTTACAGGCGTAAGCCACAGGGCCAGCCTAAACATACGTTTTTAAATGCGTGCACCACACACACACACACACACACACACAAAAGAAAAGTAGGTGAGGTGATGGATATGTTAGTTGGCTTTATGCAATTATCCCATGTTGTGTACATATATCAAAATTTCACGCTGTACCCTACAGATAGATGCAATCATTGTTTGTCCCTTAAAAATTAAATTTTCCAAAGGAAAGAGACCAACAGCGGCTTCTGAAGTCGAGGACACAGCAAGGCTTTGCCCCCTGGGTAAAACATGAACAACGGGAAATGGAATTTCAAATGTCACTGCAGGAGGAATTTACTCATTCGGGGCCGGGGGCTTCCTTCGACGTGATAAAATGATCTTCAGCTGATGGGAATATAATGACAGCCAGCATTATCAGCAGAGAACAGCAGCTTCAAGTGTCTTTATATATTCATTATTGTCAGTATCAGGGTTCAGTTGGTGGCCCACAGTGCCATCCCAAGTCAAGTTCAGAGGTGGGGATGACATCACAGCCAGTATCATTTGCCAGGTGCAAAGCATCCTTCCTTCCCGTCAACCTTTCCCACCTTTGCAACCTCCTCATTGAGGAAGAAATGGACACTGTCCCCTCGTAAGGACTGTGGAAGCCAAAGCATTTGTCTACATTGCACAACTGTGCTCTTGCCTGCAAGCCACGGTGACATCCTCAGACCTACGCGGCCGGGCAAGTGTTGAGGAAGGGATGCAGGCATCTCCGAGGAGAACGTGGCCAGGCCACCGCGCTGACACATCCCCGGTGCATCTGAGGCTAGCAGGCTGTCTTGGTGGTACCCGTGGATGTGGGTACAGCTCAGTACGGGGCTGACTGCACAGAGACAGCAGACAAGCTTTGCATGGGAGGTGGGAACGTGTCCCCAAGGAAGTTGGAGCAGGCAGTAGGTGGACATTCCAGGAGAGAAACCGGTGGTCACCCACAAGGGCAGGTGGCCGGTGAACCTCTGGACAGAGCCATGGGGAGCACTCTGGCCTCTTGGAGAATGAATAAATGGGCGACTGCTGGCTCCAAGAACGCAGAGTCTCCGACACCCAGAATTAGCATGCCAGGCGCGATGTGGCAGTGGATTCCAGGGCTCCTGTGGGGGCAGGATCCAAGGGCCTTGCTGGGGTGGTTGGCACATGCGCTTGACCTCAGGGGCAAGCCTTTTCTTATGCTGGACGGGGATGGATTGCCGCTGTGGAACTCGTCCAGGCACTGTCAGCACGTCTCCCTCTGTGCTTAGGGGTTTTGGAGTCAGAGCCAGGGTCAGAGTGAGCAGCTGGTTTTCCTGGGATGTGTCCAGTCTCAGCACCGCCCCTCGTGGGGTCTCTGAAGGCACCACACTCCCCAGGAAACCAGGATGAGTGGACACCCTCGCCTGGGCAGCAAGGTTGCCACGGAGGTGTGGCTTCGTGAAGGTATAGGATGATTCCAGCATCATATGGATTCAGCCCCCACAGCTGTTGGGTAACTGTGCTGTCCCAGAGGCTGCAGCCATCATTCCTCTCCGGGACACTGACGTGGACACTTAGGAAGGACACTCTGAGCCATGGATAAGGAAGGACGCCCTTGGAAAATGCAGCGCAGATGAGAGGACAAGATCAAGGGCCATGTCTGAGGTGGGCAGAACACAATGCAATGGGGCTGTTGGGAACCATGACAGCTTTACATTCAAGGTGGACATCTCAGGACCAACGTGGGGTGAGAGCCAGAGACAGGTAGACACCGACAGGGAGAGAATGTAGGGTTAAAGAAAGAAATATTTCAGCTTCATCTATGTCTCTGCAAAGGACGTGAACTCATCCTTTTTGATGGCTGCATAGTATTCCGTGGTGTCTACGTGCCACATTTTCTGTATCCAGTCTATCACTGATGGGCATGTGGGTTGGTTCCAGGGCTTTGCTATTGCAAATAGTGCTGCAATAAACATATGTGTGCATGTGTCTCTATAGTAAAATAATTTAGAATGAACAAACTAACACAGGAACAGAAAACCAAACACCTCATGTTCTCACTCATAAGTGGGAGTTGAACAATGAGAACACATGGACACAGGGAGGGGAACATCACACACAGGGGCCTGTTAGGGGGTGGGGGGCAAAGGGAGGGAGAGCATTAGGAGAAATACCTAATGTAGATGACGGGTTGATGGGTGCAGCAAACCACCATGGCACATGTATACCTATGTAACAAACCTGCGCGTTCAGCACATGTATCCTGGAACGTAAAGTAAAATAAAATAAAATTTAAATTTAAAAAAATAGAAAAAGAAAGAAATATTTCAACGTCAGTTAAAGATAGGAAAGCAGATTTCACTGAAGGCATCCAAGATGGTAGCTATCAGGACCCCCCTGCAACGGAGTCTTGCAATGGGGAAAGAGCAGCCTCTGTCTCGACTCCAACGAGGAGAAGTGGAGATTTATAACTGTGGGGCTACACGGGTAGGAGCCATGGATTACTCAGAGGAAATTCCTAGGAGAAGCAGTTTCTGGCTATACTGTCTTGATTGGACCACCGTGGACCGCCAGCCAGGGTGATCAGGGTGGTCAAGCATCAGGGGTGGGGGACATTCACGCCACTGGTGTAGCAGGATTCTTGCTCAGAAGTGATTCTACAAGGACGTGGAGGGAAGCCCAAGGTCCAGCCTCATCAGGCGGGGACTCAGAGGAGCCTGGCTTAGGTTTCGGTCAAAGGAAAGAGTTTTTGTCAAGAGACACAGAAGGGAAGAGAGGTGAGAGAGAGGGAAGAGAGAGAGGGAGAAAGAGACAGAGGGAGAGAGAGACACAGAGAGGGAGAGAGAGATGGAGAGAAGGAGGGAGGGAGAGACAGGGACGCAGAGAGAGACAGAGAGGGAGAGTTCCCCGGCCCCTGTGCCCCACACTTTGATATACATCCGGCCATATTGATGCATCCTTTGTGAGTGTGACGCTTGGCCTTTTGATTGCTTTGTCCTGCATATATGTTAGGCATTTCCTTACTTGTTTTGTAGACACAGAGGAAGAGACAGAAACCCTCTTGCACCTCAACAGGGCACGAAAAATAAATACCATCAGGGAAGCTTGACTCCCAGGCGTTTACGTCCCCTGGGGAACCACAGAAAACTCAGGAAGTCTTCAGACCGTCGCAGAAGGTAGATCAAGAGTTTCGAGGCTGGGCGCGGTGGCTCACGCTTGTAATCCCAGCACTTTGGGAGGCCGAGGCGGGCGGATCACGAGGTCAGGAGATCGAGACCACGGTGAAACCCCATCTCTACTAAAAAAAAAAAATTAGCCGGGCGTGGTGGCGGACGCCTGTAGTCCCAGCTACTCGGAGAGGCTGAGGCAGGAGAATGGCGTGAACCGGGAGGCGGAGCTTGCAGTGAGCCGAGATCGCGCCACTGCACTCCAGCCTGCGCGACAGAGCGAGACTCCGTCTCAAAAAAAAAAAAAAAAAAGAGTTTCGAGGGATGTAGCAGAGCTTCAAAGCCCATGAGATCTCAGTAGCCATCTGAGCCACCACGGCAGGGGCGTCCTGTGGGTCGTGTTCTCTGTAGATGGCTGCTTCCGACTCCAGGTTCTTTTCCATCGTCTGTCAACTCTGTCCTTGACTTCAAAATGCAAACAGCCCGGCCGGGCACGGTGGCTCACGCCTGTCATCCCAGCACTCTGGGAGGCTGAGGCGGGCGGATCACCTGAGGTCGGGAGTTCGAGACCAGCCTGACCAACATAGAGAAACCCTATCTCTACTAAAAATACAAAATTAGCCTGGTGTGGTGGCAGGCACCTGTCATCCCAGTTACTCGGGAGACTAAGCCAGGAGAATCGCTTGAACCTGGAAGGTGGAGGTTGTGGTGAGCCAAGATCACGCCACTGCACTCCACCCTGGGCAACAAGGGCAAAACTCCATCTCAAACAAACAAACAACAAACAAAAAATACAAACAGCCCAGCTAAGGTGAGCTATGAAATGCAGACATCTATAATCAAGACATATGCATTTTTATTTTTTTTTAATTTATATTGTATTTATTTCTTCTTTTTTGAGACGGAGTCTCTCTCATTCTGTTGCCCAGGCTGGAGTGCAGTGGCGTGATCTTGGCTCACTGCAACCTCCGCTGCTTGGGTTCAAGTGATTCTCCTGCCTCAGCCTCCCGAGTAGCTGGGGTTACAGGTGCCCGCCACCACATCTGGCTAATTTTTGTATTTTTACTAGGGACAGGGTTTTTGCCATCTTGGCCAGGCTGGTCTCGAACTCCTGACTTCGTGATGCACCCACCTTGACCTCCCAAGGTGCTGGGATTACAGGCGTGAGTCACCGCACCTGGCCTATTTCTTATATTTTGAGACGGATTCTTGCTCTGTCATCCAGGCTGGAGTGCAGTGGCATGATCTTGGCTCACTGCAACCTCTGCCTCCTGGGTTCAAGTGATTCTTCTGCCTCAGGCTCCCGAGTAGCTGGGATTACAGGTGCCTGCCACCACATCTGGCTAATCTTTGTATTTTTACTAGGGACAGGGTTTTGCCGTGTTGGCCAGGCTGGTCTCAAACTCCTGACTTCGTGATGCACCCACCTTGATCTCCCAAAGTGCTGGGATTACAGGCGTGAGCCACCATGCCCAGCCTATTTCTTCTTTTCTGAGACAGAGTCTTGCTGTTTTGCACAGGCTGGAGTACAGTGGCGTGATCTTGGCTCACTGCAACCTCTGCCTCCTGGGTTCAAGCCGTTCTCCTGCCTCATCCTCCCAAGTACCTGGGGTTGCAGGCACCCACCACCACACCATCTAATTTTTGTATTTTTACTACGGACGGGGTTTTGCCATGTTGGCCAGGCTGGTCTTGAACTCCTGACGTCAGGTGATCTGCCCGCCTTGCCCTCCTAAAGTGTTGAGATTACAGGCATGCACCACGATAACTGGTTAATTTTTGTATTTTTAGTAGAAACAGGGTTTCCCCATGTTGGCCAGGCTGGTCTCGAGCTCCTGACCTCAAGAGATCCACCCAACTCAGCCTCCCAAAGTGCTGGGATTACAGGCATGAGCTACCGCACCCGGCCAATATATGCATTTTTACTAAAAAAAAAAAAAAAAAAAATGTTGAAATGCTGAAATATGCATCCGTTCCCCTGGCCTCCTGGATGAGAAGTCACAGGTAGAAAAAGGACGGGAGATGCAAATCACACAAAAAACTATCAACAACAACAACAAAATGTGCTGTCATGTCCCCAGAGAGGCCTCAACACAAATCTGAGCATCTGGGGTTACTGGAATCTGGACTCTGATACATTGTCACATTTCCCCTGCTAGCAAATGACAATGGTATCCTGCGGAGTGGAAACAATGAGAGATGAGGGCAGTCCCTGGCTGTTTAAAATAAGAATGTCGATGTGCCAGGAGGACGGGATACATTTTTTTTCCTGAGAGCAGTAAGGGTTCAAGTATAATAAGCCAGTAATTATCCTGGCGGAAGCGACAATCGTCAGGGGAGTAGGGCAAAGAGCCGAGATGGTATCGATGGTGATAAAAACCCCAGCGTATTCATGAACACCCTGCCTTACCCACGGGGCCCTCTTGCATTCGGCTGAGGGGATAATTACAAATAATGAGAAGCCTCCACTCTCAATGCATTTAAGGCTTTGGCGTTTGCTAAAGGAAGAGAGAAGTGTGAAAAATACACATTTTACTATGAATGAGACAAAGTAAGATTTCAGGACAAAAGAGACCAGCCAAGAAAGGGAGAATGTTAATCCCTTGTCCCAGACCCTTTTATAAAAGTTATCCTTGCTCCAGTGATTAACGTATTTGATTTGGCTCAAAGAGACAAGGGTTAAAACTTAAAAAAAAAAAAAAAAAAAAAAGGGCGTGGTAAGATCTGAGAAGAAAATGAGAGAAGGAATTTAGTCATCAAAGTGGGATACATTTGTCCATGGCGCATATGAAGTCGAAACGGAAATTCAGATGGAAACTCACATCCTCTGGCTGGGAATGGTGGCTCACACCTGTCATCCCAGCACTTTGGGAGGCCAAGGCAGGTGGATCACCTGAGGTCGGGAGTTCGAGACCAGCCTGGCCAACATGGTGAAACCCCATCTCTACTAAAAATACAAAAATTAGCCTGGGCGTGGTGGCTCATGCCTATAATCCCAGTACTTTGAGAGGCCAAGGCAGGTGGATCACCTGAGGTCTGGAGTTTGAGATCAGCCTGGACAACATGGCGAAACCCCATCTCTACTAAAAATACAAAAGTTAGCCAGGTGTGGTGGCCAAGGCAGGTGGATCACCTGAGGTTGGGAGTTCGAGACCAGCCTGGCCAACATGGTGAAACCCCATCTCTACTAAAAATACAAAAGTTAGCCAGGTGTGGTGGCCAAGGCAGGTGGATCACCTGAGGTTGGGAGTTCGAGACCAGCCTGGCCAACATGATGAAACCCCATCTCTACTAAAAATACAAAAGTTAGCCTGGTGTGGTGGCACATGCCTGTAATCCCAGCTACTTGGGAGGCTGGGGCCAGAGAATCGCTTGAACCTGGGAGGCAGAGGTTGCAGTGAGCTGAGATCGTGCCACTGCACTCCAGCCTGGGAGACAGAGCAAGACTCTGTCTCAAAAAAAAAAAAAAAAAAAAAAAATATCATGGACTAAACGACTTCTCTGAATCCAGGTACATTTGGGTTTTTCTTGGAATGAAGCAAGTTAACCTTTTCAGACTATTTCTAAACTTGGGCGTGTCTGCTGGGTGTGTGTTTCTGAGATCTTTGCTTCCTCCCCCTTTTCTCCACCTCTTCTCTATATTTAAATAGTGAGATAGCCTCCGTAGCCTTCACAGTGTCACTCCTTGTTAGGAAAACTTTAGTTGTCATCTTAAATTTCTTTTTTTTTTTTTTTTCGAGATGGAGTCTCACTCTGTCGCCCAAGCTGGAATGCAATGGTGCGATCTCGGCTCACTGCAACCTCTGCCTCCTGGATTCAAGCAATTCTCCTGCCTCAGCCTTCCAAGTAGCTGGGCTCACTGCAACCTCCGCCTCCCAGGTTCCAACAATTCTCCTGCCTCAGACTTCCGAGAAGCTGGGATTACAGGAGTGCGCCCCCATCTTACCTTGTGCTTTGTTTTTTTTTGAGATGGAGTCTCACTCTTTCACTCAGGCTGGAATGCAATGGTGCGATCTTGGCTCACTGCAACCTCTGCCTCCCGGATTCAAGCGATTCTCCTGCCTCAGCCTTCCAAGTAGCTGGGCTCACTGCAATCTCCGCCTCCCGGGTTCCAGTGATTCTCCTGCCTCAGCCTTCCGAGTAGCCAGGATTACAGGAGTGCACCACCACACCTGGGTAATTTTTTATATTTTTGATAGAGATTGGGTTTCACCATGTTGGCCAGGCTGGTCTTGAACTCCCAACCTCAATGGATCTGCCCGCCTCAGCCTCTCAAAGTGCTGGGATTACAGGCATGGTCCACCACGCCCGGCTGTCATCTTAAATATCTTACGGAAAAAAAAAATCACAACGTATTCTCACAGGAACTACTTTTCACCTTTGCCAACTTCCAATTTTGCAGTGCAATAAATAAAGGCAACTTTCAGGGGAGAAACTCACAAAGTATTAATTATATCTTGCAGAAATCCACGGCACTTGTACATGAAAACTGCCTTGTCTATCATTGGAGGTCAGAACCGTGAAAAGAATTGATTTCCATGGTTGAGCTTCTACTCAATGCTGGGTGTTTAAAACATAGCGTGGACTCAGCGGCTATGAACAGGCCTGATAAATCGTGTTAGAAGGGTAGGTGTCCAGGCTCATGGTGAAAAGCAGGCTCCACGGCACTTGTCACAAAATGCAAAACTGTAATATAAACATCTCCAAGGCATTTAGAAATAGCAATTGACATATTCACTGACGAGGAGGGAAAACAAGCATAAAGGTATTCTCAGCCTTCTGGGTGTATATGGGAAGTCAGCCGTTCTGACCTCTCTCTGGTGGCTAAATTTTCATTGCTGGGTAAGAAAAGAGCAGTCCGTAGAGATTCCATCCGGCCGCCGATTTACTGAGGACCAAGTTCTTTTCTTTCTTTTCTTTCTTTTTTTAAGATAGAGTCTCCCTCTGTTGCCAGTCTGCAGTGCGGTGGCACGATCTCGGCTCACTGTAACCTCCACCTCCCGGGTTCAGGCGATTCTCCTGCCTCAGCCTCCCGAGTAGTTGGAATTACAGGCACACACCACCACCCCCAGCTAATTTTTGTATTTTTAGTAGAGACAGGGTTTCACCATGTTGGTCAGGCTGGTCTCGAACTCCTCGCCTTGTGATCTGCCCGCCTCGGTCTCCCAAGGTGCTGGGATGAGAGGCATGAGCCACCTCACCCAGCTTTCTTAATGAACCATGAAAAATCAATGGTTCTAAGAATAAGACCAGGATATATTATTTATGTAAATAGGGATTTATGATTTTCATGTTTATTAAAACTTTTTTTCAGAGGCAGCTGTCCACCTAAAAAAAGGACTGAGAAAGAATCGCACAGGTCAAGGCTCTATGCTGGCTCCTGTTGGCTGTATTTTTGTATCTGCTGGGACAGCTTGCTTCCCGGGAGGTCTTCTGCCTTTTCTGTCTTTATTATTTTCTCCATCACAACTGAGCTGTTCTCACCCGTTCCACCTGTTCACCTACCCTTATCCTCATTGTCTCATGCCAGAACCCTGCTGAACTGTGAGACTTTCTTTTTTTTTTTTTTTCTAAGACGGAGTCTCGCTCTGTCACCCAGGCTGGAGTGCAGTGGCATGATCTCGGCTCACTGCAATCTCCGCCTCCCGGGTTCAAGAGATTCTCCTGCCTCAGCCTCCTGAGTACCTGGGATTACAGGCGCCCGCCACCATGCCTGGCTAATTTTTGTATTTTTAGTAGAGACGGGGTTTCAGCACGTTGGTCAGGCTGGTCTTGAACTCCTGACCTCAGGTGATCCGCCCTCCTCGGCCTCCCAAAGTGCTGGTTTTACAGGCGTGAGCCACCGCGCCTGGCCCAACAGTGAGCCTCTGAAGACTCAACTGAACTGTGACACTCTTAAGACCCGCCCCCGTAAGGTGACTACCCTACTGGAGCAGTTGGGTTTAGAGCTACCGTCTAAAATTTCTACTTCTGTAAACGAAGTAGTCTCTGATACTCACCCCTTGACAAATTGTCAAATGCCACCAGCATCTTTTTTTTTTTTTAGAATTCCAATGTCAAAGACATTACTAGGAACAATAGTATCAGGGAAAGAATAAGTTCTTCCTGTCTGGTCTCAAAAGCCCACGGGGCCATTGTGTTTAACCATGGGGATTCTGAAGATCGTGCCGGCATGCCTGTGTGAACTTACTCTCTTTGTACGAGCTGGTATAGACTGAAGCATTGTCTGAGCAGAGAAAGGTCACTTATTGTATCAGAGAGTGTTGAAAACAAACAAACAAAATAAATAAAGAACAGAAAAGCCCCCTGCTAGTCTATGTATTTATGTGCTCCAGCTCCTATCAGGTCACGTTTTAATTTTTTAATATAGACCACCAATTTCTTTAAAAACTGTATGGAAAACTAGCATTTTTTCATAAAGTTTTTTTTTAAAAAACTGGATGAAAGACTACTTTTTTTTTTTATTTTTTTTGAGACGACGTTTTGCTCTCGTTGCCCAGGCTGGAGTACGGTGGCGTGATCTCGGCTCACTGCAACCTCTGCCTCCCAGGTTCAAGTGATTCTCCTGCCTCAGCCTGCCGAGTAGCTGGGATTACAGGTGAGCACCACCACGCCTGACTAATTTTGTATTTTTAGTAGAGACGGGATTTCTCCATGTTGGTCAGCCTGGTCTCGAAATCCTGACCTCAGGTGACCCACCCGCCTTGGCCTCTCAAAGTGCTGGGATTACAGGCGCAAGCGACCACGCCCGGCCAAAAAAGTAATATTTTTAAAGATCCTTAATTAAGCCACAGAATTGCAAGAAAGCACCAAGGAATATTCATTAATTTGGTTAGTAGGCTATTCAACAAATGCAGATTTATTTCCTGCTCATTGACTGATAATACAATAGGTAAAGGACATAAAGAATCAACCTCTGGGCTGAAGAAGTTCGCAATTGTAAATGGATTCTGTAGTTCATTCTCTAATTTCGAATAAATGTGGTTTAAATAACCACAGATGCTTGGTTCATACAGGTGTTCAAGTTACAAGGGTTTTGTAAACGGCTGAAATTATTATGGTTTTATGTCCTAGTGTTGGCAGTGACTACAAATAAGAACTAAATATGTTTAAGGGATGTGAGTTTAAAAATAGAATGCTATAATAATTTTAAATGGGCCGGGCACAGTGGCTCATACCTGTAATCCCAGCACTTTGGGGGAGGCTGAGGCAGGAGGATCACCTGAGGTCAGGAGTTTGAGACCAGCCTGGCCAACATGGTGAAACCCTGTCTCTACTAAAAATACAAAAATGAGCTGGGCGTGGTAGCAGGTGCCTGTAATCTCAGCTACTCGGGAGGCTGAGGCAGGGGAATCGCTTGAACCTGGGAGATGGAGGTTATAGTGAGCCGAGATTGCAGCACTGCACTCCAGCCTGGATGGCAGAGTGAGATCCCATCTCAAAAAAGAAAACAAAAAACTTAAAAATGGCCAGTGACATTCATGGCTTCTTTTCCGGTAATTGCTTATTTAGTGATTTGTGACATATTATAGGGATAAAGCAACATCCTGAGAATAACTCCATCTGGCTTTCTATTACTTACAGGGTTCAAATGGCTGATAATATCTTTATATTTGAAGAAATCACAGAAGAAGTTCAGAATTAGGATTCTATTTCTGCTTCTACTGAAAAAGGTATTTATTGATGAGATCAGCTGTGCCGTGGGATCTTTTTTATTGGTACTTGAGAGTTTATAGATGTCTGCCTTCTATGTGGTTTATTGCTGCCTGCCTAGAAAGTGTGATGATTAAGTCAGGGTATTTGGTGCATCCAGCACCAGGACTCATTTCTGTGTGTTGGTAAAATTTCCAGTTTTCTCTTCTAGCTGCTTTCAAATATATAACACATTCTGGCTAACTACAGTGACCCTGCTTTACCATAGAACATTAGAACTTACATCTTCTGGCCAGGCACGATGGCTCACGGGCCAGGCACGGTGGCTCACATCCGTAATCCCAGCACTTTGGGAGGCCAAGGAGGGAGGATCATGAGGTCAGGAGTTCGAGACCAGCCTGGCCAATATGGTGAAACCCTGTCTCTACTAAAAATACAAAAATTAGCCAGGCGTGGTGGTGGGCGCCTGTAGTCCCAGCTACTGGGGAGGCTGAGACAGGAGAATCGCTTGAACCTGGGAGGCGGAGGTTGCAGTGAGCCAAGATCGCACCACTGCACTCCAGCCTGGGTGACAGAGTGAGACTCTGTCTCAAAAAATAATAATAATAACTTATATGTTCTATGTAATTGGATCCTTGTGCCCGTTAACCAACCTCTTCATCTAACCGCTATCTCCACAGACCCTTTCCAGCATCTCTTATCCATCATTCTCCTCTATGTCCACGAGATCAACCTTTACAGCTCCCACGTATGAGGGAACACACAGAAAACGTGTCTGTCTGTGTCTGGCTTATTTCACTTAACATAATGACCTCCAGGTTCATCTGTGCTGCTGCAAATGACAGGACTTCCTTCCTTTTGATGGCTGCACCATTGTGTATATATATATATATATATATATATATATATATATATATAAAACATTCTCTTTTTCTCAGACAAAATAGACTTTAATTCAAACGCTGTCACAAGAGACAAAGAAGGTCATCATGGAACTCAAAATGGTTGATTCTGCAGGAATACATAACAATTATAAATATACATGCTCAAAACATCAGAGTTCCCAAATACACAAAGCAAACTTTTCTTTTTTTTTGAGATGGAGTCTCACTCTACCACTCAGGCTGGAGTGCAATGGCATGATCTTGGCTCACTGCAACATCTGCCTCCCAGATTCAAGTGATTCTCCTGCCTCAGCCTTCCAAGTAGCTTGGATGGCAGGTGCCCGCAACCACACTCGGCTAATTTTTGTATTTTTAGTAGAGATGGGGTTTCACCATGTTGCCCAGGCTGGTCTCGATATCCTGACCTCATGATCTGCCCGCCTCGGCCTCCCAAAGTGCTGGGATTACAGGTGTGCGCCATGATAGATTGTAAGGGAGACATAAGACCAGTACAATAATAGTAGGTGTCAAAGTCTCCTAACACATTTTATTATTATTATTATTATTATTATTTTTTTTTTTTTTTAGACAGAGTTTTGCTCCTGTTGCCCAGGCTGGAGTACAGTGGTGTGATCTCGGCTCACTGCAACCTCCTCCTCCCATGTTCAAGCGATTCTCCTGCCTCAGCCTCCTAAGTAGCTGGGATTACAGGCACCCACCAGCATGCCCGGCTAATTTTTGTATTTTTAGTAGAGACGGGGTTTCACCATGTTGGCCAGGCTGGTCTCGAACTCCTGACCTCAGGTGATCCGCCCGCCTCAGCCTCCCAAAGTGCTGGGATGACAGGCATGAGCCGCCACACCCAGCCACATCTTCTTTCTTTCTTTATTCATTGATGGACAATGAGGCAGATTGCATGTCTTGGCTACTGTGCTTAGTACTGCAGTAAATACGGGGTTGCAGAAATCCCTTCCATATACTAATTTCCTTTCCTTTGGAGAAATTCCCAGCAGGGGAATGGCTGGATCATATGGTAGTTCTATTTTTAGCTTTGTGAGGAATCTCTACTATTTTCACACAGTGCCTCTACTAACTTACATTCCTACATATGCTCTCAGGTCTTAATTTTAGACACTGGCCTCTTGAGCACTCCCAGCTGTAGAACGTACAATGGGCAGAAGCCCATCTAGCTTAGCAAAGATGCTCATTTTCTGGAAGGATGTTTATGTGGGGAGACGAGGCAAGCCCTGCCATATTTGGGGTTTCTCCTTATTATTTAGTCGTTGATTGCGACATGCCCCATCTGACAATGTACTAGAAGAAGCTTCGCCATTACTGGTCACAATCCCTACTGTAACAAAACCTGAACAAAACAAAATATTTGAAACACTTCTGGTCCCAGGCATTTCCGATAAGGGGTACTCAACCTGAATTAACTCTCTGGTTTGCTGGGAAAATAAAATGAATAATTATGAATCAAGAATTGAACATGGTCCCCTTCTCTACTAAAAAAAAATACAAAAAATTAGCCGGGCATGGTGGCGGGTGCTTGTAGTCCCAGCTACTCGGGAGGCTGAGGCAGGAGAATGGTGTGAACCTGGGAGGTGGAGTTTGCCGTGAGCCGAGATTGCGCCACTGCACTCCAGCCTGGGGGACAGAGCGAGACTCCATCTCAAAAAAAAAAAAAAAGAATTGAACACGGCACTCGGTTCCTAGTAAGTCCTCAGTAAGTTCATTTTGTCTTGTTATGATAGTCCTCAGCAATCCTAAAGATTGGTATTCCTTATTTCTACCTACTTGTCAAAAGCAGGAACAAACCACAAGGATACGAAGGGTGGTGTGTGTTGGAGGACTCCTTGTTCATTGAAGAAGGACACAAGGAACTCTTGGCTTCAAAGAGCAGGCAACTGGACAACCATTTAAACATGTTTACTGAGGCCAAGCACAGTGGCTCATCCCTGTCATCCCGGCGCTTTGGAAGACAGAGGTGGGCGGATCACCTGAGGTCAGGAGTTCGAGACCAGCCTGGCCCACATGGTGAAACCCCATCTCTACTGAAAAAATAAAAAACACAAAAAAGTAGCTGGGCATGGTGGCCCATGCCTGTAGTCCCAGTTATTAGGAAGGCTGAGACAGGAGGATTGCTTGAACCCAGGAGGCAAAGGTTGTAGTGAGCCGAGATTGCGCCACTACACTCCAGCCTGGCGAAAGAGCAAGACTTGGTCAAAAAAAAAATTAGCTGGATGTGGTGGCTCATGTGCCTGTAATCCCAGCACTTTGGGAGGCTGAGGTGGGCGGATCACAAGGTGAGGACTTCAAGAGTAACCTGGCCAATATGGTGAAACCCCATCTCTATTAAAAATTCCAAAAAAAAAAAAATTAGCCGGGTGTGGTGGCGGGCGCCTGTAGTCCCAGCTACTCGGGAGGCTGAGGCATAAGAATTGCTTGAACCCAGGAGGCAGAGATTGTAGTGAGCCAAGATTGGGCCACTACACTCCAGCCTGGTGACAGAGCAAGACTTTGTCTCAAAAAAAAAAAGAATTAGCCAGGTGTGGTGGTGGGCGCCTGTAATCTCAGGTACTCAGGAGGCTGAGGGAGGAGAATCACTTGAACCCAGGAGGTAGAGGTTGCAGTAAGCCGAGATTGTGCTATTGCACTCCAGCCTGGACTTTGTCTCAAAAAAAAAAGAATTAGCCAGGCGTGGTGGCAGGCACCTGTAATCCCAGGTACTCAGGAGGCTGAGGGAGGAGAATCGCTTGAACCCAGGAGGTAGAGGTTGCAGTGAGCCGAGATTGTGCCATTGCACTCCAGCCTGGACTTTGTCTCAAAAAAAAAAGAATTAGCCAGGCGTGGTGGCAGGCACCTGTAATCCCAGGTACTCAGGAGGCTGAGGGAGGAGAATCGCTTGAACCCAGGAGGTAGAGGTTGCAGTGAGCCGAGACTGTGCCATTGCACTCCAGCCTGGGCGATAGAGCAAGACTCATCTCAGAACAACAACAATAACCAGAAATCATGTCTACCGCTTTGTACCTCAACCCATAGAAACTTCATGTTCCCTGACTGAGGCTCAGAGAATATCTTGAGTGGTGTATGTGTCTGCCCATGAGGACAGTTGAGGTGCAGAGGGTCCTATCCTGCCTGCGTATCCTCAGAAATTTTCCTGAAAGTGTTTGTGACAGGTGAATCACGGCCACTCTCAACAAGGGAAACGTGAGATTCCCTTGAGTTTTCAAACCAACATAAACTGGTGTCCAGCCAACATCAGTGATCTCTGTGTATTCACGCAAGACCATCATCCATCGAAACACAGACAGCAAGTGCTGTGGCTGTGGAGTGTTGAATGATGATTTTCTTTTTCCCACCACACTGTGACGTTCAGCATCGTATAACTGGAATCTTTGGGTTGTTTTACAACGAGGATTTAGAGAAAAGAAAATTGTAATCCAGAAGCCTGTCTTAATGACTTTCACAAAGCTGGAGATTTTTTTTAAGAACATAAAGCAGCTGGGCGCACTGGTTCACGCCTGTAATCCCAGCACTTTGGGAGGCTGAGGTGGGCAGATCACGAGGTTATGAGTTCGACACCAGCTGGGTGAACGTGGTGAAACCCCGTCTCTGCTGAAAATACAAATAGTAGCCGGGCGTGGTGGCATGTGTCTGTAATCCCAGCTACTTAGGAGGCTGAGGCAGGAGAATCGCTTGAACCTGGGAGGCGGAGGTTGCAGTGAGCCAAGATTGCACCACTGCAGTCCAGCCTGGGCGACAGAGCAATACTCTGATGAAAGAAAGAGAAAGAAAAAGAAAAGAAAAGAAAGGAAAGAGACAGAAAGAAATAGAAGGAAATAAAGGAAAAGAAAGGAAAGGAAAGGAAAAGAACAGAAGGAGGGAGGGAGGGAGAAAAGGAAGGAAGAAAGGAAGGAAAGGAGGGAGAGAGAAGGAAGGAAGGAAGGGAAACTCTCAAAAAGAAAGAAGAAACTCTGTCTCAAAAAGAAGGAGAAACTGTCTCAAAGAGAAAGAAAAAAGGAAAGAAAGAAAGAAGAGGAAGAAGAAGGAAGAAAGGAAGGAAGAAAGAAGGGAGGAGGAAGGGAGGAAGGAAAGAAAGGAAGGAAGAGGGCCGGGCACGGTGGCTCACGCTTGTAATCCCAGCACTTTGGGAGGCCGAGGCGGGTGGATCACGAGGTCAGGAGATCGAGACCACGGTGAAACCCCGTCTCTACTAAAAATACAAAAAATTAGCCAGGCGCGGTGGCGGGCGCCTGTAGTCCCAGCTACTCGGAGAGGCTGAGGCAGGAGAATGGCGTGAACCCGGGAGGCGGAGCTTGCAGTGAGCCGAGATCACGCCACTGCACTCTAGCCTGGGCGACAGAGCGAGACTCCGTCTCAAAAAAAAAAAAAAAAAAAAAAAAGAAAGGAAGGAAGAGAGAGAGAAGGAAGGAAGGGAGGGAGGGAAACTGTCAAAGAAAGAAAGGAAGAAAGAAGAGGAAGAAAAAGGAAGGAAGAAAGGAAAGAAACTGTCTCAAAAAAAGACAAAAGAAAGAAGGAAACTCTGTCTCAAAAAGAAAGAAAGAAGAAAGAAAAGGAAAGAAAGAAGAAAGAGAAAGAACAAGACAAGACAGAATGAACATAAGCCATTGCGACCGCAGAACATCATTCACCTTTCATGAGGTGAAGGCAAACACCCGTTCCCTTTGTCTCCAGATTTCAGTTCCCAAGTCATAGCTTGAAGTCCCTGGAAGGAATTATTTCTGTGTTAAGCCCTTTCCTCAGAAACTTGAGTGAAGCCAGAAATGTCAGTTGCAGCTTTTCACATGTCTCCAGTGAACTGTGTGGAAGGGAAAACATTTCCCACATCGATTATTCTCAGCGTAGATACAGATGCTGTCAAAGATGGGTGGAAAATAAGAATAACTTTTAAAGAGAGAAAAGACTTTTGGTGATGCCAGCCTAAACCTATTTCTTCTAATTCCCTTCTGCAAAACAGAGAGCAAATGGGCCCAAAAACCTATTGGGGGGGAAAAAAAGTGCATGGGTATTTTATAAAGAAATCAGCAAACCCACAGGAGTGCATACATGGAAAAGATGTAATTTGTTCCTGCTCTTGACAAGTAGGTAGAAATATGGAATACTCTTTAGGATTGTTGAGGACTATCGTAACAATGAGAAGAACATTCTGAGTACTTACTAAGAACCAAGCACTGTGTCCAATCCTTGATTTAAAATCATTCATTTTATTTTCCCAGAAAACCAGAAAGTTAATACGGGTTGAGTGTCTTACATCTGAAATGCCTGGGGCTGGAAGTGTTTCAAACATTTTATTTTTTCAGATTTTGTTGTATTTGTATATTTAATGAGATATCTTGGGATTGGGCTCTTGTCTAAATGCAAAATTCGTTTGTTTCATATGCATTTTTTTTTTTTTTTTTGAGACAGTCTCCCTTTGTCGCCCAGGCTGAAGTGCAGTGGTGTGATCTCAGCTCACTGCAACCTCCGCCACCTAGGTTCAAGCGATTCTCCTGCCTCAGCCTCCCAGTAGCTGGGATTACAGGTGCGTGCCACCACACCTGGCTAATTTTTTTGAATTTTTAGTAGAGACGGCGTTTTACCATGTTGATCAGGCTGGTCTCGAACCCCTGACTTCAAATGATTCACCTGCCTCGGCCTCCCAAAGTGCTGGAATTACAAGTGTAAGCCACCACGCCCAGCCTCATATGCATCTTATACAGATGACCTGAAGGTAATTTTATATATTTTAACAATTTTGTGCATAAAACAAAGTTTTGACTGCATTTTGACTGTGACCTTTCACATAAAGTCAAGATTTGCTTGTCCTTCCTCAATGAACACAAAGTCCTCCCAACACACACCACCTTAGTGTCATTGTAATTTTCCACCTGTGGCACCATGCTGGTGCTCAAATAGTTTCCGATTTTGGAGCATTTCAGGTTCTGGATTTCCAGATGAGGAATGGTCAACCTGTATTATCATTCCTGCATTTTGTGGAAGAGGGAACTAGGGGCCGGGTGCGGTGGCTCATGCCTGTCATCCCAGCACTTTGGGAGGCCAAGGTGGGTGGATCACGAGGTCAAGAGATCAAGACCATCCTGGCTAACACGGTGAAACCCCGTCTCTAATAAAAATACAAAAATTAGCTGGGCATGGTGGTGCGCGCCTGTAGTCCCAGCTACTTGGGAAGCTGAGGCAGGAGAATCACTTGAACCTGGGAGACGGAGGTTGCAGTGAGCCAAGATCACGCCACTGCAGTCCAGCCTGGTGACAGAGCGAGACTCTGTCAAAAAAGAAGAAGAAGAAGAAGGAGGAGGAGGAGAGGAAGGAGGAGAGGAAGAGGAAGAAGAAGAAAAGGGAACTAGAAAGAGAGCGTGAACGGAGACTTGTTCCTTTCATGGCTTTTTGAGATACATGGAAGATTCAAACACAAAGAGTGTCACCAGATGCCTCCTGCCATCCATAAGCTCAAACAATAGACAAAGACCCTTGTCCCAATTCTCAGCCTACATCTGCTGAGGGCCACGTAGTGTCTGCTAAGGGCTTGCTCTCTCTCTGCTTCAAAGATGGTGCCTTCTTTGTGTTGTCACATAGCAGAGGGGCAGAAGGAGCAAGCAGAATCTCTCAAGCTCATGTATGAGGGCAGTCATCCTACCTCCTGATGGCCCACACTTCCTAATACCATTATCTTGGGGGTTAAGTTCCAACACGTGAATTTGGCAGACACACCATCGTTGAGACTATAGCCATGTCCTTGTATCTTACTCAAAGTCTGGAGCACGTGCATTTGAGTAATGTGAGCTACATCATAGGTCCGTACCTTGACTGAAGACTGCCATTTTACTAGGACCAGAAAAAAGGAGGATTGCTCACACCATCACTAACTGGACAGAGGGGAGGGAGCAACCAGGGATGCCTGTGGGTTTGAAATTTTTTACGTCTCTACTGCAAAGCAGGAAAAGATGAATTGCACCAGCACCAATAATGAAAGGAGATTCTGGAGGAGAGGATCTCATTTTGTGAGACACTCCTGCTGCATCCCGGTATTTCCACTGCACTGTGTTTACCTCACTTCTCATAAGGCATTCACAAGGCAGAAGCCACTTGTTGTTGCTATAGATACATTGATCAAAACGACAGAGCAAACCCACAACAGGCAAAGTAAAATTTCCACAGTCTGAAACTCATGACGCTGTTGAGAGGCAGAGAATGCATCGTTTCCACTTCAGATCTGCTTTTCTGATAGTTTCTATGAAAATGATGGTTTCGGTTCCATGGTTTCGGGAATGCTATGGTTTGGATGTTTGTACCCCTCCAAACCTCGTGCTGAAATGTCATCCCCAATGCTGAAAGTGGGGACTAATGGGAGGTGTTTGGGTCATGGGAGTGGATTCCTCATGCATAGATTAATGCCCTTCCTTGAGAGTAAGTGAGTTATCTCTTATGAGTTCCTATGAAAGCTGGCTGTTAAAAAGAGCCTGTCACCTCCCCACACTCTCTCTCTCTCTTGCTTCCTGTCTGTACGTGTGGTCTCTGCACACATGGCTCCCCTTCCTCTCTGTGTCCCCACCCAAATCTGTGGTTTGGCTCTATGTCCCCACCCAAATCTCATCTTCTAGCTCCCATAATTCCCATGTGTTGTGGGAAGGACCCAGTGGGAGATGATTGAATTATGGGGTCGGGTCTTCCTCATGTTGTTCTCATGATAAGGGATGGGTCTCATGAGATCTGCTGCCATCCACATAAAATGTGACTTGCTCCTCCTTGCCTTCCACCATGATGGTGAGGCTTCCCCAGACATGTGGACCTGTACATCCAAAAAACCTCAGTCTCAGGTATGTCTTTATCAGCAGTGTGAAAGCAGATTAATACACTCTCTCACTCTGAGTGGAAGCAGCCCGAGGCCCTTACCAGATGCAAATGTCCAATCTTGAACTTTCCAGCCACCAGAATCATGAGCCAAATAAACCTCTTTTCTTTACAAATTATCCAGCCTCAGAGATTCCTTCATAGAAACACAAAACAGACTCAGACAGAGAGTTTGTGTGCAGCAAGTGAATTAGGTCAGAGTGACATGGGGCTCCTAGGAGTTGGGGATTTACCACACACACCTGAGTGGAGGTAATGGTTGGAGATTAGACTGAAAACCCAGAAGGTCTGTCCTGTTGGGATAAAACCTCCCCTCCTGGAGCTCAGTCTTGATGTAAATGACGCGTGATGTGTCCCAGACACCTGATGCAAATAAAAATGGCCTGGGGGTTAAAATTAGCCTGTGCTTTGGGGTGAGATCCACGCAGGTTGGAGTCAGTGCTTAGCTGGTATATGACTCCTGCCTGACTTTGCAGATGAGGCTGATCTCCAATCTCCAACTTTTCCTTTGTGAGGATTAAATCCGATACACATAGTTCAAGAAGCATTAGCTGTTCTAGTGATAAAAGGGAATGATAATATGGAAATTGCTACCATTTCTATTGCAGCTCAGGTTTCTTCTGCAAAACCAGAGGCGATATGTCTACATTGGAGGACAGGGGAGCCAGGAATGGTGGGATTCTAACACTAACACAATTGAACACTCTCAGACAAGTGCATCAAACATGTTTATTGCTGCCTCTGCAGGTAGTTAGTTCTCAAAAAACGTTACCCGATGCTCTTCCTTGAACACACTCTTTCTTAGAAACTCCTTGCATATAGGCCAGGCGCAGTGGCTCACGCCTGTAATCCCAGCACTTTGGGAGGCCGAGGCGGGTGGATCACCTGAGGTTAGGAGTTCAAGACCAGCCTGACCAATATGGTAAAACCCCATCTCTACTAAAAATGCAAAAATTGGCCAGGCGTGGTGGCAGGCGCCTGTAATCCCAGCTACTTGGGAGGCTGAGGCAGGAGAATCGCTTGCACCCAGGAGGCGGAGGTTGCAGTGAGCCAAGATTGCACCACTGCACTCCAGCCTGGGTGACAGAGCGAGATTCCACCTAAAACAACAAACAAACAAAACTCTTTGCATATAAGCCTGTGATGGAAGACAAACCCCATGGGCAACCTTCATCTCTTCCCCAACAGCAGGCTGAAAGCTGTCACTTTGATGGCAAAGGGGAACTCTTATTATCACATTGTCCAAAAATGCTCAAACTCAAGTCTCAGTAAGGTTGGCTACAGGAAGCTCTATCTGCTGTAATAAGTTATCATTTATTGGGCTGAAACAGCATCAATTTATGGTTGTACAGTTCTGGAGGTCAGAACTGCAACAGTGAGCTTCCCTGGGCTAAAATCACGGTGTCAGCACGGCAGTGTCTCTTGTGGAGGCTCTAGGGGAGAAGCTATTCCTTTGCCTTTTGCAGCTTTTAGAGCTGTATTCCTTTCATTTCTTGGCCTGTCGCCCGTTCCTGCACCTTCAAAGCCAGCAACATCGTACCTCGTTTCACTCCTGACATCCTGTACTGTCTTGCTAGTCCAGTCTCCCTCTGCCTCCTTCTTAGAAAGATGCTTCTGATGACATTGAGGGTCCACCTCAATAATCCGATATCATCCTCCCATCTCAAGATCGTTAACTGAACTGCATCTTTAAAGTCTGTTACCATATAATGTAACCTATTCGTGTTTTTATTGTTGTTGTTTGTTTATTTTTGTTTTTGAGATGAAGTCTTGCTCTGTCGCCCAGGCTGGAGTGCAGTGGCGTAATCTCAGCTCACTGCAACCTCCACTTCCCAGGTTCAAGTGAGTCTCCTGCCTCGGCATCCTGAGTAGCCAGGATTACAGGCTGGCACCACCACACCCAGCTGATTTTTATTTTATTTATTTATTTATTTATTTATTTATTTTGAGACACAGTCTCACTCTGTCGCCCAGGCTGGAGTGCAGTGGTGCGATCTCGGCTCACTGCAAGCTCTGCCTCCCAGGTTCATGCCATTCTCCTGCCTCAGCCTCCTGTGTAGCTGGGATTACAGGTGCCTGCCACTGCACCCGGCTTATTTATTTATTTATTTATTTAGTAGAGATGGGGTTTCACTGTGTTAGCCAGGATGGTCTCAATCTCCTGACCTTGTGATCTGCCCGCCTCGGCCTCCCAAAGTGCTGGGATTACAGGCATAAGCCACCGTGCCCAGCTAATTTTTGTATTTTTAGTAGAGACGGGGTGTCACCATGTGGGCCAGGCTGGTCTTGAACTCCTGACCTCAGGTGATCCACCCACCTCGGCCTCATCACAGGCTATTCATGGGTTTTAAGGATAAGCACCTGTATATTACTGGGGGCTGTTATTCAGCATCCCACAGCATTATTTTGTGGATGCACTCTGGTTACAATTCCAAGAAGGCAGCATGAGAAATTTCATAGCCACCCTCCAGCAGGGGGTTGACAGGCACAGCCCAGCCCGGGGCATCCTACCGGCAGGGAAGCTGTTGTTGTGTGGACTTCTGTCAGATCAACATAAGTGACACAGCTTCCTCCGCACACACCGAGGGGGCATGCTTGAGCATGCCATTAGGAGGCCCCCAGGAGATCACAGCACTAGCTTAGCTAAATGGGGTTTTGGCAATGAGAGTCTGGTGCCAACGAGATGGGTATTATTTAAGATTTTTAATAAAGCAGGGGAAACAAAGAGAACTGGAAAGGAGGAATAAAGTGCTGAAAAACATGCATCTGCTCTTAAGGAATTTCATTTAAAGGAGAAAGAAACGGAGGTTCAAACCAAAGATGAATATTGACGATGATGGTTTTTTTTTTGAGATGGAGTCTCATACTGTCGCCCAGGCTGGAGTGCAGTGGCGCAATCTCGGCTCACTGCAACCTCCGCCTCCCGGGTTCAAATGATTCTCGTCCCTCAGCCTCCTGAGTAGCTGGGACTAGAGACGCCTGCCACCACACTCAGCTAATTTTTGTATTTTTAGTAGACATGGGGTTTCACCATGTTGGCCAGGCTGGTCTCGAACTCCTGACCTCGGGATCTGCCCACCTCGGCCTCCCAAAGTGCTGGGATTACAGGCATGAGCCACCAGGCCCGGCCCTGACAGTGATGTTTAAATAGACAGAAAAGTAAGGGTGGTTTTGGCAAAGCAGAAAGCATTGAAAGGCACTGGGCTCAGTGTGTACAGCTTTTGACTACAAAGGGAAAAAGTCACAGGGAAACTGCCTTATTTACATTATGAATACAAAATGTTAAACTGGTGAATTGATTAAACTTATCAGCAAAAGACTAAAGAAAGACATTTTCTGGAAGCATTTGCAAGGGTTGGGTAAGCCATATGGTCACTGGGCGGAGTTTAAAGCACCTGCTCTTTGGAGACCTCTGACCTGAGTATATCTCGAGGGTTTTTCCAGGATAGGGTTCAGGGAAGTATATTAAGGATCCAAACATCATTTTGCTTTACAAAAAATCATTATGAAGAATTCAAAATATATAAAAAAAACAGTCAAACAGTAAAAAGAAACCCTCATGGAAAAAAAGAAAAAAATTGTCTCTATTTGATGATGATATAATTGTCTTGATAGAAAATCTCAAATAATCTGGAAAAAACTTTCTAGAACTAATAAATGAGTTCAGTAAGTTCACAGGATACAAGATAAATGTATAAAAATCAATTGTATTTCTATACAGTGGCAGTGAACAAGGGGAAATGAAAATATAAACTATAATACTATTTTAGGCCGGGTGTGGTGGCTCACGCCTGTAATCCCAGCACTTTGGGAGGCCGAGGTGGGTGAATCACCTGAGGTCAGGAGTTCCAGACCAGCCTGGCCAACATGGTGAAACCCAGTCTCTACAAAAAATACAAAAAATTAGCTGGGCGAGGTGGTAGGCGCCTGTAGTCCCAGCTACTTGAGAGGCTAAGGCAGGAGAATCACTTGAACTCAGGAGGTAGAGGTTGCAGAGAGCTGAGGTTGTGTCATCGTATTCCAGCCTGTGCTACAGAATGAGACTCTGTCTCAAAGAAAAAAAAAACTATTTTAAATTGCTCCGAAGAGAATGAAATACTTATATGTAAATTTCACCAAGCATATGTAGTTCTGTATGATAAAAATTATAAAATTCTGCTGAAAACATCAGAGAAGACCCAAATAAAGGAAAGGCATACTAAATTCCTGGAGCACATTCAGTGTAGTAAAGATGTAAGTTCTCCTTAAACTGATTTACAGAGTTAACAAAATTCAGGCTGCATGCAGTGGCTCGCGCCTCTAATCCCAGCACATCAGGAGGCTGAGGCAGGCAGATACCTGAGGTCAGGACCAGCCTGGCCAACAAGATGAAACCACGTCTCTAATAAAAATACAAAAATTACCTGGGTGTAGTGGAGGGCACCTGTAATTCCAGCTACTCGGGAGGCTGAGGCAGAAGAATTGCTTGAACCCAGGAGGTGGAGGTTGCAGTGAGCTAAGATTGTGTCAGTAAACTCCAGCCTGGGCAACACAGCAAGACTCCATCTCAAAAAACAAACAAACAAACAAACAAACAAAATTCATATAAAAATCCCAGCATTTTAAAAATATACCTAGAAAAGTTTTAAAAATATACATAGAAAAGATTATTATAACATTTATAAAGTAATGGAAAAGCTCTACAAGAGTTGAAACCATTTTGAGAAAGAATTAAGTGACAGAAATCACACACTCTTTGGGATTACTATATTGCTGTGATAAAATGGAGAGAGTATGGCACTGAACAAAGATAAGACACATAAATAAATGGAACAGCATAGAGAACCCAGAAACAGATACCTACAATTATGTCCGACTAATTTTTGACAATGGAGCAAAAATAATTTAATGGAAGAGGAATATCCATTTCACTGAAATTGCTAGAGCAAGGAGACATGATGAACAATATCAAAAAATGAATCGCAACCTAAACCTCATAGCTTTTATACAAATTAACTCAAAATAAATCATGGACTTACATGTAAACCACAAAACCATTGTGTGCTGTTGCCTCCAGGATCTCAAAAAAAATGATGAATTGCATTTGACGATGACATCTTCTACAGGAGGCCAAGCAACTATGACAATTCTTTTTTATTTTTTTTTATTTTTGAGATGGAGTCTCACTCTGTCGCCCAGGCTGGAGTGCAGTGGCGCCATCTCGGCTCACTGCAACCTCCACCTCCCGGGTTCAAGCGATTCTCCTGCCTCAGCCTTCCAAGTATCTGAGACTACAGGCACCTACCACCATGCCAGGCTAATTTTATTTTTTTTCTTTTTGTATTTTTAGTAGAGACAGGGTTTCACCATATTGGCCAGGCTGGTCTCGAACTCCTGACCTTGTGATCCACCCGCATTGGCCTCCCAAAGTATTGGGATTACAGGTGTTGAGCCACCACGCCCAGCCAACAAGTCTTTTTTTCATGGTCAAAACCAAAATCTAGATTGCAAAATTCAGATAAAGCAATTTTAAGGCTTATAAGGTAACTACATAGGCCTGATGTTTTCCAGTGAGGGAGGAAAAGCTGCAAAAAAAAAAGAAATACTCTGAAGAAAGTGAAAAGACAAGCCATAGAATGTGAGAAACTATTGGAAAGACATATATCTCCTAAAGGAGTTGTGGCCAACATTTAGGAAGCATAGTTACAAATCATATGAAGAAGTCATCTGACTCCATAAAAATTAGGAAATAAATAGAGCTGAAAGGACTGGTCACTAAATAAGATGCATAAGGGGCAAAATAAGCCTATGAACAGGGTGTGTGTTACTTGGGGATTCTGGAATACAGAAAGCAAGACAGAGTTAGAAACACAAAGGCTGGACGCGGTGGCTCACACCTGTAATCCCAGCACTTTGGGAGGCCGAGGCAGGTGGATCACCTGAGGCCAGGAGTTCGAGACCAGCCTGGCCAACATGGTGAAACCCTGTCTCTATTAGAAATACAAAAATTAGCTGTGCATGGTGGCACGTGCCAGTAATCCCAGCTACATGGGAGTCTGAGGAAGGAGAATCGCTTGAACCCGGGAAGCAGAGGCTGCAGTGAGCCAAAATTGCACCATTGCACTCCAGCCTGGATAACAAGAGCAAAACTCCATCTCAAAAGAAAGAAAGAAAGAAAGAAAAGAAAGAAAGAAAGAAAGAAAGAAAGAAAGAAAGAAAGAAAGAAAGAAAGAAAGAAAGAAAGATTGATTTCTGGCCAGGCTCAGTGGCTCACACCTTTAATCCCAGCACTTTGGGAGGCCAAGACAAGTGGATTACCTGAGGCCAGGAGTTCAAGACCAGCCTGGCCAACATAGTGAAATCCTGTCTCTACTAAAATTACAAAAAATTAGCCAGGCATGGTGGCAGGTGGCTGTAATCTCAGCTACCTGGGAGGCTGAGGCAGGAGAATTGCTTGAACCCAGGAAGCAGAGGCTGCAGTGAGCCAAGATCACACCACTGTACTCCAGCCTGGGAGACAGAGCAAGACCTTGTCTCAAAATAAATTAATTAATTAATTAAATTTTAACATAAAATACAAAACATCTATAATATAATCATTTTTAAAATTTAAACAATCTCTAAAAAAGGAGTTGTATTTTTCTAGATGTATACCTGTAGAAATAAATATATATATTTCCTGTGTCTGTGTATATATAAAATATATTTTTAGAATATAATATATATTACATTATATAAACATTATATAATATATGTAATATAATACATATATTATATAATATGCATTATATATAATATATAATGTATAATATATAATGTATAATATGTAATATATAATATAAATATAATATATAATATACATAATACATATGTAATATAATATAAATATATAATACATATGTAATATAATATACATATTTTATAGTTAATATTAACTATAATTAACTATTAATATATATACATAATGTAATATATTAAACGTATATTTTATATATTTGTAATATTTATATATAATATACACACAGGAAAGATATATTTTTATATTATATTTTATATTATGAATATAAAATATTTCTATTATATTTTATAGTATGAATATAAAATATTTCTATTATATTTTATAGTATGAATATAAAATATTTCTATTATATTTTGTAGTATGAATATAAAATATTTCTATTATATTTTATAGTATGAATATAAAATATTTCTATTATATTTTATAGTGTGAATATAAAATATTTCTAATATATTTTTTATTTTATATTATTTTATGTATATATATGCCATGCCAACTGTAACTGGTACGTTCTTTAATCACATTCTTCATGTCTTGTTTTATGGTTCCATCTGGACTTGGAGCTGCCCTTTCAAAACGCCACAGTGGCTGTGTGAAGTCTGGTGAATGTCACATCCTGACTAAATTCTCGAAAGGAAGGAGATGAAGCTCGGGGACATGTATCTGGGTCACCTGGAGAACCAGCGATGGGGACCGTCTATGGTTGGTTGCCTTTGTAACCTACATGTATGTATATATATATATGCACACATAGCATGTACATTGCTCAAAGCTCAGGTTTTTGGACATCAGTGTAACTGACCTGCTGATTGGCATATGGTGAGGGCTGCCAGCCGGAACACACCAGGGAAAGGATAAAAAAAGTTGGCACAGCAAGGAGCTGTTTTAGACCTGGTTCACGGTCCACCCCCATGTGGCTCCATTATAATGAATCACACGCCTCACCCTCCCAGATGCAGAATTCACCTCCAACATCACAGTCTTCAAGGAGACGTTTAGCAGATATTATCTGAGGGGTTCCGTGCAGGGCAGACCTTGGTCACTGAGTGTTTTCTTAGAAAAAGACAGATGCAGAAGGTAGGGGAAGGACCTGAGTCACAGGGGAATCAGCCACTAATAATTCAGCATCTGGCCAAGTCGCTCAAAGAAATTGTTCTTGTTTAGCCTCTCTCTTGAATCAGTGGATGGTTACTGGAACCTGGAAGGGAAGGGAAGACAGCCAGAAGCTATGGTGTATGTGTGTGTGGCTGAGCAGGGAAAGGAGAGAGGTGGAGAGAAGGAGGGAGAGAAAAAGGAACTGGAGAGGGGAGGAGGAGGAGGAGAGGGGAGGAAGGAAGAGGAGGAGAAGAAGGAGAGGGGAGGAGGAGGAGGAGAGGGGAGGAAGAAAGAGGAGGAGAAGAAGGAGAGGGGAGAAGGAGGAGGAGTAAAAAAAGAAGTGGGAGGAGAGGGTAGAAGGAGGAGGAGAGGGAGGAGGAAGAGAAAAGGAGAGGAGGAAGGGAGGTGGGGAGGAGGAGAGGGGAGGAGGAGAGGGGAGGAGGAGGAAAGGAGAGAAGGAGGAGAGAGGGGAGGAGGAGGGAGGGGAGGAGGAGAGGGGAGGAGAAGGAGAGGGGAGGAGGAGGAGGAGAGGGGAGGAGGAGGAGAGGGGAGGAGGAGGAAGAGGAGGGGGAGGAGAGGGTAGAAGGAGAAGGGAGGGAAGAGAAGGACAAGGACAGACAGTGGGAGGAGGAGAAATAGAAGTAAATGAAGAAGGAGAACAAGAAAAGATGAAAAAAGAGAGGGAGTAGAAGGAAAAGGAGAAGGAGGAAGAGGAGAAGAAGGAATACTAAATGGTACAATTTCTAAAATCCAATCTGACCAAGTCTAGCCCTTCTCCAAAAGAAATTGCCAAGTAAGCAGTAACAAGTAAAATAAAACGGAGGATAGTCTTTAAGAGACAAACCTAGTAGGTCAGATTTTTTTTTAAGGAAGCTTAGTTTTTATTGGATACAGTTTCATCTTGATAGCTCATTGATTCTGAAAAGGCTTATGGAATAATATGATAATTACGAAACAAAATAAACAGTTGTAGACTTATGCTACACAATAAATGACAAAACTGCACACACACAAAAAAAGGAGGGGAATACTTAAAACTTAGTTACGTTTCCTTCGAGGCACGGCTTTTATACCAAGTTGGGATCTGAACGGCACCAGCCACAGACTGTTTTGTTACAAGCACTGCTGGCACATTTTTCAGTGGGTGGAAGGAAAAGTTCAGCACCAAATACTTTCTTTGAAGTCTCTGAAAGCTTTCTCAATGATGAGATTAAACTTGCAAAAGCTTTCTTGCTGTGGGGAGGCAACAACGACAGCTCTAATTACAGGGCTTCTGCATTCAGGGTGTTATGGTTCTCTGAAACAAGGAAGAGAGGCATGCATACATTAATCCAAGGATACGTCCCAGCCAGTAATTAGCCACCGCTTGCAGTGAAAAGCAGGGAGTTGACAGCTTGTGTCATAGAATATACAATTTGCTTGTGATGTCCCACAAAAAGATATCTCCCATTCACATTGTTCCCACGTGGTTGTGCCAGTCACAACAAGAACCAAGATCTACAAACAAAAGAAAAGAAAGAAAGAGAAGAAAGAAAGAGGAAAGAGAGAGAGAGAGAGAAGAAAGGAAGGAAGGAAGGGAGGGAGGGAGGAAGGAGAAAGGAAGGAAGAAAGGAAGGACAAAAGGAAGGAAGAAAGAAAAGAAGGAAGGAGAAAGGAAGGAAGAAGGAAGCAAGGAAGGGAGGGAGGAAGGAGAAACGAAGGAAGGAAGAAGAAAGGAAGGAAGAACAGAAGGAAGGAAGAAGGAAGTCCTTCTTCTTGTGAGTAAATGCCCTATCCTAACTATTCCCTTTGTTGGCCAACTCCATGGTTAGTTTATCTAAAAAATTAATAGGAATGAAGTAATCAACATAATTGGTCTTGTCTCATATGTAATATGTCCATGGTTTAACTATTTTTGTGTGTGTGAGTGAGACAGAGTCTCACTCTGTTGCCCATGCTGGAGTGCAGTGGCGCGATCTTGGCTCACTGTAACCTCTGCCTCATGGGTTCAAGCCTCAGCCTCCCAAGTATCTGGGACTATAAGTGTGCGCCACCACACCCGGCTAATTTTTTTGTATTTTAGTAGAGATGGGGTTTCACTGTGTTAGCCAGGATGGTCTCGATCTCCCGACCTCATGATCCACCCACCTCGGCCTCCCAAAGGGCTGGGATTACAGGCGCGCACCACTACGCCCAGCTGGTTTAACTATTTTTAAAAATAATTTGAAGGCTGTCTCCTGGCAGAATTTCCTCTTGCTCTGTGGATGTCAGGTTTTGTTCCTTTCATGTCTTCAACTGATTAGACAAGGCCCACCCATATCACGGAGAGAGGGTCATCTTGACTCAAAGTTACTGATTTAAGTATCAACCCCATCCAAAAACACATTCACAGAAACATCCAGAATGACGTTAGCCCACACATCTGGGCACAGTGGTCCAGCCAAGTGGACACATAAAATTAACCATCACAAATATTATTAGTTAAGTGAAATGCTTAAAAAGAAAAGCAAGAGGAAACATAAAGCAAGCGATTAGAAGTAAACAGGGGGCATATTCATTAAAGCAGCTGGGCAGAGAAGGGGCTGATATAAATGGGAAACAACATCAGAGCAAACTCTTGGAAGATAGGGGAGTCTGGCATGCTTGTGGGCCAAGAGTAAGAGCTTAAAGAGAGGTATATTGAATGTTTTCCCCTCCTGTCAGCCTGAAGCCAGTGACTGCTGTGGTTTGAAGGCAGAAAGAGAAATCCTATACAAATACCTAGAAGTCCACTGTTGTGCCAGGTTTTACGTCTACTTTGGGACACTGGCTTCAGAATAGTCTAACTTGCCCTTACGACTCTGGCTCAAGCATAGATAATTGATCCAAGCCAGTGTGAAATATCAATGTGTGTGCCCATATGCATGTGTGTTCCCAGGAAATAACTCAGCAAGAATGAGAGCACCACAGCTGTAACGTAGATTAAAATGTAGACCTCACAGTGTTCTCAGGATCAGCTTTTTTCAAGAGACCATGGACTTCATTCATTCAAAAAGCACAGTTGCATGGTAGACCATTACCTTGCCTGCTCATTTATTTGTATATCCCTAGCTTCTCACACTGAAGATATGCACATTAAACATGGGTCAAACAAAAATGAGTGGATAAATGACTAACCAATTTGTTTCATCCTCCCCACAAGACAAGCACTGCTCATTTTACATGGTGCCCAAAACTGACTCTAGTATGTGGTTTTAAACCCTATTTGATAAGACCAACCAGGCCAGGCGTGGTGGCTCACGCCTGTCATCCCAGCACTTTGGGAGGCCAAGGCAAGCAGATCACCTGAGGTTGGGAGTTCGAAACCAGCCTGACCAACATGGAGAAACTCCATTTCTACTAAAAATACAAAATTAGCTGGGTGTCGTGGTACATGCCTGTAGGAGAATCGGTTGAACCCAGTAGGTGGAGGTTGCAGTGAGCTGAGATCACGCCATTGCACTTAAGCCTGGCAACAAGAGCAAAACTCTGCCTCCAAAAAAAATAAAAATAGAAATAAGACCAATCAAAGGAGATCTTATATGAATGGCCCAAAACTAAAGTATGCATGATTTTATTTTCCAAGTCAGATGGGCCTCAGAGCTTAGCAGAAAGTATCATCATTATCACCATCATCATCATTGTCATCATCATCACCATCACCATCCTCACCATCATCATCACCACCATCTTCATTACCTCTCCCATCATCATCATCACTACCAACATTATCATCATCATCACCATCATCATCTCCATTATCACTACCATCATCATCACCATCCTCACCATCTTCATCATCACCATCATCATCTTCATTACCACCATCATCATCATCACCATCACCATTGTCACCATCATCATCACCTTCATCATCTTCATTACCTCTCCCATCATCATCATCATCCTCACCATCCTCACCATCATCCTCACCACCATCTTCATTACCTCTCCCATCATCATCATCACTACCAACATCATTATCATCATCATCACCATCATCATCTCCATTATCACTACCATCATCATCACCATCCTCACCATCTTCATCATCACCATCATCATCTTCATTACCACCATCATCATCATCACCATCGTCACCATCATCACCTTCATCATCTTCATTACCTCTCCCATCATCATCGCCATCCTCACCATCATCATCATCACCATCATCATCTTCATTACCTCCCCCATCATCATCATCACCATCACCATCCTCACCATCATCATCATTATCATCATCATCACCATCTTCATTACTTCTCTCGTCATCATCATCACCATCATCATCTCCATTACCTCTACCATCATCATCACCATCCTCACCATCTTCATCATCACCATCATCATCTTCATTACCACCATCATCATCATCACCATCGTCACCATCATCACCTTCATCATCTTCATTACCTCTCCCATCATCATCATCGCCATCCTCACCATCTTCATCATCACCATCATCATCTTCATTACCACCATCATCATCATCACCATCACCATCTTCATTACCTCCCCCATCATCATCATCACCATCACCATCCTCACCATCATCATCATTATCATCATCATCACCATCTTCATTACTTCTCTCGTCATCATCATCACCATCATCATCTCCATTACCTCTACCATCATCATCATCATCGTCATCTCTGCTATCACCACCATCATCATCATTACCATCACCGTCATCATCATTATGGTCATTGTCATCATCATTATCATCACCATCATCATCATACCATGCCATTGTCATTATCACATCAACACCAGCATCATTATCATCATCATTACTACAATGTTGATTATCAGCTATAAGACTCTGAATTCCACATGACGAGTCAGCAGTGCTGCCGCTGGGGTCTCTGAGAACAATATGCCCTGGAAGGATTTTCTCCCTTACTTTTTTATCCCGGAATGGCAGTGGTTTGACTGATGTTCTCTTTTGGACTACTATGAAGCATCTTCTGTGGCCTAGAAACAACTTAGAGTGATGACTGGACCTCTTTGAGAGACACCACCTAAGTGGCCTTATAACAAATTGGCCTGGTTCAAGAGTCCTAAATAATTTTAAATGCCGCTTCTGTGCCTGTACACTCATTTGTTGTGCTGTCACTCTGGTTTCTTGGGAATAAATTAACGAAAACAGAATTGGAGATTGTCTCTTTCTGTCTTCACTTCCCTTCAAAAAGTATCATTCCCCCTCACCCCCTGGAAGAACTTGTTGTCCAGAACAAGTGTAGGCATAGAAATGCTAATTTTTGTTACTTCACCTTTCTGAGAAAATAAGGGGGAGTGGAGCCATCTGTGGTTATGGCCATCACTTGGCCAATAAGTTGATTTTGAAATAAACTGATTTTGAATTAGATGTGCAGTGTGCATCTGTGAGATTGAAGTTAGATGTGCGTAGGAAAGGGAAGCCAACAAAGCTGTGAAGATACAGTAGGAAGAAGGGCTCTATGAGAAAATGTAAAACAATGGCATTTATTTGGATCAGACACAGCTATGTCTGTGTGGACTAAAGATACAAATCTGCTCATGGACACAGCAGATGTCACACCTGGGTCCCATGGATAAGCAACAGAAAATCAAAGGCGGCAAGTTTATCGAGGCTTTCTGAGCTTCTGTGATGGATGGTTGGGTCCTAGGGCCATCAGTGAGGATTGGCAGTGTCTTCTTAGCAATGTGAGAGTTTGAATCCAAGCCTCAGTGAATTTGGGAGGACAGCCCAGCTGGAAGCTGTGACTCAACAAGGCCAGCCTGAGACTCCACAAGCTCAAATAATTGTTCAGGCAGATAAATGCCATTAGGCTGCCAAGATGACGTGGTAAGGTGTTTGTCAAGGTAGATGGGGCCTGCTGAGGGAAAGTTAGGGTGGAAAACTTCAGAAATCCAGGCAGGAAGACTTCAGGCATCTGGATAAGCCATCCATCCATCCACCTGCCATTTACCCATGCATTCACTCATGGACATATCCATCCATCCATTCATCCAACTATCCATCCCTTTATTCACCCATCTACCGTCCACCAATCTATCCACCCACCCACCCATCCGCCTATCTATCCAGACAGCCAGCCAGCAACCCATCCATCTACCTATCCATCCATCCACTTATCCATCCACTCATGCACATATCCATCCATCCATTCATCCAACTATCCATCCCTTTATTCATCCACCTACCATCCACTCTATCCACCCATCCACCCATCCACCCATCTATCCAGACAGTCAGCCAGCAACCCATCCATGTACCTATCCATCCATCCACTTATCCATCCACTCATGTACATATCCACCATCCATTTATCCAACTATCCATCCATTTATCCATCTATCTACTCATCCATCAGTCTATGCATCCTTCCTTCTATTCAACATGCATACATAATGTGTCAGAAACTTCCTTGTCCTTGGGGACACAAGGGCATCAAGATACGGTCCAGTTAACAGAACTACAAGCTCCAGGCCAGAGTTGGAGCTTCAAGAAGAAAGAAACTTCTTTCTTCTTGGGAACAGAGAGGAGCGTGAGTTTAGTAATTCAGACACAACAATTCCTCACTTAAGAAGACAAGTAGACCCCAAAAGGCAGAGCTCAACTTAGCATCCATTGATATGTATCAAGGCACCCCCTTCTCAGGTAGACTTATGAGAGCAAGGACATCATTCTACCCTCTCCACAAAAGTACTGGTACAAGAAGGGCTTTCTCCATGGCTAGCTGGAAAGGTCCCTAGCTCAAGTTCAGATTGATCTAGAACAGTCCTGAAAATGACCCTCTCAGTGGAGATGCTGGGAAGGGGTAGTGAAGGACTCTTTGGGAAAAGGTAAGGACCAAGAGAATGAACATGAAATCCAAGGATGAAAGTTAAAGAAAAAATGCAGAAGCGAGGTTGAACTTGAGTAGAAGCCGGAATGAGGGCAGCATTTGCATTGGTGGAGGGAAGAGAAAAGTATCCCAGGCAGAGGGTATACCAGAAAGACAAGGCAACTATTATTCATGAAGATCTTGCTTGAGGAAAAATGTGGACTCCAGAGCAGGTGCAAGACACATGGTACGTCGTGGTGGATGAGTGATCTGTCAAAACGAAGGCTAAAAGGCCATGAACAGATGGTCAAGGGCTTTTGCTTGTAGGCAGTAAGAGAGTGGTGAAGGCGTGGAGGGATGGAGGATCGCTCTAGTGCATAGAGCCCAGTGGGGGCCCAGTGGGAGAGGCTGGAAAAAGGAGAGACCTAGAATCCAGTGGGAGAGGATGAAAGAATGGAAACCAATTGGGATACCATTGCTCTAACTGAGCTTTTGAAACAACTTCGCATAGTAGGTGGGCAACAATGCAGAAACAAAGGTGTATGAGAGATTTTGAAAGAAGGCACGTGAGATAAGAAATCATTGTGGAAAACAGTGTGACAATTCTTCAAAGAACTAAAAAGCGAACTACCACCCAACCCAGCAATCCCATTACCAGACATACACCCAAAAGAATATCAATCATTTTATTGTAAAGACACATGCAAGTGTATGTTCATTGCAGCACCATTCACACTAGGAAAGACATGAAATCAACCTAAATTCCCATCAGTGGTTAACCGAATAAAGAAAATGTAGTACATATATACCATGGAATACTATGCAGCCATAAAAAGAAAGAGATCATATCCTTTGCAGCAACATGGATGGAGCTGGACACTATTATCTCAAGACAGATAGAAAGATAGATGATAGATAGATAGATGATAGATAGATAGATAGATAGATAGATAGATAGATAGATAGATAGATGATAGATGATAGATAGATAGATAGATAGATGATAGATAGATGATAGATAGATAGATAGATGATAGATAGATAGATAGATAGATAGATACATAGATAGATAATCACATGAGCCTCTGAGGATACTGAGTTATATATGTAACTCAATTTATTAACATAAACACCCATCATGTTATTAAGTTATTAACATCCATCGTATGAATTATCTTCTAATTAGCACAGCCTCTCGACACACCCTGAAGGACAGAGTATGTCCTAACTATTGGAGGGAAGAAGATGGGAGGAGGGAGAGGATTAGAAAAAAATAACTAATGGGTACCAGGCTTAATACCTGGATGAAGAAATAATCTGTACAACAAACTCCCATGACCCAAGTTTACCTACATAACAAACTTGCATGTGTACCCCTGAACATAATAGAAAACTTATAGAGAAGACACCTAATTTTCACAAGTGTTTTAAACTTGCTCCCCTCTTCGTGGGTAGCAGTGAGTGTATTCTTATCCTTTGTTTCTTTCAAAGAAATCAGTGTGTTTCTAAGAGAGCATAAGCTGATAGCCCCTGTGGACAAGAGGAGGAGGTATTGTGTTATAAGGAAATTTTTTTGTATAAGCCAGAGAGAGGAGAGAGAGAATTATTGTGTGAGGACACAAGACTTATCCACGAAGATGTGTTTAAGACAAATTTGAATTTCTACAGGAAACTGACCTCCTACAAGCCAAATGCATGGATTATGACAAAGCCTGTGATTGGTTCCAGAAATCCATTAGCTCTTTTTGAAGCTTAGTTTTTAATTTAGTTCTGAAACAAAAAGAATGAGTAAAATGTTTCTCTGACACAGTGTACAAAATGTTGAGGCAAACTACACCAGCAAAGAAAGCTGTTGGCCATCATGCAACCTGTGCGGAGTTTATGAAATTAGCATGCAGAGGCTTCAGTGCTGTATTAGTCCATTTTCATGCTGCTGATAAAGACATACTCAAGACTGGGTAATTTATAAAGAAAAGGGGGTTTGATAGACTCACAATTCCACATGGCTGAGAAGGCCTCAAAATCATGGTGGAAGGCAAAACGCAGGTCTTACGTGGTGGCAGGCAAGAGAGAATAAGAACCAAGTGAAAGGGGAATCCCCTTATAAAACCATAAGATCTCGATGAGACTTATTCACTACCACGAGAACAGTAGCGGGGAAACCGCCCCCATGATTCAATTACCTCCCATTGGGTCCCTCCCATCACACATGGGAATTATGGGTGCTACAATTCAAGATGACATTTGGGTGGGGACACAGCCAAACTATATCAAGTGCAAACAAAGTTTCTGACTTCTCTTGAGGGAAAAGATACTTTAAAGATTTGAGTAGTTGGGAACAAACCACCATGATCTCCTGCCCTCTGAATTAACAGTGTAATCAACAACCACCATCTTTGAACAGTGTTAGAGTTGAAAAGCTAGAGGAAAAATGTCTGACTTTCTTCTAGCTTTTCTCCTCCAACACTATTCAAATTTCTTTGCTTATAAATGGTTAGGTGGACGTGAATGAGGAGGTTGAGCTGGTTCTTACAGAGGAGTGGGGAGTCTGAAATGACTTTCAGTCTGGGAAAGGAAGAGAGAAATCACTTCTACAGTCTTTTCAGGATCCAGCTTCGGATAGGTGCATCCGTGCAGCATTCTCCCCTAAAGAACTTGATAGTACAAGAAATAAGCGTGCCCGTGAACTAAACCACACATTGTCTCACCAAATGGATGCAACTGAATGTTGAATGCAGACCAAGAGACTTTCTAGAACTGTCTAACAGAAGAGTTGAGGACTTTCTAGAACTAACGGAAGAGTTGAGGACTTTCTAGAACTAACGGAAGAGTTGAGGACTTTCTAGAACTGTCTAACGGAGTTGAGGACTTTCTAGAACTAGCAGAAGAGTTGAGGACTTTCTAGAACTAACGGAAGAGTTGAGGACTTTCTAGAACTGTCTAACGGAGTTGAGGAATTTCTAGAACTAGTGGAAGAGTTGAGGACTTTCTAGAACTGTCTAACGGAGTTGAGGACTTTCTAGAACTAACGGAAGAGTTGAGGACTTTCTAGAACTAACGGAAGAGTTGAGGACTTTCTAGAACTGTCTAACGGAGTTGAGGACTTTCTAGAACTAGAGGAAGAGTTGAGGACTTTCTAGAACTAATGGAAGAGTTGAGGACTTTCTAGAACTGTCTAACGGAGTTGAGGACTTTCTAGAACTAGCAGAAGAGTTGAGGACTTTCTAGAACTGTCTAACGGAGTTGAGGACTTTCTAGAACTAATGGAAGAGTTGAGGACTTTCTAGAACTAATGGAAGAGTTGAGGACTTTCTAGAACTGTCTAACGGAGTTGAGGACTTTCTAGAACTAACGGAAGAGTTGAGGACTTTCTAGAACTGTCTAATGGAGTTGAGGACTTTCTAGAACTAATGGAAGAGTTGAGGACTTTCTAGAACTAACGGAAGAGTTGAGGACTTTCTAGAACTGTCTAATGGAGTTGAGGACTTTCTAGAACTAACGGAAGAGTTGAGGACTTTCTAGAACTAATGGAAGAGTTGAGGACTTTCTAGAACTGTCTAATGGAGTTGAGGACTTTCTAGAACTAACGGAAGAGTTGAGGACTTTCTAGAACTAACGGAAGAGTTGAGGACTTTCTAGAACTGTCTGACGGAAGAGCTGAGGAAAACCCAAAACACTCATCGATGGACCTGGCTCCAGTGTCCTGGAGGTAGGCGGGAGCATGACTGTGATTTCATGAGTGGGAATCCAGTTAATTACATCCTTCTGAGTGTGTCGAGGGGCTGTGCAAATTAGAAGAGGTTTCATATGATGGATGTTAGTAAGTTACATATATAACTCAATAGCCTCAGAGGCTCATGTGATTATGTATCTATGTATCTATCTATGTATCTATATATCATCAATCTATACACATAAATATATATATGCATGCAATCAATCTATACATACATACACAAACTATATCATAATTTATTATAGTATATTACAAGAATATATAAATCTTATACACATATGTTCATGTGTCATTTATATATATTTGTGTGTGTATATGTGTGTGTGTATATATATATAGATATATATATATGTAAATGTAATCACATGATCCTTTGAGGATTTTTTTCTGATATGAAGTCTGCTCTGTCGCCCAGGCTGGAGTGCAGTGGTGCAATCTCAGCTCACTGCAACCTCCGCCTCCCGGGTTCAAGTGATTCTCCTGCCTCAGCCTCCCTAGTAGCTAGGATTACAGGTGTGCGCCGCCATGCCCAGCTAATTTTTTTATTTTTAGTAGACAAAGGGTTTCACCATGTTGGCCAGGCTGGTCTCGAACTCCTGACCTCAGGTGATCCACCCACCTCAGCCTCCCAAAGTGCTGGAATTACAGGCGTGAGCCACCACGCCCCGCCCCTTTGAGGATATTGAGTTATTTTTACAATTCATTGATATTCTGCTGAGTGAATATTGTATCATTTTATCTTATATACATATATTGATGTGGCATATGTATATGCCATTACTTTCAATGGCAAAAACCACAATTACTTTTGCACCAACCTGATACCATTTATTTCACCTCAACCTCTATTGACACTAACTTCTTCTCTGGTCATATGTAGCTCCCCAGACAAATCTCTCTCCCCAGAGAGCGTATGACTACCCTGGCTGGATGGCACCAAATTAAAGAGCAATGTGTGGGTCAGAAGTTGGTCTCTTATAAGCTGATACAACAGTTGATGGCTATTCTATTCTTATCAATCCTAGCTTGTAAAAGCCTCCAAAACTGAGGATCATATGCCGGTTTCTGGTGAATTTACGCCGATAAATACCATTTCGTGCAGGTTTCGCGGCTCGGGAGTACTAGAGATTTCATGAAATCGAATTGTTCCCTCTGACTGAGCTCTGATTGAGCTAACTGATGCCACATTTAATTTCAGGATGGACTCAATCAAACAGGCTTACTAATAAGAACATGAGGCTGGGCGCGGCGGCTCACGTCTGTAATCCCAGCACTTTGGGAGGCCGAGGCAGGCAGATCACGAGGTCAGGAGATGGAGACCATCCTGGCTAACAAAGTGAAACCCCGTCTCTACTAAAAATACAAAAAATTAGCCTGGTGTGGTGGCGGGACCCTGTGGTCCCAGCTACTTGGGAGGCTGAGGCAGGAGAATCGCTTGAACCCGGGAAGCAGAGGTGGCAGCGAGCTGAGATCGCGCCACTGCCCTCCAGCCTGGTCGACAGAGCAAGACTCCATTAAAAATAAAAAATTAAAAAAAGAGCGGGGATATTCCTGACCAGGTCGGGAAACTGGAGGTCAAAGCAAAATTATAATGATGATGATAAATAAGTGAAAAACTGGTACACATTGACTTTGTGGTGTAAATTTCAAGCCAAATTGGTATTTATAGAGAAGACTGGCTGGGTGCAATAGTTCATGCTTGTAATCCCAGCACTTTGGAAGGCTGAGGAGGGCAGATCGCTTGAGCCCAGGAGTTCAAGGCCAGCCTGGGCAACACAGCGAGACCTCATCTCTATGAAAATTACAAACATTAGCCGGGCATGGTGGTGTGCACCTGTAGTCCCAGCTACTTGGGAGGCTGAGGCAGGAGAATTGCTTGAACCCGGGAGGCAGAGGTTGCAGTGAGCTGAGATCATGCCATTGCACTCCAGCCTGGGTGACAGAGACTCCATCTCAAAAATGAAATAAAATAAATGCAGTTTTCACTGGACAGTAAACTGCAACTATCGACATGGTTTTAGTTTAGAGCTTAGCAAGAACTTCTGGCTCATCAGCATTATGAGGTCATAGTGTGAATTTCCAAAAGGGGTATTAGGTTTCATGCTCTGGGTGTTGCATTGCTTTGTAAACAGTTAAAAGATTTCTTCCAGTTGTGTCGTGAATGCATCCCTAAAACAAAGCCACAGACTTCAACAAGAAATCCCACACATGAGAATGATGTGTGAGCTTCTTCCAAAAACGAGTGGCAGAAACTGAAGTTGCTCTGAGCTGCCATAAATCTGACAAACGGCCCACTGTCAATTACTTCTCATGGGTTTCTCATTGCTTTGTGAAGGCTTATTTTAGCTTTCGGGAAAATCTGCGGATCCCAAAATAAACGACTGCAATGGTGCAATGGGCTGCGGTAGAGGGAAATAGAGCCGCGTGGTTCAAAGCAGAAAGGGCATGAGTATGAGCTTAGCCGCAATGGGTTGCTGTGGAGGGAAATAGAGCCACGTGGTTCGAAGGAGAAAGGACATGAGTAAGAGCTTAGCTGACTGGGCGTGAGTACCAAGGAAACTAAGCTACCATAGCCTTCCCAATGAAGAAGAAAATGCAGGCAGTGCACTCTTGCTCATAGAAACTGCAAAAAAAGGACTAGGTCCCTAAACTGTGTCAGGCACAGTCAGGATTGTAGACAACTCACTGCGTCTTAGGAATCGTACCACGTGCCCATGGTTTGTCTAATTTTAACAACAGAGAGTTGAGTGCAAAGGTATATGAGAAATCCATTCCTATTTCTTTTCTAGCTTACTTGAAAAAAAAATCAGGTAGAATCCATCCAGTAAAAAATGAAGTCAATGAGGTGAATGTCTGAAACCAGTGAATATTTCAAATTTCTGTCCTAGTTGAAGATGACACAAAACATCAAGGGGACAGACACTCAAATGATACCCTCAGAAGTTGAAATTTTATGAGATGGCATCCCAGCTAGGGATTTTATATCTAACATCAGACATGGCCCTAACAATACAGTTTAAAATCATTTTGGAAAAGTATCGAAGATGCCACAGTCTAATTCTCAAACTGGAAAATATTCAAAGAGACCCTTAGAGACCAAACTATATGCCAAATTTTCTTCCTCATTTTATGATCAGAATCACATTTTATCTACCTTGACAGGGTGCCTTGTCATTTAATTTTTTTTTCCTTTTTTTGGGGGAGGGGGGACAGAGTCTTGTTCTGTCACCAGGCTGGAGTGCAGCAGTGCAATCCCGGCTCACTGCAACCTCTGACTCCCTGGTTTAAGCGATTCTCCTGCCTCAGCCTCCCGAGTAGCTGGGATTACAGGCACCCACCACCATGCCCGGCTAATTTTTGTATTTTTAGTAGAGATGGGGTTTCACCATATTGGCCAGGCTGGTCTTGAACGCTTAACCTCAAGTGACCCACCCTCCTCGGCCTCCTAAGTGCTGGGATTACAGGTGTGAGCCACCGCACCAGGCCCAATATTCTTCCTTTTTTTGAATCACTTTGTAACTGCTCTTTTCAAATCTTGAGTCCCCAAGTATGTGTCACCTTTACCTTACCAATTTTCATAAACTCTAAATTTCATAGACAGTCCATCTTAACCAATATTTCTCCATCATTGTAAGAAGCAGATGATGATCTATCTACTGAGGTCACCTGGGGAGAGTGTAATTGACATAAACCGTCTCCCCAAGCCAGCCTGACCTAACTCTCCATTGATTCTGGCAGATGGCTCTGAATGACCACCTCAACATTCACTAAGGCAAGTTAAGTATGGATGAATGAATATCCCAAGAGGGAAAGTCGCTTTGGTGAATTTTATGTTCTATTGTCCAGCATCCAGATAACAGGCAAAATACAGAATATTTCCATGGAGATACGGTGCTTGCTTTTGCTTCCAATACACAAGATCTCTCTCAAGAAAGAGAGAATTTAGAATGTTCTTTGTTCTTCAAAATGGGCATTCCAACCTGAGCCATTTGAGACAGTTCCACAGTAAGCTCTTTCTCTAAATATAAATGGGGATGTTTCATGATGCATCTCTCCAATTATTTTCATCTGTGTGTTTGGGTGTCCCTTCTCTTCTCTATCACCAGGTTGCAAAGCAGAGCCTTTTCCATCTGGGTAAAATGGAGACCACCCATGGCAACTACAAAATGTCAGATTCTATTAGCATTATCCAATAACCCCATGAGAAGGTCATTCATATTCATCAGCTATGCAGTTCAGTTTCTGGAAATTGTTAATGTACTCAAGATGCCAGCTTCCACATAGCCAACTGCCATCAGGAACCAGAGAGTCAGAAGCAGAGGAGAAAACTTATCAGATCTGGCAGGAGACTGTTACTGAGGCTAAAATTAGCCTTGGACGACTCACAGAAAAAATTAATTGCTTGTGACTGCTAGATTTCCGTCCGTGGCAAAGTTCATTATTACAGAGGACACATCATACTCTGAGCATCTGCCCGTTTATTTTCTGCACAGACATTTGTTTATCCCCATGCATGAGGCATGGTTATGAGACAAGAACTAAAACCACATTCTCCTTCTCAAGGGGTTGACATTCATGAATGAACAATACTTAAATCACCTATGTATAAGGGACCCATCTCATGTCTGGAATAGAAGCACAATAGCCGGGTGCAGTGGGTCACGCCTGTCATCCCAGCACTTTGGGAGGCCAAAGGCAGGCGGATCACCTGAGGTTAGGAGTTCGAGACCAGCCTGGCTAACATGGTGAAACCCTGTTTCTCCTAAAAATACAAAAAATTAGCTGGGTGTGGTGGCATGCTGCTGTAATCCCAGCTACTCGGGAGGCTGAGGCAGGAGAATCTCTTGAACCCAGAGGCAGAGGTTGCAGTGAGCCAAGATCATGCCATTGCATTCCAGCTTGGGCAACACGAGTGAAACTCCATCTCAAAAAAGCCAACCAAACAAACAAAAAAACCCAAATAAATCCACAAAAAAATTTGGGAAAAAAAAAGAAGTACAATAAAGGGGGGTATTTCAGATGGGGGAATGATGTATATGGGGTTCAGAGGATCTTCAAAGAGAAAAATTTGGGTTGGAACTTGAGTTCCTTTCCTGAATTTGCTGTAACAAATTTATACAAATTGGGTGGTTTACAAAAATATAAATATGTTCTCTCATAGTTCTGGAAGGCAGAAGTCTCAGATCACTGAGACTATGTCCTAAACCCTCATAACCTGGGAAATGGGACCTTATGATGGAAAAGGGTCTTTGAAGATGCAATTAAGGTAAAGATCTCAAGATGAGATCATAGGGTGGGTGTTGGGAAGCATGGTTCGTTATGAGGGTTGCAAGAGAGGAACCTGTCTCATGGCTATCTCCTGGCTTCTAGTGGCCCCAGGTATTCCTTGGTGATATGGTTTGGCTGTGTTCCCACCCAAATCTCATCTTGAATTTCCACGTGTTGTGGGAAGGATTTGGTGAGAGGTAATTGAACCATGGGGGCAGATCTTTTCTATGCTCTTCTCATGATAGTGAATAAGTCTCATGAGATCTGATAGTTTTATAAGGGGGTGTTTCCCTGCACAAGCTCTCTCTTTGCCTGTTGCCATCCATGTAAGATGTGACTTGCTCCTTGCCTTCTGCCATGATTGTGAGACCTCCCCAGCCACATAAAATTGTTAAGTCCATTAAATCTCTTTCTTTTGTAAATTGCCCAGTCTCGGGTATGTCTTCATCAGCAGCATGAAAACAGACTAATACACTTAGCTTGTAGACGTATCACCCTGATTTCTGCTTTTCTCTCCAACATGACCTTCATTTTGTGTCTGTTCATCTATCCATTATAATGACACTTGTCATTGGAGGTCATACCCACCCTATGATCTCATCTTGAGATCTTTACCTTAATTGCATTTTCAAAGACCCTTTTCCGTCATAAGGTCCCATTTCCCAGGTTATGAGGGTTTAGGACATAGACATATTTTTAGGGATATGTGTATGTCCCAAAGGTCTGCACTCAAATGCAGACCTTGGGCAGTGTACAATTGAAAGGGGCGAGAAAAATAAATACAGAAATGTTTAAACCCATCAATCCTTTTAATTCTCCTTGGATTTTGAGAGAAGTATGGCATTTTGAGCATCCAAAAGCTACATAGAGACTTCATCAACAATTCTTAAGATTCTCACGCTTTTCATCATGTCCAAGACTTTTGAGTATATTCATGATTGGAGTATGACCAAAATGTTAAAAGCTGCACCAACTGGTATTGACAACGTCTCCATGTCAAAATGATTCATTAGAAAGGCCAAGAATATCACTGTTTAGCAGGGAGAGATGGAAAGAAAAGGCTACCTAGAAAATGCTCAGGAAAAATCAATACACGATAAAATTAAGATACCAAATGAAGAGTTGGCATGCTTGTTGATGTTCTCTTCAGGTTTGATTTCTGCCTGCTTTACTACTCTCTCCTCCTCACTCACTGGGGAAATTAACTTTATGGGTTCTTCTCCTGTTTTGCAGGTCTTTCTTTTCTTTTTTTTATTATTTTATTTTTTAATTATTTTTTACTACATTTTTTATTTTTTATTATATTATTTTTATTTTATTTTATATTTTTATTTTATTTTTATTTTTTATTGAGACAGAGTCTCACACTGTCGCCCAGGCTGGAGTGCAGTGGTGCAATCTCGGCTCACTGCAACCTCCTTCTCCCAGGTTCAAGCAATTCTCCTGCCTCAGCCTACTGAGTAGCTGGGATTACAGGCACCCACCATCACGCCCAGCTAATTTTTTGTATTTTTAGAAGAGATGGGTTTTCACCATGTTGGCCAGGCTGGTCTTGAACCCCTGACCTCATGATTCACCCACCTCAGCCTCCCAGAGTGCTGGGATTACAGGCATGATCCACTGCGCCCGACCCTTTCTTTTCATTTCTGTCCATGTGGGGCATAACAACTGCCTGTTTAGAGATTCTCAACTCACTCTTTCCCTCGGTCCTGAGCCTCTGACTGTCTCCAGAAATGGCCTGAGCCTTGATTATATTCTGCTTCTCAGCTCTAAATAAATAGGTAACAGTGAAAGGATTCCAAGCCTGCAAAGAAAGGCTAACCATTGTCTAGTGGAACCTTCCTTTGCTGCACAGATGGAGAAATGCCTGCCATGAAGTTAGTTCTGTTCTGCAGAAATTTTTTGATCTTGAAAATGCAAGTTCTGTTGAGGAGGTTGAGGTGGGGGAGTCAAACAGGAGGTGTGAATGAGCAGGAGTTGGCAGCGAGTCTGGGTGCTGACAAGTGGAGACAGAGACGCCAACCTCACAGGTGATGAATTGCTTCTATTACCCAGCGGAAATTTGTGACTTTCTAAATCCAATTACCCAACCGTGGAAAGTCCCCACCTTTTCTCTCTGACTTTGTCCCTGAGAGAATGAGCTATGCTGGATGGAGAAAAACTACCAATGCCATGTGTGCTGGTGTCTGAGTTTTGGGTATGACTCTGCTTCAACTTGCCTGGTGGTTTCATGCTATTCTGATTCCTCTACAATGTAATGCTTTGTGAGAAGATGGCAGACACAAGGCAGATCCTTAGAATACACTCCCAATGATATTAGCTTCTTATGCAATCAGTCAACACTCAGAACATGAAGCTTGCCCCCTATTTTTGCCACAGCACAGGTTCAGAGCTTTAGGAGCTGGTGAAAAATAATTCCGGTGGTGGCCATGGAGCCACTGGGCATGATAGCTACCGGGGTGATATCACCATAAAGAGATGAGTGTTGTTGAAATTGTCCCTCCATCTCACCTCTCCCTGTTTGTCTAAGCCAGAAAAGATCCACCTGTGCGGGAATCATCCCGTACCTGGGATTTGTACCTATTGGTCATCCACCTGGCAAAGTAAAGCTGCTTAAAGATGTTTCGTTGGATGGTCCTACAACTCAACGTCAACGATGAAACAGAGGCTGAAATGGTTCCTAGCACTGTTGGTTCAGAACTTTTGTAGGAGACTTGTTCCCAAGGATAATGAAGATTCCCTCATCAAAATTCCTGGACACTATGATATGCTTATGCAAGCCAACAAACCCTCGCCTCCTGAGGCAGCAAATGCATCATTAGGCAACAGCTCTCTTGAGCACAGTGAGGCTCTCTTCCAAGTCATCAGCTGCAAGTAGAAAGGTGGCTAGACCATGTTCCTCACAAAGTGTTGACATGTCTCCCGTTAGCTGGCTAGAGATGATGGAAAAAAACCAAACACTTCAATTTACACAATTACAGTTTGGGTACAATTTCCATACACTGCTTTGAGTGTTTGTTAAGAAGTATTCTGTTCTGGGTGAGGTGGCTCATGCCTGTAACCCCAGCACTTTGGGAGGCAGATGTGGGTGGATCACCGGAGGTCAGGAGTTCGAGATCAGCCTGGCCAACATGGCGAAACCCCATCTCTACTAAAAATACAAAAATTAGCTGGGCGTGGTGGCACAGGCCTGTAATCCCAGCTACTCGGGAGGCTGAGGCAGGAGAATTGCTTGAACCTGGGAGGTGGAGGTTGCAGTGAGCTGAAATCATGCCACTGCACTCCAGCCTGGTGACAGAGCAAGACTCCGTCTCTCTGTCTCTCTCTTTCTTTCTCTCTCTCTCTCACACACACACAAAATAAATAAATAAATAAATAAATAATTGATTATCTATATACTTTTTCCAAACCATCAAGGACAGTCTAGATGAAGAATCTGGAAACTGTTGACCCTGGAACATATCTGACCCTTAACTTGTTTTTCTCATTAAAGTTTTCTTGAAACACAGCCATATACATTCATTTACTTATTGCCCGTGACTGTTTTTGCCCTAGGTGCACAAGTTTGAAGAGTTGCAACGGAGACCTTATGGCCCACAAATTCTAAGGTGTATAGTATTTGGCCATTTATCCAAAAATCTACTGGCTGTATTCTTCAAAGTGACCAGAGCCACCAACCTGTGTCTGAGTTAAATACCGTTTTATTCCCAAACGAACACTTTTCAAAGAAGCATCATCGGCTGTTTCTACTTATCAACCTAAATAAAGAAAATCTAGTTTAATCTTATCCACTGAATAGACTTCCAGCTTAAAAAAAAATTACTCCTGACTCAGTTGCATCTCATCCACCTGTAGACCAAAGGATACTTCTCAGTAGGTAACAGGGAAGCATTTGGGATAATTCAACATCCATTACTTAGTAAACCTCTAAAGGAATTAATCTCATAACAGCAGCTGGAATGCAGGAGATGCTCTACACCCGAATCACAAATTGAATGGACAGCAAGTGGATTTTCCCTCCTAAGGCTGATTGATTGGTTCTGGCTGCCAGCACCCTGCGATAAGAATGATCCTGCAGCAAGAAATAGTCATCAATTAGTGATGCCTGCTATGGCTATGGAATGAGAATTACGGTCTGTGTGCCACATTCTTTCCATTCTTGGTGGTTCTCTCATAAACCACAATAAAGCATGCAGCTTTTAAAGCAACCATGACCATCACCAGCCACCACCATAGCCCTCTGGCTGATTCATGGATGAATTTCCATATTCAAATGTGAATTTCCAATGTCACATTTATGTTCATTTCCCTAAATGATGATGATGGTGATGATGGTGATAGTAATGATGGTACATGTTGGGTGTGTGTATGTATGTATACACACACACATATATATACACACACACACACATATATATATGTATATATATTTGAGATGGAGTCTTGCTCTGTCACCATGCTGGAGCGCAGTGGCACAATCTCGGCTCACTACAACCTCCGCCTTCCAGGCTCAAGCGATTCTCCTGCCTCAGCCTCCCAAGCGACTGGGACTACAGGTGTGCAGCAAATGTATACTTTTTAAAATACAACCAAATAAGCTTGCTTCTTGCCTGTGTGGAATTTATATTCCAGCTAGAGTGAGGAATTAATCAAGTAATCATCCACTTATCTGAGTGAGCAAAATTATGACAAACACTTTTAAAAAGTGTCCTTTAAGCAGCTGTCTTGAAAGATTCAATTCCATCATCTCATGAGGTTTCACCCTCTGGGTTTGCTTTCTCCAAGACCCACCCTCCTGTGTGGGTTCTTTCTTGACTGTTTCTTTTATGCTGCTGCTTTTATGTGGTGGTGCACACCTGTAATCCCAGCTACTCAGGAGGCTGAGGCAGGAGAATTGCTTGAACCTGGGAGGCGGAGGTTGCAGTGAGCCGAGATCACACCACTGCACTCCAGCCTGGCGACTGTGTGAGACTCCGTCTCAAAAAACAAAACACAACAAAAAAGCAAAAGCAAAAGCAAAACAAAACAGTAACCAAAAAATGGGGATTTCGAGAGGACACAGACATTGAAACCATAGCACATGACGACCTTGAGTCTTTGAGTTTACGTGTGCGGCATGAATGCTCCGTGGTGATGGATGAAGAGAGAGCAAGGGGGGGATGCCACACACTTCTAAACCATCAGACCTCGTGAGAACTCACTCACTATCATGAGAACAGCAAGGGGGAAATCTGCCCCCATGATCCAATCACCTCCCACCAGGTCACTCCCCCAACCATGCGAATTACAATTCAACATGAGATTTGGGTGGGGACACAGAGCGAAACCATAACGGCAGCAATAGTAAACTCATACATCATATCTAGACATCTTTCCTGAACCATCCCTGCTAGACTCAGTAGGAGCTGCAGAGACCATCTTTCCCTGTATTCCTTCAACATACTGCTTCCTTATCATATGTTTCTAAGGTTGTATAGTTCCATGAGAGATTACAGCTACTTTTTTTTTTTTTTAAGACATCTCATCCTGCAATGCAGTCTTTTTTTTTTTTTTTTTTTTTTTTTTGAGGCAGAGTCTTGCTCTGTAGCCCAGGCTGGAGTGCAGTGGCACAATCTCAGCTCACTGCAACCTTCGCCTTCCGGGTCCTGGTTCAAGCAATTCTCCTGCCTCAGCCTCCCAAGTAGCTGGGATTATGCGGATGTGCCACCATGCACAGCTAAGTTTTGTATTTTTAGTAGAGACAGGGTTTCACCATGTTGGCCAGGCTGGTCTTAAACTCCTGACCTCATGATTTGCCCGCCTTGGCCTCCCGAAGTGCTGGGATTACAGGCGCGAGCAAATGGGCCTGGCCAATGCAATCTTTTAGCAGGAAATCCATCCAGGATTTTGGAATCAACAGAAAAGAAAAACCTTGGGTCTCTGAGTCTCAGATTCTGGCAGTCTTGCTAGATGTGATGACGAGTGTGTTGAGCCAGTTAATTACCCTCATAGTTGTTCTAATTGCTTTTATCCTGCAACTATCCGCCCGTGTTCATTAGCTTTGCCATTACGACTGAGCCCAGGTGGATTAAAGAAAGCCTGTGATGCCACCAGACATCATTTTTGTTTCGGCAAAAGAACTTTCTCTAGGAATCTGGCCTTAATGTGTTTTGGATGCCCCCACACCTACAGGGTCCTTCAAGAGCTCTCCTGGATAGAAAAACACAAAAAAGTCAAAGCCCATTTTAAGAAACAGCAGCATCATTAAAAAACAAAAAAAAAAACCTTCCACTGCCAGCCCACAGATCGCTCATTTTCTTCCTAGAACTAAATTCCAGTTGAGTGGACACATCTTTTACGGTGGAATTTCAGTCGTGATTGATCATCCGTTGACCTATTTAAGATGACTGTCAAGTCGCTGGGCTATCCTCATTCACAGATAACTCAGGCAGGCTCAGATTAATTAACCCTTCGTTTGTTTGCCATGTAGGAATAATTAGTCATCATCCATCTACTGGGAGTCAGATGTCAATGGCACAGTTATCAAGGACAGGGACTTTGCCGGCTTATCACGTAGAAGGAAGAATTAATGGTGTTGCTGATATACAGTCTGGTGTAGTGGTAGGGTATTCCCCTCCCTCTTTTCTTCATTTTCTTCTTTCTTTGCTTGCCACACATTCATTTACAGTGGACTGTGAAGCCACGTGAGGGTTAGGGGCACGTGAAGACCCTTGTGTAACTCTTCACTCCCCCAAAACTTAACTAATAGCTTGCTGTTGGCTGGAAGCCTTTCCTGCAACTACAGAGTCCCATCTAGGGGTAATAGGAGACAGTGACAGATCATGAGGCAGGTCATTATTGCACCAGACACAAATAATATAGTAATATTCTTACAATAAAGTAAGCCAGAGGCCGGGCGCAGTGGCTCACACCTGTAATCCTAACACTTTGGGAGGCTGAGGCAGGCGGATCACCTGAGGTTGGGAGTTCGTGACCAGCCTGACCATCATGGGGATACCCTGTCTGTACTAAAAATACAAAAAAGTAGCCAGGTGTGGTGGTGCATACCTGTAATCCCAGCTACTCGGGAGGCAGAGGTAGGAGAATCACTTGAACCTGGGAGGTAGAGGTTGCGGTGAGCCGAGATCACTCCACTGCACTCCAGCCTGGGTGACAAGAGCAAAACTCCCTCTCAAAAAAAAAAAAGTAAGAAAGAGAAAAAAATATAGTATATATTATATACTATATTCTTACAATAAAGTAAGCTAGAGAAAAAAATATAGTAAACATTATATATTATATTCTTACAATAAAGTAAGCTGTGATTTTCTTTAAGAAAATCATAAGGATGAGAAAATATCTTTACTGTTTATCAAGTGGAAGTGGCTCATGATAAAGGTCTTCATCCTCGCCATCTTGAGGTTGAGGAGGAGGAGGAGGGGGTGTCTCAGGTGGCAGAGGCAGGAGAAAATCCACATATAAAGGGACGCCCATTCAATTCAACCCCATGGTGTTCAAGGGTCCACTGTCATAGGGGAGGCTCAATATTTTAGCTTCTTGGAGCTGCTGCAACACAATTCTACAAACCAGCTGGCTGAAAGCCACAGAAGTCAAATCTCTGACAGCTCTGGACACCAGAAGTCCACAGCCAAGGCAGGCTGACCACCTGGTCATCCAAGGGCCGAGCCCGTGTCAAAGGACATTCCTGGAGTGCAGAAAGCCAACACAGCCAGGTGGAAATACAACCTTCCACTCACTAAGTACATTTGCAAATCTCCAGCAGGTCACTATTGCACCAGACACAAAGAATAAGCGTTCAATAAGTTGAAGTATTGTGTGCACACGGCCAGGTGCGGTGGCTCACGCCTGTTATCCCAGCACTTTGGGAGGCCGAGGCGGGCGGATCACGAGGTCAAGAGATCAAGACCATCCTGGCCAACATGGTGAAACCCCATCTCTACTAAACATACAAAAAATTAGCTGGGCGTGGTGGCAGGCACCTGTAGTCCCAGCTACTAGGGAGGCTGAGGCAGAAGAATCACTTGAACCTGGGAGGCGGAGGTTGCAGTGAGCTGAGATCATGCCACTGCACTCCAGCCTGGTGACAGAGCAAGACTCTGTCTCAAAACAAAAAAAGGATTGTGTGCACACTGCAATTATGAAATGCATTTCGTTCTTGAGTATTAAGGCAGGGCTGTGCCCCTTGTGGAGGCCCTAAAGAAGGATCCTCCGCTATCTCTCCTGGCTTCCTTCGCTTGCTAGCAACCCTGGTTGTTTCTTGTCCTGTAGAACAGAGGACTCCAACCCCCTGGCTGTGGACCGGTACCGAGCAAAGCTTCATGTGTGTTTACAGCCACTTTCCATTGCACGCATTACCACCTGAGGTCCGCCTCCTGTCAGATGAGCAGTGGCATTAGATTATCAGAAGATTGAGAACCCTATTGGGAACTGGGCATACCAGGGATCGGGGTTGCATGCTTCTTATGAGAATCTAATGCCTGATGATCTGTCACTGTCTCCCATCACCCCCCGGATGGGACCATCTAGTTGCAGGAAAACAAGTTCGGGGCTCCCACTGATTCTACATGACAGTGAGTTGTAGAATTACTTCATTTAATGTAATCATAATAGAAATAAAGTGCACAATAAATGTCATATGCTCAAATCATATCCATATCCTTCCCCCTGTACTCACAGTGACTGTCTTTCTATGAAGACAGTTGTTTTTTGTGTGTGGAAAAATTGTGTTCCATGAAACTAGTCCCTGTGCCAGAAAGGCTGGGGACGGCTGATGTAGAAGCATCAATACAGTATCCACCTTTGTCATGGCGGTCTCTGTGTCTCTATGTCCCAATGTTCCTCTTCTCCTTTTTATTTTTTGAGATGGAGTTTTTGCTCTTGTCACCCAGGCTGGAGTGCAGTGGTGCGATCTCAGCTCACTGCAACTTCCGCCTCCCAGATTCAAGTGATTCTCCTGCCTCAGCCTCCCGAGTAGCTGGGATTACAGGCGTGCACCACCATGCCTGGCTAATTTTTGTATTTTTAGTAGAGATGGGGTTTCACCATGTTGGGCAGGATGGTCTCAATCTCCTGACCTCAAGATCTGCCTGCCTCAGCGTCCCAAAGTGCTGGGATGACAGGCGTGAGCCACTGTACCCGGCCTCTAATGTTCCTCTTCCTACAAGGACACTAGTTACTCAATTAACGGTGTACACTACTCTAATGCAACCTAATTGTATGCAATGACATCTGCAAAGATCTGATAGCCAAGTGAGCTTTCATTCCTAGGTTCTGGGTGGACACATCTTGGTGAGGTCACAGTTAAACCCACGTCACCCAAGGCTAGTGGCAGAATCAGAGTGCATGTTAGATCTCCAGGCTCTTGTTCTGGGAGTGTCATTCAAAGCCTTTCTTCATGGCCACCTCAATGACGGTGTCATCCTCTGTGGATAACGGACACCACGGTCGCAAATGATGCTGGCTTCCTTTGCTGGTTTCTTTCTGACATTTCCCTTTTGTGCTTTTGTTTATGGCAAGTGTAGACATACATGCACACACAGACACACACACACATGCACACGCACATGCACACATGCACTCTCGCCATCTACAATGCCTCAGATCCGTGCTGCAATCGGCCCCAGCCACCCTGTAGAATTTAGATTTAGCGAAAAAAGACTTCCCGTGGTCGCCAAATTCCGCCTTTCCTCCTGAGTCAGAGGCACCTGCAATGCAGGCAGCGGGAAGTCCTTCTTCTACCAGAACAAGAGCCCCTAGGAAAATTGCCCCTTTTATTACTGCTTTGGTCAAAATATGGCAACAACATTGGTGACTCCAGGCGAGTTAGTAAAAATCACAGAAAGGCACATTTTATGTCCGGGGAATGCTGGGATGCTCCTAAAACCCACTGAGCCGGCCGGGTGCAGTAGCTCCAGCCTGTCATCCCAGCACTTTGGGAGGCTGAGGCGGGTGGATCACGAGGTCAAGAGATCGAGACCAGCCTGGCCAACACGGTGAAACCCCGTCTCTACTAAAAATACAAAAATTAGCCAGGCGTGGGGGCGCACGCCTGTAGTCCCAGCTAATCGGGAGGCTGAGGCAGGAGAATCACCTGAACCTGGGAGGCGGATGTTGCAGTGAGCCGAGATCGTGCCACTGCCCTCCAGCCTGGCAACAGAGTGAGACTCTGTCTCAAAAACAAACAAAGAAACAAACCAACCCACCGAGCCATTCTGTTGCTGACTCGAGAGAATAAATCAAGAAACAAACACACAAGGAAACCAAAACAACACAGTAGCTAAGGATTCTCCCCTAGGAGGCAGGAAACGGGAATCCACACGGCGTGTGCCCAGCTAAATACAAACTGCAAGAGGAAGGGAGGAGACGGTGATGACAAGCCCCAGCCTTTTCTGCAAGAAGAAAAAGGTTTAGTTTTTCAATGCTGTTCGTGATATCCAAGAACGAACCACATTTCATAGCCGCAGTGTGCATACCATACTTTCACGTATCAGAAGCTCATTCATTGTGTGATGTGCACTGATTACCCTCTGGAGATTTGAGAACGCACCTGCTGACTGGGAGGGCATATTCCCACCTGATGTGGTTGCTTTCTGCACTCCAGAAATTCCCCTTGAGATGGGCTCCATCCTTCCATGACAGCGTGGCCAGCTTGCCCTGTAGTCACAGTGTTGTCTGAAGAATGCAGCATAGTTTATTTTCATTTTTCTTTATTTATGTTTTTTTTTAGAGGCAGGTTGTCACTCTGTTGCCCAGGCAGGAGTGTAGTGGTGCTGTCTCGCTCACTGCAGCCTCTACCTCTTGGACTCAAGCGATCCTCCCACGTCAGCCTCCCATGTAGCTGAGACTACACATACATGCCACCAACACCCAGCTATTTTTATTTTTCATAGAGACAGGGTCTCACTATGTTGCCCTGGGTGGTCTTGAACTCCAGGGCTCAAGGGATCCTTCCACCACGGCCTCCCAAAGTGCTGGGATTACAGGCCTGAACCTGGCCTCGCTGTGGTCTCTTTTGAGAAGTCTTTGTTCTTCGTTTTTTGTTTTTTTTGAGATGGAGTCTCGCTGTTGTCATCCGGGCTGGAGTGCAATGGCGTAATCTCGGCTCACTGCAACCTCGCCTCCCGGGTTCCAGCAATTCTCCTGCCTCAGCCTCCCAAGTAGCTGGGATTACAGGCATGTACCACCATGCCTGGCTAATTTTTGTATTTTAGTAGAGACGGGGTTTCTCCATGTTGGTCAGGCTGGCCTCAAACTCCCGACCTCAGGTTATCTGCCCACCTTGGCCTCCCAAAGTGCTGGGATTACAGGCGCGAGTCACTGTGCCCGGCCGCTCACCCAGCTATTTTTATTTTTCAGATGAGGTCTCACTATGTTGCCCCAGGTGGTCTTGAACTCCTGAGCTCAAGGGATCCTCCCACCACGGCCTCCCAAAGTGCTGGGATTACAGCCCTGAGCCTGGCCTCACTGTGGTCTGTTTCGAGAAGCCTTTGTTTTTAAACAGAACCACATGCTAGTATTTCAAAGCCAACTCTTCTGTCAAGAATCCAAATCAGCCAGGCACGGTGGCATGCCCGTGTATTCCCAGCGATTCCAGAGGCTGAGACAGAAGGATCATATGAGCCCAGGCGTTTGAGATCAGCCTGGGCAACATAGTGAGACTCCATTTCTTTAGAACAATACAAATCACATGGGGGTGGCAGGCCACTGCCTGGGCTGGACAGGTGAGTAGAGGGCAGGTGTGCAGGTGCAGAGGTCTTTTTTGTCCTCATTCCCTGCACGACTGTTTCTCAAACTTGCTATGCTAAGATGTTACAGGAACTTACTTTACGTCACAATATCATTGACCTTTTTTCTTCCTTCTTGTGGCTTCTTCTTCCCTCACTCTCTCACCTGTGTGCCCTATTTTTGATAACCCTCCTCCTGGGCTCCTTTCTCACCATCTCCTGCTGTCAACATCTCACCTCTATTTCCTGGCCAGATGATGCCTCCTCCAGGAAGCCTGCCTAGGTTCCCTGTTGGCTTGCAAACTCTATGTGGATGTGACCTGTCCACACAGCGTCAGGTACGCAGGGGCCCTTGAAGTATCACATGTCGGCAGCTCAGCCCTGAAAGCTTCAGCTCCAGATCAACAACCCCTTCCCCCTTTTCTCCAGCCTGATAATTTATAACTCCAGGGTGACTCGGTTCAGCGGCACTGCAATCCCTCAGCTCTTCTTTGCAGCAGCCGTGGTTTCCACGGGATGTAGAGGGTTATCCTGCTTGGAAAGGCCTTAGAGCTGGGGGACTAGAGACCCCCTAATTCTGGCGTGGGGAGAATAGACGCCCCAGAGGAAATGTAGGAGGTGTTTTAGTGGAAAAGCTGGTTTTGAAATTCCAGCCTCGCTTCGAAACACAGCCTAGCTTCCCTAGGTGATGTTTCTCTCGAAAGGTCTCCTTTGAAAAGAGTGTGAGGATTCTGGCAAACTTGCAACAATCTCTGTAACGATGGGATGGCCACGTCCCCACCCACATCGCACCTCGAACTGTAATAATCCCCACCTGGGAAGGGCGGGGCCAGGTGGAGGAAATTGAATCATGGGGGCGGTGACCCTCATCCTGTTCTCGCGGTAGCGAGTGTGTTCTCACGAGATCTGATGCTTTTATAAATGGAAGTTCCCGGGCAGGAGCGTTTTTGCCTGCCACCGTGTGAGATGCGGTTTTCGTCTTCCGCCCTGGTTGTGAGGCCTCCCCAACCCCGTGGAACTGTGAGTCCATTAAAGCTCTTTTTCTTTATACATTACCCCGTCTCGGGTATGTCTGTCAGCAGCCTGAGAATGAACTAATACAGATGGAAAGTAGAGCCGCGGTTTATGAGCCACAAGAAATACCAACCCCCAGCCAGGCGCGGTGGCTCAGGCCTGTAATCCCAGCACTTTGGGAGGCCGAGACGGGCGGATCACCTGAGGTCAGGGGTTTGAGACCAGCCTGGCCAACATGATGAAACCCTGTCTCTCTACTAAAAATACAAAAAATTAGCCGGGCAGGGTGGCGGGTGCCTGTACTCCCAGCTACTCGGGAGGCTAAGGCAGGAGCATCGCTTGAACCCGGGAGGCAGAGGTTGCAGTGAGCCGAGATTGCACCATTGCACTCCAGCGTGGGCAACAAGAGGAAAACTCTGTCTCAAAAAAAAAAAAAAAAAAAAAAGGAAAAGAAATACCAACCCCTTCCTTCCAAACCTAAAACCCCAACATGCTGGATGCTCTAGGGGGTCTCTCGGGCTTCACTGCTTACGTTTGCTGTTGTTGGGTCCTGGGTTTTTATACTCAACAGGATCCTGGAATTTATGCTTCCTTTGTGATTTGGTTCCAATCTGACACAACTGCCTGCCTTCCCCCAGCAGTTCCTGTGATAGACACACTCACGCTGTCAATCAGGGAATTGTGGGGTGCGTCTGGGAGATCTATAGCAAAACTCCACTCCGGTTCTCTTGTATAATACAAAAGGGATTTATCAGTCATGTATTTCGTCTGAAAACTAGAAGCATGTATTTCCCAACCCGATTCACCATTAAAAGTGAATTTTTCTAGTTCTGGTAAATATATGTTGACTGTATAATGAATTACATAACAGTGTGTTTTCTTCACCTTAGTAAGTAGCCCTGGGAGTTTGTAGCAAAGAAAGAAGAAACCCGAGCCTCAAGAAAATTTCTCCGATGATGGTTCCCAGAACAGGGGTCAGGGGTCACGTGTAATGCGTGAAAATTAAGTAAGTGATAATTAAGGGAAAAGAAAAACTGAATGCCTCATTGCACTAACTGTCTGGCAAGTGCCCAGTGTCCAGCTGTGGACAGCACAGTTATCTGGGGCAGAGAAGATACGGACTTCCCTGCAGAGACTGCTACTCTGCAGTAATGAGGTACACCTTTCAGGATGTCCCATGATGGTGATAGAGACACCAGATACACAGGTAGCAACAGTTTCATTTGAAAAGATCATTCCCACAGGTGGGAGCTTTTGGAATAAGAGGAGGAGGGACTACTGTAATGGGAGGAGGAGGGGCTGTGATAATGGGAGGAGGAGGGTCTATGGTAACGGAGGAGGGACTATGGTAACGAAAGGAGGGTCTATGGTAACGAAAGGAGGGACTATGGTAACGAAAGGAGGGTCTATGGTAACGAAAGGAGGGACTATGGTAACGAAAGGAGGGTCTATGGTAACAGAAGGAGGGACTATGCTAATGTGAGAAGGGGGGACTGGTAACAGTGTCTGTTGTAATGGCAGGAGGGACTATGGTAACGGGAGGAGGGTCTATGGTAATGGAAGGAGGAGGGTCTGGTAACAGAAGGAGGGACTATGGTAATGCAGGAGGGGGGACTACAGTAACGGAAGGAGGGACTATGGTAATGAATGGCAGGAGGAGGGAGGGACTATGGTAATGATGGGGAGGGATTATGGTAATAGGGGAGGAACTATTGTAACAAGAGGAGGAGGGACTTTGATAACGGGAAGAGGCGGTACTAATGCAACCACTGGTGGACGTTGCCTATAGCACCATGAAGCACACCCTAGCCGTGACATCTGGGATTTCAGGCTAGCATACAATTTTCTTTGTATGGGCAGGCAGCATGCAATTTTCTTTTCTAGGGACGGGCTCGTGATGCTCAGAACAACCGTGATTGCGGTCGTTTGATGTGGGGTTCAGTCCTGGATAGAAGCTGCCAAACCCTGTGGCTGCACAGCTAATTTTGAGCATGACCTAAGGAAGCGTTGCTTGATCTTCTGACGTTTGCTCCAGGTGGGGCTGGCCCAGCATCCCAGGGCCTGATAGGAAGGAGAGAAACCCAACCAAAATGTGATCACGTTAGATGGGAATTTTGTTCAGGTCAAGGAAGACGAGGAATTCAGTCCATCCCTGAAGGGGTAAATAAAGAATATGAATTTGGAGGATGTGGCCAGCCTTGTCCTAGGTTGACTTGGAAGCATCTGTGAGTCATGAGGAACGGAATTTTTTTTTTTTTTTTTTTTTTTTTGGCAGTAAAAGCATTTTCTGGAAGACAAAGGCAGTGGGGAATTCTTAACCTTCACAGATTCCCAACAGCACAGTTGTATGGAATGACGGACAGATTGTGTCTCCGTAAAATAGCCCTCAGCTGGGCACGGTGGCTCAGCCTGTCATCCCAGCACTTTGGGATGCTGAGGCGGGTGGATCACCTGAGGTCAGGACTTTGAGACCAGCCTGAGCAACATGGTGAAACCCCATCTCTGCTAAAACTACAAAAATTAGCCAGGTGTGGTGGCGGGTGCCTGTAATCCCAGCTACTGGGGAGGCTGAGGCAGGACAATCACTTGAACCCAGGAGGCAGAGGTTGCAGTGAGCCGAGATCGCACCACTGTACTCCAGCCCGGGAGACAGAGCGAGACTCCGTCTCAAAAAAAAAAAAAAAAAAAAAAGTCCCGGCACAGTGGCTCACTTCTGTAATCTCAGCACTTTGGGAGGCTGAGGCAGGTGGATCACCTGAGGTCAGGAGTTGGAGACCAGCCTGGCCAACATAGTGAAATCTCGTCTCTACTAAAAATACAAAAATTAGCCAGGCATGGTGGTGGGTGCCTGTAATCCCAGCTACTCGGGAGGCTGAGGCAGGAGAATCGCTTGAACCCAGGAGGTGGAGGTTGCAGTGAGCCAAGATCGCACCACTGTACTCCAGCCTGGAAGACAGAGTGAGACTCTGTTTCAAAAAAAAAAAAAAAAAAGCAAACAAAAAGACGAACTGGGACTCCTCAAACTAGGGGAATGTTGCATTTGGAGACAAAACTCATAGTGTGCCATTCTGCAAGTGTCATTGTCATTGTCAGAAGGTGAGCTTGGTTCATCTGTGCCCACTTGCAAGCTCTTTGGAGAGTGAGCAGGTTGAGAAGCATCTATCCTCAGTCATGAACCCGGAGCTCCTGCTGGAAAAGACAGCCTTGGGGTCTCTGTCCTGCAGGTTTCAATAGGAGAGTTTGGGCTGGGCGCAGTGGCTCATGCCTGTGATCCCAGCATTTTGGAAGGCTAAGGCGGGCAGATCACTTCATGTCAGGAGTTTGAGACCAGCCTGAGCAACACGGTGAAACCCTTCTCTACTAAAATATAAAAATTAGCTGGGGCTGGGTGCTGTGGCTCACACCTGTAATCCCAGCACTTTGGGAGGCGAAGTGGGTGGATTACTTGAGGTGAGGTGTTCTAGACCAGCCTGGCCAACATGGTGAAACCCTGTCTCTACCAAAAATACAAAAAATTAGCCCCAGCTAATTTTGTTGGTGCGAGCCTGTAGTCCCAGCTATTTAGGAGGCTGAGGCAGGGGAATCATTTGAACCTGGGAGATGAAGGTTGCAGTGAGCTGAGATTGCGCCACTGCACTCCAGCCTGGGTGACAGGGTGAGACTGACTCCAAAAAAAATAAATAAATAAACACATAGGAGAGTCCCTTAGCCCCTCACGAATACTCCACACCCACATCTAGTCCAGCTGCACCTTGTTGACTCACAGGACATTAAGATAAGCCTGATTCAAATGAAGTTCTTCAAAATCAGAGCTCATTTGCTCATTTTCTTTTTCTCTCTCCACCAATTAGGGGTGAGAGTTTCGCCTGAATCACAGTACCTGCTGTGTCCAGTTCTAATGTTGGTATCACCCATCTTCAGACAAGATTTCTTGTGTTATTTCCACATCAGCTTAACCACTGTCTCTCAACATGGAATGCTGGCTGGGGGGAAGTCTCAACCGCAGAAGCAAAGCTCTTAAACTCATTCAAAAGCCAAGCTCTTTCCCCCTTGGTAGGGTCATGAAGGCTCCTGAATGAAGGGTGTGGTAGGTTTGCTTCTATAGGGCGGAAATAAGACGCCCTGAAAATCAGAAGCCTTTCATTGGCTTTTAATTTACACAGAAGGCAACGTGTACTTTCAAAATATTGTCTTTTATTATTTATTTACTTTTATTTTTTTGAGATGGAGTCTCGCTCTTTTGCCCAGGCTGGAGTGCAGTGGTGCGATCTCGGCTCACTGCAAGCTCCACCTCCTGGGTTATTTATTTTTTTAAGACAGAGTCTTATTCTGTTGCCCAGGCTAGAGTTCAGTGGCATGATCTTGGCTCACTGCAACCTCTGCCTCCCAGGTTCAAGTGATTCTCCTGCCTCAGCCTCCTGAGTAGCTGGGATTACAGGCATCTGCCACCATGCCCGGCTAATTTTTGTATTTTTAGTAGAGATGGGGTTTTGACATGTTGGCCAGGCTGGTCTTGAACTCCTAACCTCAAGTGATCCACCTTCCTTGGCCTCCCAAACTGCTGGGATTACAGGCGTGAGCCTCCGCGCCTGGCCTCAAAATATTCTTAATGAGTAAATACCCATAAGCATTTGAATACAACCATTTATCTTTTTCCTTGTTTAGCAATTGTTTGAACTTCAATGTGCCTCATAAAAACGTTTCATTATAAAACATTTCACACATTTGAAAGATGCAGAGAATAATTTGAACAGCATTTGTGTACCCACCATCCAGTTGTATCAAATCATAACGTTTTGCTAAATTAGTTATAAATTATGTATGTGTCTGTGTGCCTGAGTGTACATGAAATAAGACATTTCAGATACTATTGTGCTCTTGGGTACGCCTCTCCAATTATTTTGTTATTACATAAAAAATGACTTTATAACTTAGGTCAATAGGAGACTTTAAAATATTATTTTCCATGCATCTTTGTCCTTGTTTATTTTCTCTAGAAAAGAAAAATGTATTTTCCCTGTTGTTATTTTCAATTCCCAAATGAAGTTTCAATGTAAAACTAATTATCTGAGAATGTAGCTTTGATTTTTTTTTTTTTTTTTTTGAGACAGAGTCTCGCTCTATCTCCCAGGCAGCTTGGCTCACTGCATCCTCTGCCTCCCAGGTTCAAGCGATTCTCTTGCCTCAGCCTCCTGAGTTGCTGGGATTATAGGCACCTACCACCACGCCTGGCTAATTTTTGTATTTTTAGTAGAGACAGGATTTCACCTTGTTGGTCAGGCTGGTCTTGAACTCCTGACTTTGTGATCGGCCCGCCTCAGCCTCCCAAAGTGCTGGGATTACAGGCACGAGCCACTGCGCCCGGCTAGAACATCTCTCTTTATTTGCTGAAGCCATGTGTGCTGTGAAGATTGCAGTTTTAGCCATTGTGGTTTGTCTTGAAAGGGGGCCCTGTATCTTCCTGATGGGGAGTGGCTTATCCGAAGCCTGGGGAATGGCTGGTGTTTGTGAAATGGCTGCGTTCAGACGAGAAACCGCACATACACATCCTCACAAAGGCTCAGAGTCAGCTTTCCAGGGGGCTGGGTTTTATTCTGGTGCAAAGGAGTGAGAATATTGCAGACACGAATGATCCATGGTGGCTCCTGCCTGTAATCCCAGCACTTTTGGGAGGCCAAGGCAGGAGCATCACTTGAGCCCAGGAATTTGAGACTAGCCTGGGCAACATAGCAAGATCTCGTCTCTACAGGAAAAAAAAAATTATCTGGGTATGATGGCATATGCTTCCGGTCCCAGCGTCTTAAGATGCTGAGGCAGGAGGATTGCTTGAGACCAGGAGGTCAAGGCTGCAGTGAGCTGTGACTGGTCCACTGCTCTTCGGCCTGGCTGATGGAATGAGACAGTTGTTACAGAAAAAGAATGAGAAAAAAATAAATCCAGGATGCAGCAAAGAACGCTATCCTTTATTAACCCCTCTATCCTGGTTGTATATCAATGGTCATTTAAATATTAGGGGGCATAAAAATACAATTTCCAAGAATTACCTGAACTATTTTCTTTTTCTTTTTCTTCTTTAAATTTCTTTGAGATTGAGTTGCTCTTGTTGCCCACGCTGGAGTGCAGTGGCGTCGTCTTGGCTCACCGTAACCTCCACCTCTGGGTTCAAGTGATTCTTCTGTGTCAGCCTCCTGAGTAGCTGGGATTACGGCCATGCCTAGCCACGCCAGGCTAGTTTTGTATTTTTAGTAGAGATGGGGTTTCACTATGTTGGCCAGGCTGGTCTCAAACTCCTCACCTCAGATGATGTGCCCGCCTCGGCCTCCCGAAGTGCTAGGATTAAAGGTGTGTGCCACCACACCCAGCCTATTTTCTTATAATTAATATTTTCTCTGCTGGCATCAGCCGTCATAGGGGTGTGAACAGTTTCCTGCCTATTGTAAGGGTTTAGAGAAGGGTTTGTGATGAGGCGGCCGTGTGGTGAAGAGATTCCCATTCAGGAAAGACACACTGGGCAGAGGGTAGGATGTCATGTGAAGACAGCCTTCATTTCAGATGGGGAGAGGGGGTTCATAGAACGCTCGTGTTCAGTGAACTGTTCCTAGAACTAGTTCATAGGTATACATGTGCCATGGTGGTTTGTTGCACCTGTTAACCCGTCATCTAGGTTTTAAGCCCCGCATGCATTAGGTACTTGTCGTAATGTTCTCCCTCCCCTTGTCCCCAACCCCCCGACAGGCCCCGGTGTTCGTAGAGCTGTGGTGTCCACCTGCTGCTCATCCAAGGCAGCCACCCTTTGCTGTGGTCGAGTGTCCTGGGAGCCATAGGCATCCCTGAGCTACCTCAGGTTAAAGATTTCATACCTATGAAAGCAAGTGAGGATTTACCCATTTCAGTGCATTTTGAGGAAATCTCACTTCCACCTTCAGAGCTTGGTAGCCCCAAGGCAAAATTTTAAGAAGTAAAGAGATTGTAAGTTTGCATATTCTGGGAGGTGATATGAGGAAAAGCTCTTAGGATGAAGTCTCTAGGCATACAGGAGAAAGAAGTAAACGTCAAAGCAAAGTGGCATGAAAAAGGCCAAAACCTGGCCAGGCGCAGTGGCTCACCCCTGTAATCCCAGCACTTTGGGAGGCCAAGGTGGGTGGATCATTTGTGTTCAGGAGTTTGAGACCAGCCTGGCCAACATGGTGAAACCCTGCCTCTACTAAAAATATAAAAATTAGCCAGGTATGGTGGTGGGTGCCTGTAGTCATAGCTACTAGGGAGGCTGAGGCAGGAGAATTTATTTAAGTTCCTTGTAGATTCTGGACATTAGACCTTTGTCAGATGAATAGATTGCAAAAATTTTCTCCCATTCTGTAGGTTGCCTGTTTGATGATAGTTTCTTTTGCTCTGCAAAAGGTCTTTAGTTTAATTAGATCTCATTTGTGAATTTTTAAGGCAGGCATTTTTATTACCCCTAATTTCATAAATGAGGAAATGACAGACAGATAGATATGCCAGTTGTCCTTGAGGAGGCAAAATTTTGCTCAGTTGAAAACCACTGTGATATAGATAGATGATGGATAGATATTAGACAGAAAATAGCTAGATAGATGATAGATAATAGCTAGATAGATAGTAATGGTCAATGATAGATTATGATCAATGATAGATGATAGATGACAAGTAAACAAATGATCAATGGTCAGTAGATGATAGGTAGATGATAGACAGTAGAGAGTAGATAAACAGATGCTATATAATGATCTAAGGTGATAAGTACTTGTTAGATGATAATGGTAAATAGATAAATGATGGTAGATAAGTAGATGATAGATGATAAATGGTAAATAGATAAATGATAGAGGGTAGATAGATCAGTAGATGATAGATAGATGGTAAATGGTAAATAGATAAATGATAGATGGTAGATAAGTAGGTGATAGGTGGTAAATAGGTCGATAGATGTTCTATAAATAGTTGATAGATAAATGGTAGGTGATAGATGATAGGAAGCCAGTTGGATGATAGGCACACAGACAAATGGATCACATTTGCATACAATCTGTCGTGCTAAGGCAGGCTTCATCAACCTTGGCAGTATGTCCATCTGGAGCTGGATGATTCTCTGTGGTGGGGCCATGCTGTGGACTGTAGGGTGTTGAGCAGGATTCCTGGGCTCCACCCACTTGACATGGATGTACCCACTGTACCCCCCACTGCAGTTATAACAACCAAAAATACCTCCAGACATTTCTATATGTTCCTGGGGGAGGGGGAAACAAAAAGGCCTCCAGTGGAAAATCACCAATGTAGCTCCCTACAGAGGCCAGCCCAGTTCTGTGGGGACATGCCTACTGCCATTCAATGGCAGTAACCTGGACCTAAGAGCAGTATGCTTTCTGAGGCTCTGGAAAGGGACTCCCAGCCTCGCATCTTGAGGAGAACTTAGACATCCTACATAGCATTATGATTCCCCTCCAAACATGGCTGTGCTGTGGGTCAGGGGTCTCCTCCCCTATCTCCTCCATCCCACCCAGCCCTCACCTTTCACCTCAGTCCCCCTGTGTTGAGTGTGGAAATATCTCTGTGCCCAGGATCCTGGGCCGGTTTTGTGGTGGGGATTCTTCTCCCACGGCTCCATCATGCATGTTCCCTCATCTCCTTCGATGCTGACGTGTTGTTTTTCATAGAACAGTGATAAAGTGGCGGCATGATATAGAACAGTGATAAAGTGGCGGCATGATATAGAACAGTGATAAAGTGGCGGCATGATATAGAACAGTGATAAAATCGCAGCATGATACCATAGAAGAGTGATAAAATGGAGGCATGATATCATAGAACAGTGACAAAATGGCAGCATATCATAGAACAGTGATAAAATGGAGGCATGATATCATAGAACAGTGAGAAAATGGTGGCATGATATCATAGAACAGTGAGAAAATGGTGGCATGATATCATAGAAGAGTGATAAAATGGTGGCATGATATCATAGAACAGTGATAAAGTGGCAGCATGATACCATAGAACAGTGATAAAATGGAGGCATATCATAGAACAGTGAGAAAATGGTGGCATGATACCATAGTGATAAAATGGTGGCATGATATCATAGAACAGTGACAAAATGGCGGCATGGTATCATAGAACAGTGATAAAATGGAGGCATGATCTCAAGGGTTGGGATTAGACACCCAGAAATGGGAGCACCTGTGGTTGGAGTTATTGATCCATCCTTCTCCAGTGTTCAACTCCTCCACCTATGCTCATATCATTTATAAGGGAGATCTGGCCAGGCATGGTGGCTCACGCCTGCAATCCCAGCGCTTTGGGAGGCTGTGGTGGGCAGATCATGAGGTCAGGATTTCGAGGCTAGCCTGGCCAACATGGTGAAACCCCATCTCTACTAAAAATACAAAAATTATCGGGGTATGGTGGTGGGTGCCTGTAATCCCAGCTACTCGGGAGGCTGAGGCAGGAGAATCACTTGAACCCGGTAAGCGGAGATTGCAGTGAGCCAAGATCACACCACTGCACTCCAACCTGGTCAACAGAGCCAGACTCTGTGTCTCAAAGACAAACAAACAAAAACAAGGTAGACCTTATGGGTCTTTCCCTGGGAGCCTTCCATAGAGTGGTTGTTGCTACAAACAGCAGGGATATGAGACAAACCATCTAAGCCCCTGAAATACGAGTCTTGAAAATGGCTGTGGACAAGGAAAATCAATGAAATAACAGTGACACCAGCACCCCACCATCTCTAGGACTCTTAAAAGTTCTTAGCCTGTAGCCTCTTCCAATCCACTCCAGCCTTCCTTTTCTTTGAATTTGAAAATGAACTTTGAAATTCCTTTTAGTGATGAGAAAATGTCACTGTGTTTATTTTAAACTATTAACCACTGGTATCAAGAATGCACGGGCACTGGCCATCACCTCTGCTCATGGAGTGCCATCTTTTTTTTTTAATATGTGGTGGCCGTTGGCATTGTTAACTGAAGCACGTGTTGTATATCCACGTGTCTCCTTGGGAAGCAAATTAAAGGACTAATTGAAGAAAGAATTAGAAACACGGAATCCACAGAAACGCAGCCACACTGCAATTAATTTTTGAAGAAAAAATGAAATGCTTGCTGATGGGGAACCTCTCCAGCATGTTCATTAGATATTTGCATTTTCTGCCTATTCCATTAAAAGTACCTCTAATCAGACAGTCAATCAACAGTGCTTATCCAGACATCTTTTTAGAATTTGAATCGTGCCACGTTCTGTATAGGAGTGAGACCTTACCACAAAAACAGGGTAGGGCTTGCTGTGTGCTCAGAAGGACACATTAACCAGGCTGAACTGATGGAACTCCAGCCCTCTGTATCCTTCTTTGTCCCTCTTAATACTTGGGCAGACCCCCCCCTCATTAAAAATTCAATCATTAATGCCAATAAGAAAATTGAGGGGTTTCAAAGAACCTCAATAAACCACAGATTTAGGTCTTTATAAGACCTTGGTAAGCAGTTGTGGATTCTATAGTTTGTACCTATCATAAGTTATGATGATCATTATAGCATGACTGGTAGCATTTTAAAAAGTTTTATGGGGCTGGGTGCGGTGGCTCACGCCTGTAATCCTAACACTTTGGGAGTCCGAGGTGGGCGGATCACAAAGTCAGGAGTTTGAGACTAGCCTGACCAACATGGTGAAATGCCATCTCTACTAAAAATACAAAAATTGGGTGTGGTGGCACGTGCCTGTAATCTCAGCTACTGAGGAGGCTGAGGCAGGAGAATCGCTTGAACCCGGGAGGCGGAGGTTGCGGTGAGCCGAGATCGCGCCACTGTACTCCAGCCTGGGTGACAGAGTGAAAACTCCATCTCACAAACAAACTTTTATGATAATGTGTATGGAAAGTGTCCCCTCTTGAAATGTTGCATTTTCTCTAACCAAAGCCAACGCTCCAGCCAGCCAGTAGGTAGCGGCCAGTAGGAGCTGTCAGAACCGGTTGCTCTTATCATCACTAAACATACAAAGAGGGAAAAGCCATTTCCTCATTCCCCAGATTCCAGCTCCGTCCTTCCTCTGAAAGCATCACGCCATTTCTCGCTCCAGATATGTATTTGGTGTTCAGTCATTCAACCGTGACATATCTAACGTTGGCAGTGAGGGGGCAGAATTCGAAGTCCTTCCCATTCCAGGAAAAGGAAGCCGTGTTCCCTGTCTAAGCATCTGCCCACATCGGGCAATGTCTCGCTACCAACTCCACCAAGAGAGCAGTGAGTGACAAAAGCAAGGATGTTCTTACTAAACTTGATGATAACCTGGCTCCATTACCGTCCTAGATTAATGACCCTTCAGTCATTCCAGAGGTGGATATTGATACCCAAGAAACGGTGGGTGATGTGTATTTTTTTTTTTTTTTTTTTTTTGAGACAGAGTCTCACTCTGTTGCCCAGGCTGGAGTGCGGTGACATGATCTTGACTCACTGCAATCTCCGGTCCCGGGTTCAAGCTATTCTCCTGCCTCAGCCTCCTGAGTAGCTGGGATTACAGGCACGCACCATCACACCTGGCTCATTTTTGTATTTTTAGTAGAGACACGGTTTCACCATGTTGGTCAGGCTGGTCTTGAACTCCTAACCTTGTGATCCGCCTGCCTCTGCCTCCCAAAGTGCTGGGATTACAGGTGTGAGCCACTCTGCCTGGCCCCATTATAACCCTCTTGGATAGTCCATCCTTCACTCTTGCTAAATGTTTAATGAGATGTTGAATAAATGTTAATATGCTTTATATCTTTTTTTTTTTTTTTTTTTTTTTTTTTTTGCTTCTGTGGCACTTTTCTTTTTGCCGTGGGTGGCAATAGTGAGTTCTTTTGCACCCAGGGAAGCTTCATGCCTCATCACCCCAACCTTCTGGAAATTTTGATTCTTATAGTTCAAACTTTAATAATTTTTAAAAACCTTTAAGTTCAGGGATACAGGTGCAGGTTTGTTACATGGGTAAAGTCGTGTCATGGGGGTTTGTTGTATGATTATTTCATCACCCAGGTATTAAGCCCAGTACCCATTAGTTATTTTCCTGATCCTGTCCCTCCTCCCACCCTCTGATAGGCCTCAGTGAATGCTGTTCCCCTCTCTGTATCCATGTGTTCTCATCATTTAGCTCTCACTTACACGTGAGAACGTGTAGTATTTGGTTTTGCTGTTCCTGCATTAGTTTGCTGAGGATAATCGCCTCCAGCTCCATCCATGTTTCTGCAAAGGACATGATCTTGTTCTTGTTTATGGCTGCATAGTATTCCATGGTGTCTATGTACCGTATTTTCTTTTTCTTTCTTTCTTTTTTTTTTTTTTTTTTTTTTTTGATATGGAGTCTTGCTGTGTCACCCAGGCTGCTGGAGTGCAGTGGTGCAACCTCAGCTCACTGCACCCTTAAATTCCTCAGCCTCAGCTCGCTGCACCCTTGAAAATTCCTCAGCCTCAGCTCGCTGTACCCTTGAAAATTCCTCTGTCTCAGCCTCCCAAGTAGCTGGGATTACAGGTGCATGCCCCCAAGCCCAGCAAATTTTTTTGTATTTTTAGTAGAGATGGGGTTTCACCATTTTGGCCAGACTGGTCTCGAACTCCTGACCTTGTGATCCACCCGCCTTGGCCTCCCAAAGTGCTGGAATTACAGGCGTGAGCCACCACGCCTGGCCTATGTACCATATTTTCTTTATTCAGTCTACCACTGATGGGCATTTAGATTGATCCCATGTCTTTGCTACTGTGAAAAGTGCTGCCATGAACATACACGTGCATGTGTCTTTATGATAGAATGATTGATATTCCTTTGGGTATATACCCAGGAATGGGATTGCTGAGTTGAATGATATTTCTGTTTTTAGGTCTTTGAGGAAGGGTCACACTGTCTTACACAATGTTGGAACTAATTTACAGTCCCACCAACAGTGTCTAGGTGTTCCTTTTTGTCTGCCACCTTGCCAGCATCTGTTGCTTTTTGATGTTTTAGTAATAGCCTTTCTGACTGGTGTGAGATGGTATCTCATTCTGGTTTTGATTTGCATGTCTCTAATCAGTGATGTTGAATGTGTTTTCGTATGCTTGTCGGCTGGATGTATGTCTCTCTTTTTTTTTTTTTTTTTTTTTTTTTTTTTTTTTAAAACAGATTCTCACTCTGTCGCCCAGGCTGTAGTGCAGTGGCGCGATCTCGGCTCGCTGCAACCTCTGCTTCCCAGGTTCATGCCATTCTCCTGCCTCAGCCTCCCGAGTAGCTTTGGTTTTTCAGACTTTAGTTACATGCACTTTTTCAGAAATCAAGGTATGCATAACCAAAGCACGTCTGTCTTTCCAAACTGGATTTAAATTCGCCGTTTACTAAATAAGGAATATTGTGCCATTTAGTTAACTTCTCTAAGCCTCATTTTCCTCATCTATGAAATGGGAAGAATAGTAAGATCTACCTCAGAAGAATGTTGCAAAGGTTAAACAAGGTAATCAATTGTTTAGTAATATGCCTCCCACACATCAAGCCCTCAACCCGGCCACCATGCCTGGCTAATTTTTTGTATGTTTAGTAGAGACCGGGTTTCACCATGTTAGCCAGGATGGTCTCGATCTCCTGACCTCGTGATCCGCCCGCCTTGGCCTCCGGAAGCGCTGGGATGACAGGCGTGAGCCACCGCGCCCGGCCAGCTGCATGTATATCTTCTTTTGAAAAGTGTCTGTTCATGTTGTTTGCCTGACGTGGCAAAGGGTTTGCTTTCAGTGGGATTTCTTTTGTTTTTGTTTTTTTTTTTTTGTAAATTTGTTTAAGTTCCTTATAAATTCTGGATATTAAACCTTTGTCGGATGCATAGTTGGCAGATACTTTCTCTCATTCTATAGGTTGTTCACTGTGTTGATAGTTTCCTTGGCTGTGCAGAAGCTCTTTGAAACTTCCGTAACTTTAAACCAAGTGTGAGCTAACTCCGTTTCTCAATTGAGTAACTTCAGAAATTAAGTTAGAATGACAGGTTCTGCCTTTTGAAGACAAAGTAGCAGAACCCTAGCCCTCCACCACATGCTATCACTTGGTTCTGGTTGGTGTTTTGAGGATTCTTTTTGTCCCAGTCTCTAATTAGTTTTTTGAAATAAGCGTCTTGTAAATAGGATGTTTTTCTCAAGAGTTACCCCGTTTTGACTATGGTAGCTACACCCCAGTGATGTACATGTGTTTCTCTGTTTTCCATTTAATACACGCTTGTAATCCCAGCACTTTGGGAGGCCATGGCGGGCGGATCACGAGGTCAGGAGATCGAGACCATGGTGAAACCCCTTCTCTACTAAAAATACAAAAAATTAGCCGGGCGTGGTGGCCGGCGCCTGTAGTCCCAGCTACTCGGAGAGGCTGAGGCAGGAGAATGGCGTGAACCCGGGAGGCGGAGCTTGCAGTGAGCCGAGATTGCGCCACTGCACTCCAGCCTGGGCGACAGAGCGAGACTCTGTCTCCAAAAAGAAAATAAATAAAAATAAAAAAAATAAACAATAACCGCTGTTATGTAGGTGAATCCTTGATCTGACACACAGCGCGTGTCTTTCCCTATGAATGGGTTAGTGATTTGCGTGGAAATCTCAGCTTGCCGTAGTGTGTGTGTCTGGGCACAGTTTTAGAGAAACAAGCAATGATTCTTTTTTTCTTTTTGATTTCCTGAGTCCCAAAGTGTTTGAGACAAATCTCGTTTTCCCACATCGGGTCTAGAGTTATTTGTTGAGCTCCTTTGTCGTTCAGGACTCTGTAGCTGTTTCTTTATTCCTTACTGAAATCTCACATTGATGAAGAGCTCTTTCCACCTGATTTGCTTTTCCATTGACAGATGTCCTTTTTCTCCCTCCCTTGATGCTTTTAGGATTTTCTCTTGATCTTTAAAGCGCCACAGTTTTATCAGGATGAGGCTGATGGACATATGGGCATTTAAAAATAAATTGTCTATACGTCTTATAATGAGAGATCTGGGTTTTTATCTCAGGGATTTTTTTTTTTCTTTGCACGAAACCTTTCCATTTACAATTCACCCTTGAAAATCATGGGGGTTAGGGACACCAACCCCTCACACAGTCAAAAATCCTTGTGTAACTTTTTTTTTTTCTTTTTTGAGACAGAGTTTCACTTTTGTTGCCCGGGCCAGAGTGAAATGGCATGATCTCGGCTCACTGCAACCTCCGCCTCCTCAGTTCAACCAATTCTCCTGCCTCAGCCTCCTGAGTAGCTGGGATTACAGGCGCCCACCACCACGCCTGGCTAATTTTTCTATTTTCAGTAGAGACAGGGTTTTACCATCTTGTTCATGCTGGTCTTGAACTTGTGACCTCAGGTGATCCACCCGCCTCAGCCTCCCAAAGTGCTGAGATTACAGGTGTGAGCTACCATGCCTGGCCCATGTGTACCTTTTGATTCTCCAAAAACTTACCTACTAATAGCCTACTGTTTACAGGAACCCTCACCAATAACATAAACAGGTGATTGAGTCATTCATATTTTCTATGTTCTATGTATTGCATACTGTATGCTTAGACTGAAGTAAGCTAGAGAAAAGAAAACGTTACCAAGAGAATCATAAGAAAGAGAAACTATATTTATTATTCGTCAAGTGGAAAGGGATCATCCTCGAGATCTTCATCCTCATCATCTTCACATCGAGGAGGCTGAGGAGGAGAAGGAGGAAGAGGAGAGGTTGGTCTGGCTTTCTCAGGGGTGGCAGAGGCGGAAGAAAATCCACATCTAAGTGACCTGTACAGTACAAACCTGTGAAGGATCAACCTTGTTTCTGTGTCTCTTTCTCCCAGTTCTTGTCTTCAGAGATACCAACGTTGGATGTTGCCTCTCAGCTGGTTTCCATCTCTTTCATGTTCTTTTCTCCAATCACTTCATGTCATCATCTTTTTCTTCTACATTCTGCATGCTTCCACAAGCCTGCCCTCTGCACCATGACATGATTCTCCACATTCTTTTTTTTTTTTTTTTCTTTTTTTGAGACAGAGTCTTGCTGTGTCACCCAGGCTGGAGTGCAGTGGCACGATCACGGCTCACTGCAACCTCCACCTCTTGGGTTGAAGCGATTCTCCTGCCTCAGCCTCCCGAGTAGCTGGGATTACAGGTGCCCGCCACCACACCCGGCTGTATTTTGTATTTTTAGTATGACAGGGTTTCACCATGTTGGCCTGCCTGGTCTCGAACTCCCGGCTTCAGCTGATCTGCCTGCCTCAGCCTCCCAAAGTTCTGGGATTACAGGTGCACACCACCACACCCGGCTAATTATTGTATTTTTTTTTTTTTTTTGAGACAGAGTCTTGCACTTGTTGCCCAGGGTGGAGTGCAATGGTGCAATCTTGGCTCACTGCAAACTCCACCTCCTGGGTTCAAACGATTGTCCTACCTTAGCCTCCCTAGTAGCTGGACTACATGCACCTGCCACCACTCCTGGCTACATTTTGTATTTTTAGTAGAGATGGGGTTTCACCATGTTGGCCCGGGTGGTCTCAAACTCCCGACTTCAGATGATCCGCCCACCTCAACCTCCCAAAGTGCTGGGATTACAGGCGGGAGCCACCATACCCAGCTGATTCTCCTCATTCTTGATTCTGAACTTCCCTCTGTCTAGTATTGGCCGGGGTTCCCTAGGATGTGATGTTATATCTCCTACTCGTTTCCGGCACCCTTCTTATTATGTTACCACATTAACCCTTTTGTTAAATGTTTAACATTTTAGTGCTCTGAATTTATTATTTTTATCTGATATGAATATATTAGGTTGGTGCAAAAGTAATTGCTGTTTTTACCATTAAAAGTAAGGATAGTCTTTTTTTTTTTTTTCTTTTTAGATGGGGTCTCGCTCTTGTCACCCAGGCAGGAATGCAGTGGCACCATCTTGGCTCCCTGCAACCTTAGCCTCCCAGCCGGAAGACATCGTCCCGCCTCAGCCTCCCGAGTAGCTGGGACTACAGGCATGCGCCACAATGCATAGCTAATTTTTGTATTTTTTGTAGGAACAGGGTCTCACTATGTTGCTCAGGCCAGTCTCGAACTCCTGAGCTCAAGCAGTCCGTCCTCCTCGGCTTCGCAAAATGCTGGGATTCCAGGCTTGAGCCGTCGTGCCTGGCCTGATAATATTTTGACTCTGACTTTCTTTTTGTTTCTATTTACCTTTAAATCTCTTTTATGTTCCATCTGAATTACTCCTCTGTGGGTGTCTTTTATAGGCTGTATATTTGTGTTTTCCTTCCAACCTATTTCTTGCTATAATTGAGATGGTGAAGGATTAGTGGTCTCAGGTCCTTCTGCCTCGCCTCACATAAATCTTCATTTCAACTGATGCTCTTCATTTCTTTTTTATGGAATATTACTTTCCTGTTTTTTGTGTTTGCCTGTTTTTCTCATGGGTCCCAAGATGGATATTTTCCCTCCATAAGGGCATTTATTTTAATGCCCACTCTTCACCCCTGGAGGACGTGAGTTGGTGCTTTTTTTCTCCTTGCCCCATGGACGTCAGACATGGACACACGTCTGTGGTTTTGAGGGCTTTGTTTTATCCGTTCAGTTCTTTAGCTGCTTAAGGTGGATGGGCAGAGGCCGGGCACAGTGGCTTACACCTGTAATCCCAGCACTTTGGGAGGCCGAGGCGGGTGGATCACAAGGTCAGGAGTTTGAGACCAGCCTGGCCAATATGGGGCAACCCCATCTCTACTAAAAATACAAAGTTAGCCAGGCGTGGTGGTGGGTGCCTGTGGTCCCAGCTATTCGGGAGGCTGAGGCAGGAGAATGGCGTGAACCCGGGAGACAGAGGTTCCAGTGAGCCGAGATTGCACCACTGCACTCCAGCCTGGGTGACAGAGCGAGACTCCATCTTAAAAAGAAAAAGATGGATGGGCAGGGAGTGGAGGCTGTGGGCAGTGATCGCTGTCCATGACCCCTGTCTGTGAGCAGCTGCTGTCTAAGCTGAGGGAATCCCTGGTGTCATCCCAGTGATGGCGTGTTCCATGCTGCTGTAGGCGAGGAACGTGGTGCAGCCTAAGTGGACGGCCATCCAGTGATGACTTGACCCCAGTGGACAGCTGCCCAGTGATGGGACATCTGGAGTAGATGGCCGTCCAACAACAGTTGATTATTTTTGTGCTACGTCTGGTGTTTCCAGTGGCTGGAACCACTAGAGCTCCAGCTCCATTGGGTTGGGGCCATTCCAGGGTGGGAATGGCCACCAGGAGAGGATGCTTACCCTTCTCTTCTTGCACCAAGTCAGCACCCATACTCAGCTGAGGCCCTGTGTGTCCTCCTCCTCCCCAGCACAGTCTTGCTGGAGTCATGTAGAAAAGTCATGGAAAGGGGCTCATGAAGGGATGTGCTCCCTTCTTCCTGGCCTCTCCTGGTCTCCCACCGGTACTCAGTCATTCTCCTTCCAAACTGAGGTGTGTGCATACATATAATTTGTTGGCTCTTAAAAAGCATGTGTAGGCCTGGCGCCTGTAATCTCAGCAGTTTGGGAGGCCAAGGCAGGCGGATCACCTGAGGTCGGGAGTTCGAGACCAGCCTGACCAACATGGAGAAACCCCATCTCTACTAAAAATACAAAATTAGCTGGGTGTGGTGGTGCATGCCTGTAGTCCCAGCTACTCAGGAGGCTGAGGCAGGAGAATCGCTTAAACCTGGGAGGCGGAGATTGCGGTGAGCCGAGATCACGCCATTGCACTCCAGCCTGGGCAACAAGAGTGAAACTCCATCCCCCTCCGCCCCCGCAAAAAAAAAAAAATTACAGATCACTACAGTCCTTCCCTAAACTACTGGTGTGACTGTTTTCTGACTCCTTCAACTGTTACCCAAAAGATGAATGATTTCTTAGTGATCCTTTGTCCTAGGAATTATTTCATAGGCTTCTGCAACAAGTGGAACCTTGTGTCTCACTAGGATAATAAGCATGTTCTGAATTCCTGGACATTTTTTTCTTTTCTTTTTTTCCTGCACAACTTCATTTCGGGGTAAATGAGGCCAGCACCTGAGTTTCCCATGCCCCTTTGGATTCTCTGGGGGCTTGAAGGTTTCTTCTGCTGACATACACATGGCTTCAGGAAGATGGTGTTGGACCCTTTTTCTTTTTTTGAGACAGGGTCTGGCTCTGTCGCCCAGGCTGAAGTGTAATAGTGCAAGCTTGGCTTACTGCAATTTCTGCCTCCAGGCTCAAGCAATCTTCCTACCTCAGCCTCTCGAGTAGCTACGACTGTAGGCACGTGCTACCATGCCCTGCTAATATGTGTATTTTTTTTGTAGAGATGAGGTTTTGCCACGTTTCCCAGGCTGGTCTCAAACTCCCGAGCTCAAGCCATCTTGCCTGCCGTGGCTTCCCAAAGTGCTGGGACTACAGGCAGAAGCCACTGCGTCCAGCCTGGTTTTGGACTCTTGGTCTTGGGTTTGGCCAAAATTTTGGTGGCTCAGATGGACTTTTGTAGATTTTAAGGAGAATTGAAGTTTTGTGGCTTAAGCGGAACTGCTGTTCTCAATGCCCATGCTGGTCCGTATAGCCCTTCATCTGCTGTGGCTGGTCTTGTAGGTCTGTTTTATTTGCTGTAGGAGCCTTTGCCTGTGCTTGCAGCTATCACGGTAACATTCAACACACCTCTGCTGTATCCCCTGAAGATGCCGAAAGGTGGTATTCTCACCCCAGAGTTTCCACCCTGATAAGTTCCAGCAAGGCAGTCCAGCATCTATGCCTGAAGAAACTTGTTGGTACAAAGAAGTGTCAGATGATCTGTAACACCATAGGTTGATCCTGCATGTCTGGAGAACTTGACAGAATTGTCGCATGGTGAGCAGTGATACTAAGCAAAGCTGAGTCACCCGTAAGCTCCCAGGCCCTCAGCCCCACAAGTAGGAAGGTATTTTGACACCTCTGTTGATGAAGCACCTCAGATAGCTCAAGTCTTTGGAGACAGCCTCGTAGGAGTTTTAGTTTAACCATAATCTGCTTGTGGATCACTGATGTTTCCATGAGTCATTCCCTGAGATTGTAGTGAAGAAAACAGATATCCCGTTTGCTTCTTTGCAAAATACCCACAAAGCCACATGCATTTTCATACTGAACATCTTAGGATACCATTTATTTTCCTGCAGGATCATATCATAGTTTAGGGTTGAGTGTGCTTCCAAGAGTCATCAGCTAAGCTTCCTGTTTTGTGGATAGAGAATACGGGAGGACATCTGATCCCCTATGAGTGGTAGCATCAGGCCTGGGATTGCGGTCGTCCAATGGTGCTTTTAGGGGGCCAAAATGCACAGCTATTTATTGAAAAAACAAATGCTCCAGGCCGGGCACGGTGACTCACGCCTATAACCCCAGCACTTTGGGAGGCCGAGGCAGGTGGATCACCTGAGGTCAGGAGTTTGAGACCAGCCTGGCTATTATGGTGGAACCCTGTCTCTACTGAAAATAAAAAAATTAGCCGGGCGTAGTGTTGGGCACCTGTAATTCCAGCTACTGAGAAGGCTGAGGCCGGAGAATCGCTTGAACCGAGGAGGCGGAAGTTGCAGCGAGTCGAGATTGCGCCACTGCACTCCAGCCTAGGAGACAGAGTAAGGGCAGGGAGGGCTGTCAGTCTGGTGGTCTCACCCAGGTGGTCCAGGGTTCCAGCACTGAGAGCCAGGAAGCCAACTCCCAGAGCATCCTCAGCCTCCTGTTCAGCCATGCAGGAAGTCAGGGCTGGTCCCAGCGGTGAATCCAGACACCACAGTGCGTAGCACAGCCCTCCCCATGTCCAGCACACTGGGCTTTCACTGTACCATGTCCTCTTTCTCCCATTGGGTGGCCTGTGTTGCTTTCTCAATCTCCAAGTCTCTGAGTCAGCAAGGAAGTGTTCCATCCTTCACTGAGTCATGACCTCTCTGAGGCTGACAAGTGCCAGAGCTCATGTTATTCAGGCATATTTATAAGCAGGTGTTTTTATTTAGAGACTTAGTCCATGTATTACAAGCATTCTGATGGACTCATCAAAGCAGATAGGGAAAGATGGCTTGAATGATACAATGTAGCTGAACATTTACAAAACTCTTTGATTTTCTTTTTAAATTTTACTCTAAGTTCTGGGGTACATGTGCAGAACGTGCAGGTTCGTTACATATGTATGTGTGTGCCATGGTGGTTTGTTGCACCTGTCAACCAATCATCTACGTTTTAAGCCCTGCATGCATTAAGTATTTGTCCTAATACCCTCCCTCCCCTTGCCCCCAACCCCCCAACAGGCCCCTGTGTGTGATGTTCCCCTCCCTGTGTCCATGTGTTCTCATTGTTCAACTCCCACTTATGAGTGAGAACAGGCAATGTTTGGTTTTCTGTTCCTCTGTGAATTTGCTGAGAATACCGGTTTCCAGCTTCATCCATGTCCCTGCAAAGGAGATGAACTCATCCTTTTTTATGGCTGCATAGTATTCCATGGTGTCTACGTACCACATTTTCTTTATCCAGTCTATCATTGATGGACATTTGGGTTGTTTCCGAGTCTTTGCTGTTATAAATAGTACTGCAATAAACATACGTGTTGAAATTTTTATTTTATCACCGTCAGACACTTACCATGAGAGCCACCCTCTTGACAAAGTGTTATGTGTATAATACGGTCTTGTTAACTCTAGGCACAACTGTTGTGGTGTGCACAGTTGTACACCAGACTGCACAACTGATTCATGTTACATACCAAAACCTTATACTCGTGGAAAAACATCTCCCTACATCCCTCTCTCCTCATCTTAAAACCATCATTCCACTGTCTGCTTCTGTGAATTTGACTATTTTAGATTCTACATGTCAGTGACATCATGCGGTATTTGTCTCTGTGTCTGGTGTATTTCACGTTAATATCCCCCAGGTTCATCCGTGTTGTGTCAAATGACAGAATTCCCTTCTTTTTAAGGCTGCGTGGTATCCCATTGTGTATATGTACCGCATTTTCTTTCTTTTTTGAGATGGAGTCTTGCTCTGTCACCCAGGCTGCAGTGCAGTGGCGTGATCTCAGCTCACTGCAACCCCCGCCTCCCAAGTTCAAATGATTCTCCTGCCTCAGCCTCCCAAGTAGGTGAGATTACAGGCGCCTGCCACCATGCCCGGCTAATTTTTGTACTTCTTAGTAGAGACGGGGTTTCACCGTGTTGGCCAGGCTGGTGTCAAACTCCTAACTAACTGCAAGTGATCTGCCCGTCTCAGCCTCCCAAAGTGCTGGGATTCCAGGCATGAGCCACTGCACCTGGCCAATTACATTCCCTTTTTTTTTTTTTTTTTTTTTTTTTTTGAGACAGAATCTTGCTTTGTTGCCCAGGCTGGAGTGTAGTGGCGTGATCTCGGCTCACTGCAAGCTCCACCTCCCAGGTTCACGCCATTCTCCTGCTTCAGCCTCCTGAGTAGCTGGGACTACAGGTGCCCGCCACCGTGCCCGGCTAATTTTTTTGTATTTTTAGTGGAGATGGGGTTTCACCGTGTTAGTCAAAATGGTCTCGATCTCCTGACCTTGTGATCTGCCCACCTCAGCCTCCCAAAGTGCTGGGATTACAGGCATGAGCCACCTCGCCCGGCCCAATTACCTTCTTTTGAAGGCTGCAAAGTATCCCATTGTGTGTATGTACAACATTTTCTTTTTTTCTTTGTTTGAGACTGAGTGTCACTCTGTCACCCAGTCTGGAGTGCAGTGGTGCGATCTCAGCTCATTGCAACCTCCACCTCCCAAGTTCAAGTGATTCTCTTGCCTCAGCCTCCCAAGTAGCTGAGATTATAGGCACCTGGCACCATGCCCGGCTAATTTTTGTACTTCTTAGTGGAGACAGGGTTTCACCATGTTGGCCGGGCTGGTCTCAAACTCCTAACTGCAAGTGATCCACGCACCTCCGTCTCCCAAGGTGCTGTGATTCCAGGCACCGCGCCTGGCCCAATTACCTTCTTTTGAAGGCTGCATAGTATCCCATTGTGTGCATGTACCACATTTTCTTTTTTTTGTTTGAGACGGAGTGTCAGTCTGTCGCCAGGCCTGAGCCATCGCACCCGGCTGTACCGCATTTTCTTTATCCATTGATTTAATGATGAACGCTTGGGTTGATTCCATATCTTGGTGATTGTGAATAGTGCTGCCATAAACATGGGACTGCAAATGTCTCTCATAGATGGATTTGTCTTTTGGATAAATACCTAGAAGCATGCTTGCTGGATCACCGAGTAGTTCTAATTTTAATTTTTTTGAGGAGCCTCCATACTATTTACCATATTCACCCATTTCTGCAGGAAACAGTGGCAGAGGAACACAAGTTTTGCTTCTTCCCTCTCCCAACTGTGCAAAAAGAGACCCACAGCCGGGTGCGGTAGCTCATGCTTGTAATCCCAGCACTTTGGGAGGCTGAGGCAGGCGGATCATCTGAGGTCAGGAGTTTGAGACCAGCCTGGCCAACGTGGTGAAATGTCATCTCTACTAAAAATACAAAAATTAGCTGGGTATGGTCGTGGGTGCCTGAAATCCCAGTGACATGGGAGGCTGAGGAGGGAGAATACCTTGAACCTGGGAGGTGGAGGTTGCCGTAAGCTGAGATCGTGCCACTGCACTCCAGCCTGGGCAACAGGCTGTCTCAACAAAAACAAACAATCAAAAAGAATAACAACAACAACAAAAAGAGCCACTGCACTCCAGCCTGGGCAACAGGCTCTCTCAACGAAAATAAAAATAAGAGACCCACAAGGGCTTTGGACCTCCTTTCTTTGCAAGGCAAGAAAATAATATAACAGACATTGGGTAGTTTTTCATTCTGACTTTCCAGTTTCATTTTTGTTTCTTCCTGTACAGTTGCTTCCTGGACCTCTTTCTTATTTCTGGGAGACCTTCCCCCTGCCCCCATCCTTTTGAGCCTTTCTATCTACTTTATTTTGAAAGAAAGTAAATAAAACCCAACACATCCAGACAATAGGAACACACACCTCAGAACTCTGGCTGCAAGGGACTGACCCCAACCAGAGAATGAACAAATGCATCAAAACCCTGGCTGCAAGCTACTGACCCCAGCTTGATCCACTTAAACCAGAAGAGCCTTTGCTTCTATGTTTAATCTGCACCAAGCTTAGTGATCGCTTTCTTCTCAGAGGCCAGAACACAGAGTCCAGCCTTTCCAGGATGCCAGCTTCCCATCTCTGGAGTCTCCTCTTCCTGCAGAGAAGCTTTAGTCTCTTATCTGAGCTGCTTCTCTATTCTCCTTTGCCTTGCTTTGCCTGTAATACTAACACACTGTCTTTTTCTCATGTTATGTTGGACTATCCCAAGGCAGGGACCCAATTGGTGTGGCTTGGGTTCCCTGCCTGACCGTGGTTTTGGCTGAGGAGTGGGCAGCAATTTCCAGCCGTTGGCACTCCCAGAACGCATGGGTGGATGGGGTTTCTGGAGGCAGCAGCTCTAGAGTGAAGCAGATATGGTGGGGGGTTCATTACCAAGACAGAGCAGTGATTGTCCACGAGCAAGGTGGCTCCAACAGGGAGCCTACAGTCCAACTGCAGATGGATGCTGCCATTTTACATGTCCCATGTATGACATCGATGTACCGTATGTTGCTGGACACCACATCACGGCAACTGAAAAATAAAACGGCATTAAATGCTTGGGAAAACGTACAGGTCATTACATCTGATACGGTTTGGCTGTGTCCCTGCCCAAATCTTATTTATTTATTGAGAGACGGAGTCTCGCTCTGTGACTCAGGCTGGAGTGTCGTCGCGCGATCTCAGCTCACTGCAGCCTCCACCTCCTGGGTTCCAGTGATTCTCCTGCCTCAGCCTCCCAAGTAGCTGGGATTACAGGTGCGCACCACCATGCTCGGCTAGTTTTTGTATTTTTATTAGAGACGGGGTTTTGCCAAATTGGCCAAGCTGGTCTTGAACTCCTGACCTCAGGTGATCCACCTGCCTTGGCCTCCCAAAGTGCTGGGATTACAGGCATGAGCCACTGCGCCCGGCCCCAAATCTCATCTTGTATTCCCACGTGTTGTGGGAGGGACACAGTGGGAGGTAACCGAATCATGGGGGCAGGTCTTTGCCCTACTGTTCTCATGATAGTAAGTTTTATGAGATATGATGGTTATTGTAAAGGGGAGTTTTCCTGTACATACTGTCTTCTCTGTCACAATGTGAGATGTGCCTTTCACCTTTTGCCTTCCACGATGATTGTGAGGCTTCCCCAGCCACATGGAACTGTAAGTCCAATTAAACCTTTCTTTTCTAAATTGCCCATTCTCAGATATGTCTTTATCCACAGCATGAAAACATACTGATACTTTCTTTATCCATCTTTATCCATATCAAATACTATTTGACCATAGATTGGATAAAGAAAATGTGGCACAGAGACACCATGGGATACTATGCAGCCATAAAAAAGGATGAGTTCATGTCCTTTGCAGGGACATGGATGAAGCTGGAAACCATCATTCTCAGCAAACTATCACAAGGACAGAAAAGCAAACACCACATGTTCTCACTCATAAGTGGGAATTGAACGATGAGAACACATGGACCCAAGGAGGGGAACATCACACACCAGGGCCTGTCGGGAGGGTGGGGGACTTGGGGAGGGAGAGCATTAGGAGAAATACCTAATGTGCATGACGGGTTGATGGGTGCTGCAGACCACCATGGCACGTGTATACCTATGTAACAAACCTGCCTGTTCTGCCCGTGTACCCCAGAACTTAAAGTATTCAAACAACAACAACAAGAAAGACACATACAACATCCCTAGAAACAGGAATGAAGAATGAGGAGGGGAACTTGGGAGTCAGCTTGTAGTTTACTTAGATTTACTGTGAGAAGCAGCTATGGGAGGCTTTCCAAAGGCTGTGGGAAGGATTTGGGCTCTCTTCAGGAGATTGAGCTTGACAGCAGCTTCAAGGTGCCTTGTGGGAGGGGAGGCTGGGGGCAGGAAAATCAGGTGGGTAGAAAATACACTGATTTGCAGAGAAATGGTGCCAGCCTGGACTGAAAGCCGAGAAGAGAAAAACCACGCTCGGCAATATTTGAGCACGTATTAAATACTGGATGGCACATTCCATTGGTATGGATGTCATTCCTAAGAGATTCAGTCAGGGGAAGATGGTACATAACAACTTAGGGGCATGTCAGATGCACCTTTGTATCTGTGTGCCCAGATGCCGTGGAGTGAGATGCCTGGTTTTGCCCATAGAGTTAGAAACATTATCAGAAAATACACGTATTTGAGTTGAATTTTAGGGAGTGAATAGAAATTCATCAGGTCTACAAGGAGGCAAAGGGCTTTCCTGGACGAAATTCCTCCTTGGCATTCACCTAAAACTTAGTAATTTCTTACAGAACAAGGATACCACGGGAGGTGGGTGCCACAGAACCAGGGAACTGTGTGCATCAGTCAGGATACTGCAGAGAAATAGAACCAATACGAAGTGTGTATTGATAGAAAGCACATTTATTTTAAGGAATTTTGCTCACATGATGATGGAGGCTGGCAGGTCCCAAGATGTATGGGGTAGACCAGGCAGCCGGAGACCCAGGGAAGGAGCTGATGATGTAGATGGAGTGCAGAGTCCCTCTGTTGGCAGAATGCCTTCTCCTTCAGGGAACGTCAGCCTTCTGGTCTATTCAGACCTTCAACTGATTGGACCAGGCCCACCCACCATAGGAAGGACCAATTGCTTTACTCCAAGTGTACTGATTTAGATTTTTTTTTTTTTGAGACGGAGTTTCACTCTTGTTGCCCAGGCTGGGGTGCAATGTTTTGATCTCAGCTCACTGCAACCTCCATCTTCCAGGTTTGAGCAATCCTCCTGCCTCAGCCTCCCTAGTAGCTGCAATTATAGGCACTCACCACCACATCCAGCTAATTTTTTTTATTTTTTTGGTAGAGACAGGGTTTCACCATGTTGGCCAGGCTGGTCTCGAACTCCTGACCTCAGATGATCCACCCACCTCAGCTGCCCAAAGTGCTGGGATTATAGGTGTGAGCCACTTTGCCCAGCCCAGTCTTTTGTTCTGTTATGACCTTCAACTGATTACACCAGGCCCACCCACCATATGAAGGACAAATTGCTTTACTCAGAGTCTAGTAATATCGATATTTATCTCAAAAAGCCTCAGAGAAACACCCAGAAGAACATTTGATCACATATCTGGGCACCATGGCTCAGCCAAGTGGACTTATAAAATCAACCATGCCAGCATGGATCAAGGGTGCCTCAGAACAAGAGTGCCCAGACAGAACACAAGTTGGGCAGTATTTCAAGAGGCAGGGGCAGCCATGGAAGCTGCTATGAGGGGACTTGTGATCAGGCGTGTATGTTAGGGAGGTCACTGTGGCAGCAGGGTATAGGGTAGACTGCAGGGCTCTTGTGGCCTCTGCCTCTGTCCCAGGCCAAGTCATATTCAAATTTATAAAATTCGAAATTCTTTTTTTAAAATCCTTAATTTGAAATTTTATGAAATAAATACAGCCACCCAAAGTGCTGGGATGATAGGTGTTTTATATATAATACACACATATATTATTTATATATGTGTGTATATATAATACACATACATATATATACACATATAATATACATATATTTTATATATACATATATGTATACAATGTATATTATATATGTATATATAATATATTATGCTTTTTTATATATATACTACAAGTTTTGGGGTCCATGTGGAGAACAGGCAGGTTTGTTACATAGGTATACACATGCCATGGTGGTTTGCTGCACCAATCAACCCATCATCTACATTAGGTATTTCTACTAATGCTCTCCCTCCCCTAGCCCCCCACTCCCCAACAGGCCCTGGTGTGTGATGTTCCCTTCCCTGTGTCCATGTGTTCTTATTGTTCAACTCTCACTTATGAGTGAGAACATGCAGTGTTTGGTTTTCTGTTCTGGTGTTGCTGAGAATGACGGTTTCCAACTTCATCCATGTTCCTGCAAAGGACACGAACGCATCCTTTTTCATGGCTGCGTAGTATTCCACGGTGTCTATGTGCCACGTTTTCTTTATCCAGTCTATGGTCAAATAGTATTTCTGGTTCTAGATCCTTGAGGAGTCACCACACTGTCGTCCACGATGGTTGAACTAATTTACACTCCCAATAACAGTGTAAAATGTTCCTATTTCTCTGCATCCTCTTCAGCATCTGTTGTCTCCTGACTTTATAATGATCGCCATTCTAACTGGCATGAGATGATATTTCATTGTGGTTTTCATTTGCATTTCTCTTATGACCAGTGATGATGGGCTAAAAATTCTGAGAAAATGTAATAAAATATTTAATTTAGCTCAAGTATCCTTCCTTTGACGAATCAGTTTTCACCTTTTCTGTCTTTCCTGATGGCTGGCTTGCTGGAGCCCACTCTCACGAGTGGTGCAAGGTCAGAGATAGATAAGCAGGTCCATGTATGGTTGTGTCTTTTCACAAGCTCAGCCTTTTATTCATGCTATTTCAGTTTACAGAAGCCCTGAGATGGATGGAGTTTTCAAGGAGACAATTCTCCTTAGGACTTCCCGTTTAGTACAGAAGTGGCATGAACCTTTGGAGTACTGGAGCCTGTGTGCTGGCAGCATTTAGTCAGAGCTACAGGCACACAGGCTCCTGCTGTGACCCAAGTCAGTCAGTGTTGCACCCTATACATACTAATATACTTCACCAGTATATGCATGTTATAAACATTCTACATCAAACAAAGTAACATTTATTATCAAGAGAAAAGGCGTGGGAAAAAGCTTAACAAAGGAACACAGGAATATTGATGTGGAGAAAAAAAAAAGTCTCCTGGCCTGGCTCTGGCCCTGGAGGACCATCAGTGCTCGCCATCTTGCAAGGAAGAGCCTTTGATATCAGTGGGCAGAGCCTTTTGCAGTGGATGCTGGGTAATGATTACAAGTGACAGCAAGATGGCGTCTGTTAAGGCAGCCATTTGGAGCTTCTGAAGCCCTGTTCTTTCATGACCACAGAGTCCTCTGGTGAGCACTGACAATGGAAGAGGGTGTTTGGTTGTGTCCTTAACTGGTTGGATGCGGTCTTTATTGATCAGGTGAACATCTGGCCCCTGTAGGCATGATGCCTTTTGAATGAAATGTAAGATGGAATCTTTTTCTAAGATGGAGTCACTTATGTCAAGTGTGCTCTACACACTCACTGTAAGAATTAAAGAGGAAAGAAGCACGAAATGTGACTTGACAGTTAAGCACAGGTTTATTTTAGAGAAACTGAGAGGGGCTTCTGGCTGAATTAGGTCAGAGCCCTTCTCTCTTATAGACTAAGCACATTTAAGGGTTTTGGAAGGGGGTGCTTATCATAGGTTCAGAATGTTTGTATGTGAGGGAGAGTTTATAGCGGGGTTGGAGTGTCTCTGGTCAGAGGGGAGGCTATCTCAGGATTGGTATGTTTCTGGTTATGCTGACATGAGTCATTAGGCTGATGTTTTGGGGCTGGATTTAGGTGGTTTTTAATCAAGGGGAGCCTAGAATGGTGGTGTTTGTTCAAGATGGCAGTGCTCCCGCTCTGTCACCCACAACCTGAAGACCATTATCATACTGATTTTGTATCTCCTGTGCATACCTGATGGAGAATGACTGAACGTTTGAATTAAAAGACTCGGGGAGAAGGCAAAGATGTGTTGAAGTTGCAAGTCAAAAAAAAAAAAACCAATCCAATGGCTCTGTTAGCAGCTATTAGAGAGGTTGGGTCAGGAGCAGAGTATGTAGCTTACTTTGCTTTTGTTATGTCAATGCTACGAGTGTGGGACTCATGGAAACTGTGAATCAATGGAAGGGAGTCTGTCAGTGACCTTCTGCTGCATCTTGGGCCAGCCCAGGCATCCGTGAGTTTTCAGGGAGACCTCGGGAGACTTCTTAGGCAGAAACTAGCCACTCATATGCTTGTCATCTGCGGGGATGACATGGTGGGCTATTTTTATGCTCAGACACTTGGGAGAAAGGGCAGGCTGTACCCAAAGGCAGATAAGTGCTGGCCAGATGGGCTTGCTGGGCACCGTCAGACGCATGGTCACCCTCCTGCCCGGGAGCTGGAAATAGAACTATCCCCGGGACAATCCGTGAGGTATCAGGTGAGTATGGCCTGATACATGTGACTTGGAGACACAAGGAGTGAGGGTTTGTGCTCTGTCTCAATGAGTGAGAGAAGAGAGAAGTCAGAGCTTGATTTGGCAACACCAAATGGAGATATCAGACTCCTATTCAGAGGCCAGAATTCTCATCTCAGCATTTATTTTCTGGATATGTGGCCTACAGATAGGCATCTCTGTTTATAATACCTTTAATTTTGATCTTGACAAGGACTAGAGGAAGCTCTTACTGAACCTTCATGCCCACAAAGAAGAGCTTCTAAATCGGCCAGGCGCAGTGGCTCACGCCTGTAATCCCAGCACTTTGGGAGGCCGAGGTGGACAGATCACCTGAGGTCAGGGGTTTGAAACCAGCCTGGCCAACATGGTGAAACCCCATGTCTACTAAAAATACAAAAAATTAGCCGGGAGTGGTAGTGGGCATCTGTAGTCCCAGATACTCGGGAGGCTGAGGCAGGAGAGTCGCTCAAACGCAGGAGGCGGAGGTTGCGGTGAGCTGAGATCATGCTATTGCATTCCAGCCTGGGCAGTAAGAGTGAAACTCCGTTTAAAAAAACAAAACACTTGTAAATCACATTCAGGGAGCATTTTGTAGTATTTTATTTCTTCTCAACCCCTGTAGTGGATTGAATGGTGCCTCTATTTTACCCCCACCCCCACCAAAAAAAAAAAAAAAAGGCAAGTTCACCTTGAATCTGTACATGGGATTTTTAATGTGGAAATAGGGTCTTTGCAGATGTAAAAAAGGATCTGGAGATGAGGTCATCCTGGAGTGCAGTGGATCCTAAATCTAATGACAGGTGTCCTTGTAAGAGACAGAAGAGGAGACACAGACACGGAGGAGAAGGCCACGTGGAGATGGAGGCAGAGGCTTGAGTGATGGGGCCATAAGCCCAGGGATGCCGGGAGCCCAGAGGAGCTGGGAGAGGCAGGAAGAATTCTCCCCTAGAGCCTCTGCTGGGAGCACAGCCCTGTAGACACCTCGATTTCACAGATGTAGTCTCCAGGCCTGGGAGAGGTTAAATGGCTGCTTTTGTAAGCTCCCTCGTTTGGGGTCATGGGTTACAGTGGTCCCATCCCAACCTGTAAGTTCTGGAGAACATGAGTCTGGAATGGAAGCGTGTGCGGTGATTCAGCTTGATGCCTGTGGTGGGAAAAGAGCCCCTCGTGTTATGGCTTCGTGCTGTGTGTGAGTAAAACCAGTCCTCTGAGGAAACCAAAGCCCAGTAAACCCGTGCACCCTGACTTCCCAGGGTCGCAACCTGGAGAGACAGCGGCGGCCATTTTCTCCCCCTGCCTTGCTTTGCTGACCCTGCCACCCAGGCAGCATTTCCCAGGAGGCTCACCTGGTGTGATATTGTCCATTCTTGGTCCTCCGCAATGTGGGCAATATCCTTGCAAAAAGTTCCTTCCTTGCTCAGCTCAACTGCTTGTGTCTCTTTCGTCTGTCCACCTCCAAAACATCTTTCCATAGGTGCCATTGGGAACAGCAGCTCGTTGGCTGGTATTCCCACACCCTTTTCCTTCCTGTTCTTGCTTCATCTTCCTCTGATTTGCCAGTGTGATGTCTCCTCTCACGAGCCTATCTTTCTCCCAAGCCTAGTAGACACGAACCATCGAGAGCATCCTTGAATGACAAAAGTCCAAATACCAGTTTGCAAGGTGAGGACTGTGGCTTTTATTATTTGTCCTCAATGGCTGCTGTCTGGCAGGGAGTCCAGTTGCCTGACGTTGAATGCAGTCATTTCCTAGGTATGGATCAAGATTCTGATGTCCACAGGCAATAATGTCCATCAACGTGTGTAGGTACCTTGATGGACATTACTGCCTGTGGACTCCTGAACATTGGACATCGTACATATATTGATGGACACACACATATACGCACACACACAGAGACACACACACCATGGAATACTACGCAGCCACAAAAAGGAATGAATTAACAGCATTTGCAGTGACCTGGATGAGACTGGAGGCTATTACTTTATTATTATACTTTAAGTTCTGGGGTACATGTGCAGGATGTGCAGTTTTTGTTACATAGGTATACACATGCCATGGTGGTTTGCTGCACCCATCAACCCATCATCTACATTAGAAATTTGTCCCTAATACTATCACTTCCCTAGCCCCCCACCCCCCGACAGGCCCCAGTGTGTGATGTTCCCATCCCTGTGTCCATGTGTTCTCATTGTTCTTCTCCCATTTATGAGTGAGAACATGCAGTGTTTGTTTTTCTGTTCTTGTGTTAGTTTGCTGAGATGGATGGTTTCCAGCTTTATTAAAAGTCAGGAAACAACAGATGCTGGAGAGGATGTGGAGAAACGGGAATGCTTTTACACTGTTGGTTGGAGTGTAAATTAGTTCAACCATTGTGAAAGACAGTGTGGTGATTCCTCAAGGATGTAGAACCAGAAATACCATTTGACCAAGCCATCCCATGACTGACTATATACCCAAAGGATTGTAATTCATGCTACTATAAAGACACATGCACACGTATGTTTATTGCAGCACTGTTCACAATAGCAAAGACTTGGAACCAACCCAAATGCCCATCAGTGATAGAATGGATAAAGAAAATGTGGCACATAGACACCATGGAATACTATGCAGCCATAAAAATGGATGAGTTCATGTCCTTTGGAGACTATTAACTCTAAGTGAAGTAACTCACGAATGGAAAACCAAACATTGTCTGTTCTCACTGATATGTGGAAGCTAAGCTCTGAGGACACAAAGGCATAAGAATGATACAATGGACTTTGGGGACTTGTGGGGAAGAGTGGGAGGGTGCAAGGGATAAAAGACTACAAATAGGGTGGAATGTGTACTGCTCGGGTGATGGGTTCACCAAAATCTCACAAATCACCACTAAAGAACTCACTCGTGATCGGATGTGGTGGCTCACACCTGTAATCACAACATTCTGGGAGGCCAAGGCAAGCGGATTACCTGAAGTCAGGAGTTCGAGACCAGCCTGGCCAACCTGGTGAAACCCTATCTCTACTAAAAATACAAAAAAAATTGGGCCTGGTGGCACACGCCTGTAATCCCAGCTGCTTGGGAGGCTGAGGTAGCAGAATTGCTTGAGCGTGGGAGGTTGCAGTGAGCCGAGATCATGCCACTGCGCTCTAGCCTGGCTGACAGAGCAAGACTGTCTCAAAAAGAAAAAAAGAACTTATATAACCAGATACTACCTGTAACCCAAAAAGTTATGGAAAATTAAAGAAAAAAAAGAAAAACACACAAAAAGAGTATATTCAGGATCACTTAAGCATGATACTACGTCACATCTCATTGCAGAAATTACATGGATTATCATTCCATGAGTGCATCAGCTTCCAGAAGTTTCTGAGCTCATACAGGCAGTGGGAAGTAGGTGGTCTCGTGGGAACTGCAGGGCTGACCCCTCATCGGGACAGTCATCACTAGTGACATAAATACCCCATGGTAGAGAGAGCTGGGGTGTCTTCGTCGGTTTTGTGTCACTACAAAGGAACACCGGAGGGTGGATAATTTACGGAGGAAAGAGGTTTATTTGGCTTCTGCTTCTGCAGGCTGTACAAAAGCACAGGGCCAGCGTCTGTCTCTGCTCAGGACCTCAGGGGCTTCCACTCGTGGTGGGACGGGAAGGGGAGCTGATAGGTGTACAGAGACCACACGAAGAGAGAGGAGGGAAGAGAGACGGGAGACGCCAGGCTCTATTTAACAACGAGCCCTCTCGGGAACCCATAGAGCAAAAACTCACTCATGCTTCAAGAAAGGACATTGATCTCTTCAGGAAGAATCCATCGCCTGTTGCTCAAACCTCTCCCATTCCACCTCCCATCCAGCACTGAGGCTTACATTTTAACGTGAGTTTGGGAGAGGAGGAATTTTAAAGCAGAGCCTGTAGATTCTAAAGCAAAATATTGTGGGTTTCCTGCTTGTACAATGCTTGTGACTGCCTTTTTTTATTTTTATTTTATTTTTTTGAAACAGTCTCTGTTGCACAGGCTGGAGTGCAATGGCACTGTCTCGGCTCACTGCAACCTTCATCTCCCAGGTTCAAGCGATTCTCCTGCCTCAGCCTCCAGAGTAGCTGGGATTACAGGCACATACCACCACGCCTGGCTAATTTTTGCATTTTTAGTAGAGACGAGGTTTCACCGTGTTGCCCAGGCTGGTCTTGAACTCCTGACCTCAGGCGATCTGCTGGCCTCAGCCTCCCAAAATGTTGGGATTACAGGCGTGAGCCACCATGCCTGGCCTGGGATTGTTATTTCTAAATGATTCCAGCTTTTGTTTGTTTTTTTTTTGGTCTCAGCTGAGGCACAGCAGTGGAACTTGTCTTATTATCATTGACTTGTTATGTTAATGAAGGACCTGGAAAACCAATGCTGATCCTCAGAGTAACAGCACACATCCCCACAGGACAGCCTATGAAGCTGGAGGCCCCTGGATTGTAAAATGCCTCCGCACCCCGTCTCTGTTTCTGAAGAAGGAAGCTCTGCTGAGCAGCTGAACATGGCGTGATTGTTAAGTGTGCACTGGTTAAAGAACAGGTGCAGATACAGCCTCGGTCTTCAGAACTTCATTATACAATCTTGCAGTTGAGTAGCACCGTTCAGCGTTGAGTGACACCTACTTTCCCGTCTCCAGGTGATTAGATATCATCATCTCCAATTAAGACCCATCTAAGAGGTGTACCTTTTCTAGATCCTGAGGCTCAAGTGTCTAAACAGCAACTGTACATTTTCTCCAATCAGTGTTTCTCCCCTGTGTGGAAATAAATTCTCATCCTTGAAGTTCAGCTCTCTCCTTCATTTTACAAAAAAAACAAGCCGGGCGCGGTGGCTCACGCTTGTAATACCAGCACTTTGGGAGGCTGAGGCGGGCGGATCACGAGGTCAGGAGATCGAGACCATGGTGAAACCCCGTCTCTACTAAAAATACAAAAAATTAGCCGGGTGTGGTGGCGGGCGCCTGTAGTCCCAGCTACTCGGAGAGGCTGAGGCAGGAGAATGGCGTGAACCCAGGAGGCGGCGCTTGCAGTGAGCCGAGATTGCGCCACTGCACTCCAGCCTGGGCGACAGAGCGAGAGTCCGTCTTAAAAACAAACAACAACAACAAAAAACTTGTTTTAAGCAAGATTAAAAGTGAATTTTCTATTAGGAGTAATTTTTATCATTCCTTGTCTTGCTTCTTTTGCACTCACTGAATTGAAGAGAACGATACGAAATTTCCTGGAAATAAAAATGAAAATGATTCTCAGAGCCAAACAACACTACTTGTGTGAAAATATAGAATGAAAGTTTGAAGTGTACATCAGTCCTGAACCTGGGATGATCTTGTCCTGATATCCTTAACGTGAATGCATCTACCAAGACCCTATTCACAAATCAGTTCACATTCACAGTTTTTGGGGGTTAGGACTTGCGCATGTTATTATGGGAAATAGCTTTCTTGGCTTTTCTGGTTTTACATTGAAAGAGCAATAAAGGCTGGGCACGGTGGCTCACGCCTGTAATCCCAGCACTTTGGGAGGCCGAGGTGGGTGGATTATGATGTCAGGAGTTCAAGACCAGCCTGGCCAACATGGCGAAACCCCATTTCTAATGCAAGCAGGGCTTAGAACCTAGATGACGGGTTGATGGGTGCAGCAAACCACCATGGCAGGTGTATACCTATGTAACAAACCGCGTTCTGCACACATACCCCAGAACTTAAAGTATAATTAAAATAAAATGAAAACAAGAAAAGAAAATTATCCCAGCGTGATATGGTGTCAGGTTGGGCTAGTCATTTTATCATGTATCTCACTGGGATCTGAACTCGTGCCAAGCTGACGACAAGCCCCTCTGTGTGCAAGACTCTCCTTGCAGCTTCAGAGAGGTCAGAAGCTCCACACACACACACAACACACACACACAGACACACACACACACACACACACACACACACACACACACACACACCCTGTATAGCTCCATCATCATCAAATGCCTGGAGGCTCCAGCCATGCGTGGTGCCCCCAGGATGGTCGAAAGACTCAGCCACGGGGCTCCAATTTCTGTTCCCTCCCCTAAGCCACCAACTTCCCCTTTTTTTTTTTTTTTTTTTGAGATGGAGTCTTGTTCTGTCACCAGGCTGGAGTGCAGCGGCACGATCTCAGCTCACTGCAACCTTCGCCCTCTGGGTTCAAGCGATTCTCCTGCCTCAGCCTCCTGAGTAGCTGGGACTACAGGCACCCAACACCCCGCCTGGCTAATTTTTGTATTTTTAGTAGAAACGGTGTTTCACTATGTTGGCCAGGATGGTCTCGATCTCCTTGAAGGAAGAGAGAGATCCTCTGACATTGTTTTATATTGCTTTATATACTCAGTACCTGTTTTAAGAAGAAACAACAAAGAAGTAAAACCAAGGACAGGCAGCCCAGCGCCAGGCCCGAAACCAGGCCTGGGCCTGCCTGGCCTAAACCCAGTAGTTAAAAATCAACCCATAACTTAGAAAACGATGTTATTCATAGATTCCAGACATTGTATAGAAGAACGTTGTGAAACTGCCTGCCCTGTTCCGTTTCTCTCTGACCACCGGTGCATGCAGCCCCTGTCACATACCCTCTGCTTGCTCAAATCAATCACGACTATTTCATGTGAAATCTTCGGTGTTGTGAGCCCTTAAAAGGGAGAGAAATTGTGCATTCGGAGAGCTCGGATTTTAAGGCAGTAGCTTGCCAATGCTCTCAGCTGAATAAAGCCCTTCCTTCTACAACTCGGTGTCTGGGAGGTTTTGTCTGTGGCTCGTCCTGCTCCATCCCGACCTTGTGATCCACCCACCTCGGCCTCCCAAAGTGCTGAGATGACAGGCATGAGCCACCGCGCCCGGCCCTTCCCTCCTTTTTATCTGGTCTCTCTACTCTCAGCCACACCCCAACAGTTTGCCTTTCCTTCCTCACTGTTCATGCCCCGTGTTACCCTCAATTCCCAGATGCTTAGATGCCCTGTCCAGCCTGGGCAATGTCAGTCCACGGCTCCAGCACCTCCGCCTCCCCCGGCTCCTGGAATGAAATTCAGCCCAGGGCCCTGACATGCAGGAGTGACTCTTGGATTTGGCCACAGTGCCCTCCCTCGCTCCTGGAATCCCTACGTCGATTCTTGCCTGGGGGTCCTTGTGTGTGCTGTTCCCCCTGATTGGAGTACTCTCCTCTCACGCCCCCCAAATCCGTGTGGCCGTCACCTTCTCATCAAGAGGGTCTTTGGCTTCAGGGTCAACCCTTCCCTTAGCGCCTCTCACCACTCTCTAGAAGCTTCTCTCTGGTACCTTCCTTCAGCTTTCTTCTTGACTCTCAACATTCTCTGGCTATATTCATGTCTGCGACTATGCCTGTGTCTCATTCCACATCCACAGTCACATCTACGTGCATTTACACCTGGATCTATCCATCTACCTATCCATTTATCTGTTTACCAACATATCTGCCTACCTATCTAGCTATGTATTATCTATCCATCTCTTTCTCTATCATCTACATAGCTATCTCTCCATGATCTCTATGCATCATGGATGTATCTATCAATCTATCATCTGTCCGCCTATTATCATCTATGTCTCCATCATCTATCTATGCATCTTCTGTTATCTATTATCTATGTAGCCCATCTATCCTTTATCTGCCTATCTATATCCATCTGCCTATCATCATCTATGTATCTATATCTATCCATGCATCATCTCTCCATTATCTGTCTATCCATCATCTATCATCTGTGTAGCTCATCTATCATCTGGCTGTCTGCCTATCTATATATGTCTGTCTGCCCGTCTATCTGTCTATCATCTGTCTGCCTATCTATATCTATCATCTGTCTGTCTGCCTATCTGTATCTATCATCTGTCTGCCTATCTATATCTAATCTATCATCTATCTCTAGCTATCATCTGTCTGCCTATCTATCTTCTATCTGTCTGCCTATATCTATCATCGGTCTGTCTGCCTATCCATATCTATTTATCTATCATCTGTCTGCCTATCTGTGTATATCTATCATCTGTCTATCCATCATCTATCATATATGTATTTCATCTATTATCTCTCTATCTCTAAATTATCTATCTAATCTATCTAATGTCAATCAATGAATCTATATCTATTTTCTAGTTATTAATCATGTAATATGCTTATCTATTATGTCATCAAATCTATATGTCTATTATTTATATCCATCTGTCATCTATTGCCTATCTAATCTATGTATATCTAACTACCTATCTGTTATCATCTGTCAATCATCTATTTTTTTTTGAGACGGAGTCTTGCTCTGTCGCCCAGGCTGGAGTACAATGGTGTGATCTTGGCTCACTGCAACCTCTGCCTCCCTGGTTGAAGTGCTTCTCCTGCCTCAGCTTCCTGAGTAGCTGGGATTACAGGTGCATGCCACCATTTCCAGCTAATTTTTTGTATCTTTAGTAGAGACAGGAGTGCACCATGTTGGCCAGGCTGGTCTTGAACTCCTGATCTCATGATCCGCCTGCCTTGACCTTCCAAAATGCTGGGATGACAGGTGTGAGCCACCGCACCCAGCAAATCTATCTCTTATATATGACTATCTATCATCTATTATCTATATATCTCATCTGTTATTTCTCTGTTGCCCATCGGTTATCTAGTTTAGCTATTATCTGTCTATATCATCTTCAAATCTATAAATCTTATATACCTATATATCTATGTACATCTGTATCCAGACCCAGTTCTGTATCTATATCCATGTCTGTGTCTCTTTCTGTATCTGAATCTATGACCGTATCTATTTTACACCTGTTTCCATATTCATTTCTATGCCTCTATCTCTCTATATCTACATATCTATGCCCATATCTATATCTGTACCTGGGTCCATTTCCATTCCTGTTTCATATCTGTGTCTAGATTTCCTTTCCCATTGCCTCTCTCCCTTTTAATCCTGGCTCCATTTCAGGTGAAAAACCAGTATCTGGCTCATAGTTGACAATATTTGTGGGAAGAATAAATTCTTCATTAAGTACATTCATGGATCTTCTCAATTCTTAGTATTTCTCACAAGAAAACAGCGGACATGAGGTTTGGAGAAGGAGAATTTAATGGGAAGCAGAGGCTATAAGTAGGGTGGTTTGTTGTCCTAGGGTGACTTGAGGGTCTAAAGCATCAGCCCTGGGCTAAGACTGTAAGCTGTGAATTACAGTTTTTTGTTTTTTTTTTTTTGAGACAGAGTCTCACTCTGTTGCCCAAGCTAGAATGCAGTGGCACAATCTCGGCTCACTGCAACCTCTGCCTCCTGGGTTCAAGCAATTCTCCTGCCTCAGCCTCCCAAGTAACACAGGCGTGTGCCACCACACCCGGCTAATTTTTGTATTTTTAGTAGAGATGGGGTTTCGCCATGTTGGCTAGGCTGGCCTTGAACTTCTGACCTCGTGATCCAGCTGCCTCAGCCTCCCAAAGTGCTGGGATTACAGGCGTGAGTTACTGTGCCCGTGCCCGGCCAAGTACAGTAATTTTTATCCAACTCCATTCCTCCGTCTGAATAAGTAGCCGAGATCCTGCCTTTTTCTTGAGTTCTTACTGTCTTTGTGTACCAGATTGTCTCCAGATCTCCTCCAACAAAGAAAACCAGGAAGTTGGAAAATAAAAAATAAGAGCTTAGTGGCATCTCTGCATGATTCCCTCACAGTGTTTTGTCCTGAAGCTTCTCAGAACCGGCTGTTCACCGCAGGACATCTTGGTGAAACAGCCTCTATTATCTGCCTTATCTGTTAGGCAAATGCCAAATTCTTCCTTCTCTAGGATGACCAAGTTGTGCTCTGCTCTTAAACTAAGGAATGTCTGGAATTTAGGGGTCAGCCGAAGTCACACCCAGGAGTAAAAGAAACTCTTAACATTCTCTACGTGCAAGCCTCCATTCCCAAAATGCCCTCCTTTAAGCTCACATTGCCTGAAAAATAAAGACGTGTGGGATTAACACAGCCAAGTGAACCTCTTTCATAGAGGCAGCATGGGCTTGCATTATGTATTATTTATCTATTACATAGACGTAGCATGGACCTGCATTATGTATTATGTGTCTCTTGCATAGACATAGCATGCATTTGCATTACATATTATGTACCTATTGCATAGATGCAGCATGCACTTCCATTATGTATTCTGTATCTGTTGCGTAGATGTAGCATGGACTTGCATTATTTATTACGTATCTATTGCATACATATAGTATGGACTTGCATTATGTGTTATGTACCTATTGCATAGACGTAGCATGGACTTGCATTATGTATTATGTACTTATTGCATAGACATAGCATGGACTTGCAGCTCTATGCTTCACGGAAGGCATCACGGTGGCAGCCTCTTTCTCAATACCGGGGTGCTGGACATCCCCAGATCCTCTGGGATCATTTCCTGTATCTATGTGCATGACCGTGCCTCATCCCTGAATGCTGCCCGATGCTGCGGCTTTGCTGTCTCTGTGATGATTCACACTGACGGATTTAAATCCCTAGAAGCGGTACCTCGGGTCCTGGAGGTGGGAAGGACAGACTCAGTGCCTGCTGGAACGTGATCAGAATGCATGCAGAGCTCTGCTTTGCACCTGATGCAGAGCTAGGGGTCAGCACCATGCTGTACATGTGTGCCTGTGTGTGTGTGTGTGTCTGTGTGTGTGTGTGTGTGTGTGTGTGTGTGTGTGTGTGTGTCTGGTATGTTATGGTCAGGGGAGTCATTCTGATATTTTTTACATGCAAAGAATACCTCGTTCCATAGAAGTGATTCTCATCTGGGAGTGGTTCTGTTCCCTAACCACCACCATCCCTCCCCCAACCCCGGGACACTTGGCAATATCTAGGGAAATTTTTGGTGGTCATAACAAGGTAGGGATGCTATGGGCATCTAGTGGGTGGAGACCAGGGATGCTGTACAGCACAGCCTAATTATCCATCCCACATGGCAATAGTGTTGAGGTCAAGAAACTCTGGTTTAGCATGAGAGGCTCTGTCTATCTGTTTATGTCTCATCTGGCCATCACCTAGCATCCATCTGTATCTACCTATCAATTTTCTTTATCTATTATCTATCTCTCATTGTCATCTATCTAACCATCATCTATCTACCATCTATCATCACCATCATGTGTCTAACTATATCATCACCATCATCTATCCACCTATCACCTACCTATGCATCCATCCACCCACCTATCATCTATCCATCCATCCACCTATCCATCCACCCACCTATCATGTATATCTCTCTATATCTATGTATCTATCCACCTATCTATCCATCCATCCACCTATCATGTATCTATCTATCTATCCATATACCCATCCACCTATCTATCCACCCACCTGTTATGTATCTATCCATCTATCCATCCATCTATCCACCCATCCATCCATCCACCCACCTATCATTATCTATCTATCTATCTATCTATCTATCTATCTATCTATCTATCCATCTATCCATCTATCCATCTATCTATCTGAGGCAGTGGTTTGCAACCAAGGAAAATTCTGCCCTTGAGGACATACTGCCTAACATCTGAGGGCATCTTTAGTTGTCACCACCTGATGGAGGAGATCCTGGCCTCTGGTGTGTGGATCCCAGGGACACTGCTCAACACCTTACAGTGCCCAGGATGGCCCCACCATAGAGAGTCCTCCAGTCTGAAATGTCAGCGGTGCTGAAGTTGAGAAACTCTGACATCAAGGTAATGGCTGGGCATAAGAGATTCTATTTAACTATCAACCATCTATCAATCTATCAATCATCTGTCCTTCTTTCAATCTATCATATCCTATCTATGTAGCTATTTATCCTGTTTATCATGTATCTGTGTCTCTATCCGCATCTATTTATCATTTAGCATCTCCGTATCTCTTTATCTCTTTATCAATAATCTTTATCTATCTGTATCATCTGTCTATATCCAGCTATCACTATCATTTATCTGTCGATGACAGTGGTTTTCAATTCGAGGTGATTTTTCTCCCCTGGGGTCACTGTGTTATATCTGAGGACAGCTTTGGTTATCACAACTGTGGGGGTACTCCTGGTATGTGGCGGGTGGAGCCCAGGGGCACTGCTAAACACGCTACAGTGAACAGGACAGCCCCTCCCCAGAGAATCCTCCAGCCCACACATGCCAGCAGTGCTGAGGCTGAGAAACGTTGTTTCAGGAAATGAAAGCATCTTAAGGGGCTCAATGTTTGATGCAAAAACAGCAAACTTGGTGATACCCCTCCTGAAAGTGGAAGTTTCAGCACAAAACTGTTACCGAATCAGCCTCTGTGTCTCAAAGGCTCAACTTACGATCCCCATGACCTTGGAGTCACCACCTTCAGTGGAAGGTACCATTTCTGGGCAAGTGAGTCACCGCCTTCGGTGGAAGGTACCATTTCCGGGCAAGTGGGTCACCGCCTTCGGTGGAAGGTACCATTTCCAGGCAAGTGAGTCACCGCCTTCGGTGGAAGGTACCATTTCCGGGCAAGTGAGTCACCGCCTTCGGTGGAACGTACCATTTCCGGGCAAGTGGGTCACCGCCTTTGGTGGAAGGTACCATTTCCGGGCAAGTGGGTCACCGCCTTCCTTGGAAGGTACCATTTCTGGGAAAGTGGGTCACCGCCCTCAGTGGAAGGTACCATTTCCGGGCAAGTGGGTCACTGCCTTTGGTGGAAGGTACCATTTCCGGGCAAGTTAGTGGAAGGTACCATTTCCGGGCAAGTGGGTCACCGCCTTTGGTGGAAGGTACCATTTCTGGGAAAGTGGGTCACCGCCCTCAGTGGAAGGTATCATTTCCGGGCAAATGGGTCACCGCCTTCCTTGGAAGGTACCATTTCCGGGCAAGTGGGTCACCGCCTTTGGTGGAAGGTACCATTTCTGGGAAAGTGGGTCACCGCCCTCAGTGGAAGGTACCATTTCCGGGTGGGTCACCGCCTTCATTGGAAGGTACCATTTCCAGGCAAGTGGGTCACTGCCTTTGGTGGAAGGTACCATTTCCGGGCAAGTGAGTCACCGCCTTCGGTGGAAGGTACCATTCCTGGGTAAGTGGGTCACCGCCCTCAGTGGAAGGTACCATTTCCGGGCAAGTGGGTCACCGCCTTTGGTGGAAGGTACCATTCCTGGGCAAGTGGGTCACCGCCCTCAGCGGAAGGTATCATTTCCGGGCAAATGGGTCACCGCCTTCCTTGGAAGGTACCATTTCCGGGCAAGTGGGTCACCGCCTTCCTTGGAAGGTACCATTTCTGGGAAAGTAGGTCACCGCCCTCAGTGGAAAGTACCATTTCTGGGCAAGTGGGTCACCGCCTTCATTGGAAGGTACCATTTCCAGGCAAGTGAGTCACCGCCTTCGGTGGAAGGTACCATTTCCGGGCAAGTGGGTCACCGCCTTCGGTGGAAGGTACCATTTCCGGGCAAGTGAGTCACCGCCTTTGGTGGAAGGTACCATTTCCGGGCAAGTGGGTCACTGCCCTCAGTGGAAGGTACCATTTCCGGGCAAGTGGGACCCCACTGTGGGATCTTATCTGTCAGGCCTCTGAGCCAAAGCTCAGCCATTATCACCCTTGTGACCTGCACATATACATCCAGGTGGCCTGCAGGAGCCAAGAATTCTGGAGCAGCCAAAGAAAAAAACTACAAAGAAGTAAAACAGCCAGTTCCTGCGTTAACTGATTAACTAACATTACAATATTTTACTATTGTGACTTGTCCCTGCCCTACTTTAACTGATCAATCAACTCTGTGACATTCTTCTTCTGGACAATCAGTCTTATGACCTCTCTACCATGCACCTTGCAATCTCCTCCTGTGCTAACAACAAAGAACCACCTTTTGCTGTAATTTTCCATTACCTACCCAGCTCCTATAAAGCCACCCCTTCCCCATCTCCCTTCGCTGACTCTCTTTTCGGACTCAGCCCACTTGCACCCAAGTGAATACACAGCTTTATTGCTCACACAAAGCCTGTTTGGTGGTCTCCTCATGGACGCGCGTGACACTTATCCAGCAGTACTTCCTGCAGCACCCTGACCTTTTACAAAAATCCACCACTTCAAAATGTATTGTATGGACGGCTTCAGGATGGAAGCAGTCTCCACGCCTAAGCTTTAGGGGAGGAAGGGCTGAAAGTGATCGCTTAAGACCCCTCTACCCCAGCCAGCTTTCCCTTGGAAATGAGATCCTGTGCAGACTTTGGATAAGGTGTTACGGATCCACAGGTGCACATGCCTTTACCTGGAGCTACTGCCTCTAAATTGTAAGGTTTTAATTTTACAGGAAGCTCCTTCTTTTTCCTTTGCTTTCCTTTTTGTGTGTGTGTGTTTTGTTTTGTTTTTCTCTCTAGCTTATCATTCATACTGACAGATCCTGAGATCCACAGTGACTTGGGGAATTTTCAAAGGACAGCGCTAAAACCTCTGCTTGGGAGGCAGGTCGGGGCATCAATGACTAATGTGGTTTGCAGCAAACACCCGGAGGGGCAGGGCTCTGACTGCAGGCTCCGTGTCTGTGCCCTTGGACAGAGGCTCAACCCCCGCGTCCGGAACTTTGAAGTTAGAGATGATACGTCTGTGTGAAAGTCGCTAAATTAATTTCCGAGGGACCGGCAAACAGTGCAGGGCAGCTGATATGAAATTGGTAGGAATCTGAAAGGGAAATCCAAGAAGGAGAGCCGCGGGGAAGGATTTGGAGGGGAGAGGAATCCTCACAGCAAGTGAAGGAAAGAGAGGAGCAGGAAAATGCGGAGGGGAGGCGCAGCTGACTTTCACCAAGACTGTTTTGTGAGCTCTCCTTCCGTGCAAGGAGATCTTGTGTGTTTGTGTCCTGATAGATTTCAGTGCTGGACCATATTAAGGATAAGGAGAAACTCAGGCCATAGTAAGAAATGTCTGGCGTGTAGGGCAATGTCTTCTAAACTGGATGAGCCCATTTGGAGGACTGCTTGAGCCCAGGAGTTTGAGACCAGCCTGGGCAATACAGCAAGACCCTGTCTCTACAAAACGGAGCCTCTTAAACGTGCATTACAGCCACCTGGACAGGGTGGGATTTGGGAGGCAGGTGCATGTCCAGTGACTGCTGTGACAAATGCCCACAGCGCTAAGCTGCTTCAGGTGACTTCAAGCAACACCAACAGATGATCTTGTAGTCCTAGAGGTCAGAACGCCGAAATGGGTCTCCCCGGGGTAAAATCCAGGTGTCGCATGGCTGGTTCCTTCTGGAGATGCTAAGGGAGATCCCGTTTTCTGACCATTTCTGTCTGCTACGGAATGCATTTTTTTTTTTTTTAGATGGAGTCTCACTCTGTCACCAGGCTGGAATGCAGTGGTGCAATCTCGGCTGGCTACAACCTCCGCCTCCCGGGTTCAAGTGATTCTCCTGCCTCAGCCTCCCAAGTAGCTGGGACTACAGGCATCTGCCACCACACCTGGCTAATTTTTGTATTTTTAGTAGAGATGGGGTTTCACCATCTTGGCCAGGCTGGTCTCGAACTCCTGACCTTCTGATCTGCCTGCCTCGGCCTCCCAAAGTTCTGGGATTATAGGCGTAAGGCACCGCACCCGACGTAATTTTTATTAATAATGGTTTTGAGCATCCAATGTCCTGTTTGGTTATAGATAGAGGAATGGCAGAGTATGAATAGGTTGATGTGGTTACTCTGTTGAAACGCTAAGAACAACATTTCTGGGAATTGTAGAGGGTAGGTAATTGCAACTGTCTTCTGTCCTCTAGCTGCTACGTCTGTGGACACACCCTAGGATATATTTTCTTCTCTGTCTTTCCAATCAAGTCCACATAAACACTAGGCAAGAATCTTAGATGGGAAAATAAGGAAAAAGCAACCAGTGACCTGAGGCAGGGGTAAAGAAAGGAGAGAGACTTCTTTGGAGTTGGTGTTCATTTCCCAGAGTAAAAGCAGTGTGCAATTTTTCTAAGCACTTGTGGGTCCAGACACCATCTCCTTCTTTCCAAAAGGAGTATCTCCCATCCATGGGAAGGCAAGATAAAGGAGTGGGCGGCTGTTTCATGTAACAAACAGCTTGGCTGCATCTTTTGAGCAAAAGTGTCTGTTCCTATCCTTTGCCCACTTTTTGATGGGGTTGTTTTTTGCTGTTGTTGTAAACTTATTTAAGTCCCTTGGAGATTCTGGATATTAGACCTTTGTCAGGTGGATAGATTGCAAAAATTTTCTCCCATTCTGTAGGTTGCCTGTGCAGCCAACAAACATGAAAAAAAAAGCCCATCATCGCTGGTCATTAGATAAATGCAAATGAAAACCACAATGAGACACCATCTCAGGCCCGTTAGAATGGCAATTATTAAATAATCAGGAAACAACACATGCTGGCAAGGCTGTGGAGAAATAGGAACATTTTTACACCGTTGGTAGGAGTGTAAATTAGTTCAGCCATTGTGGAAGACAGTGTGGCGATTCCTCAAGGATCTAGAACCAGAAATACTATTTGATGCAGCAATCCCATTACTGTGTATATACCCAAAGGATTGTAAATCATTTTACTATAAAAATGCATGCACACGTATGTTTATTGCAGCACCATTCACAATAGCAAAGACTTGGAACCAACCCAAATGCCCATCAGTGATCGACTGGGTAAAGAAAATGTGGCACATAGACACCATGGAATACTATGCAGCCATAAAAAAGAATGAGTTCATGTCCTTTGCAGGGACATGGATAAAGCTGGAAGCCATCATTCTCAGCAAACAAGAACAGAAAACCAGACACCTCATGTTCTCAGTCATAAGTGGGAGCTGAACAATGAGAACACCTGGACACAGGGAGGGGAACATCACACACCAGGGCCTGTCAGGGCTTGGGGGCTAGGGGAGGGAGAGCATTAGGACAAATATCTAATTTATACAGGGCTTAAAACCTAGATGAGGGGTTGATAGGTACCGCAAACCACCATGGCACACGTATACCTATGCAACAAACCTTCACGTTCTGCACATGTATCCCAGAACTTAAAGTAAAAAAAAAAAAAAAAAAACTGCATCTTGAATGCATATTACCAGTGAAAGAAGCCATTTTCCAAGGGGTACTTCTGCATGAAGGCAGGTATATGACTTTGTGGACCCAGCAAATACAGAGACAAAAAACAGACCAGTGCTTGCCAGAGGTTAGGGCTGACGATTGGGGTTGCCTGTGGATGGGCAAGGTGAGGGAATTCTCTGCAGTCATGGACTTGTTCTGAATCCTGATGGGGTCTTGGGCACCTGAATGCATACATGTATTAAAACGTATGACTGTGCACCAAACAACAGAGAATGGCATATACTGAAAGAGTGCAGGCTTGTCTTGTACTACAAGACAAGGGCTTGCAATTACCCGCCCTCTGCCATTCCCAGGAAGGATGTTCTTGGCGTTTCAACAGATCTGCCATTCCCAGGAAGGTGGTTCTTGGCGTTTCAACAGAGTAACCACATCAACCTTAAAAGCTTGAAGATGGTTGGCCAGGCGCGGTGGCTCACGCTTGTAATCCCAGCACTTTGGGAGGCCGAGGCGGGCGGATAACGAGGTCAGGAGATCGAGACCACGGTGAAACCCCGTCTCTACTAAAAATACAAAAAATTAGCCCGGCGTGGTGGCGGGCGCCTGTAGTCCCAGCTACTCAGAGAGGCTGAGGCAGGAGAATGGCGTGAACCCGGGAGGCGGAGCTTGCAGTGAGCCGAGATTGCGCCACTGCACTCCAGCCTGGGCAACAGAGTGAGACTCCGTCTCAAAAAAAAAAAAAAAAAAAAAGCTTGAAGATGGGATTCCCACAGGATCCAGCAAATGCACTTCTGGGTCTATACACCCCCTCCCCCAAATTGGGACTTGATCCAATATTCACACACCTGTGTTCATAGCAGCGTTACTCACCATAGCCCCAACGTGGAAGGACCCCCAAGTGGTCACTGGCAGATGAATAGGTAAGCAAAATGTGGTCTGTCTATACAGTGGAATATTATTCAGCCTTTAAAAAGGACAGAAACTCTGGTCAAGCGTTGACAAACCGTGAGGACATTATGCTGAGTAAAAGAAACCAGTCCTAAAAAGGAAAAATACTCTATGATACCACTTGAATGAGGTCCTCAGAGTCGTCACATTGGGACCAAAAGAAAGAAAGTTGAAGGGGTCAGGTGTGGTGGCTCATGCTGGAATCCCAGCACTTTGGGAGGCCAAAGCAGGTGGATCACCTGAGGTCAGGAGTTCGAGACCAGCCTGGCCAACACGGTGAAATCTTGTCTCTACTAAAAATGGTGCCTGTAATCCCAGCTACTTGGGAGCCAGAGGCAGGAGAATTGCTTGAATCCGGCAGGTAGAGGTTGCAGTCAGCCGAGATCATGCCACTGCACTCCAGCCTGGGCGACAAGAGAGAGACTCTGTCTCAAAAAAAAAAAAGTTACAATGGTAAATTTGATGCTATGCATATTTTATCATAATTCATTTTTTAATTAAACACCTACGTGCAAAACGTGCTAGTTCAGAGAGAGCATACAAAGTCACCCTTAGGGTTAAGAATTAAATATTGGAAGTGCTGTCTGCATTTCTTTATATGTCATCGTTTTAAAAGGTTTATCTATGTGTGGTGCAGTACCAGGGGCATCCATAATGGGTACGTATAACGTCTGAACACCTGCAGACATGCACTGGGGTACAGGCTAGAACGCTTTGCTGACAAAGGTGTGCACCAAACCTGGGAGTCTGCAGGTGCACCCCACACCTAACTCTCACCGACTGGTCCAGAATCTAGCTGAGAATCTAGCTGAATCTAGCAGAATCTAGCTCCAGAATTGAGCTGCAAGTGCTGCCGAGAAGTTTTGATTGGAGAAAGGCCAGGCATGTAATTGTCACTGGGTGCTTGACAAAGGCCAGCCCTGACGTCTTCCATCCCCAAGTCACTCTCCCCGGAGTAGGTACGGAATCAGTTCTATGCAGATGTAGGAACTGCTTCTCAGAGAGGGATGGCAGATCCCGGCCAGCATGGATGCTACCAGGTGGAGGCCGGTGGGATGTTCACACTCACCAGCTTCTCCTCTACGCCTCTGCATCCCAGACCCTGGGAGATGCCCAGATTCCTGCCCCACTGCACTTGGACAGGGAGAAGCCTCTCCTTTGAAGATTAAGCAGTGGTGCTCAGGGGCTGCTGTGGATCTCAGGGGCGTTTTCTTTCTTTTCTTGTTTTGGTCTGGAAGACATGATAACTCACTTGGAATTTTAATGTGTTCTGTAGTTATGCAAGTCTAAAATCTTGCGCATATGGTTTTAAATGTCTGTCACGGTTGGTTCTTCAAAGGGAGCGATTCGGACCTCCCAGGGCTTATCTGGAAATGTCTGCAGACATTTTCGGTTGTCACAAGGGAGATGGAGGAGGTAGGCCTCTGGTGAGTGGAGCCCAGGGACGCTGCTCAACAGCCAACAGTGCACAGGATGGACGGCCCCACCACAGAGTCATGCACCCCCAAATATCGGCAGCACTGAGGCTGAAAAAGAGTATATTAGCATGAGTGACTCTCTCTCAAATTACTCCTTCTCTCCTCCCTTCTCCCCTCCTTCCTTCCTTCACCCATCTCTCTGTGAATCAATCTATCGCTGTCTTTCCCTTAACCTCTCTCTAATCTATCTACCCATCCATCATCTATCTAGTCCATCCATCCATGCATCCATCAGGTATCTGTCCACCCATCCATCCCTCCATCTATCATCTATGTATCTAGTCTATCATCTGTCCATCTATCATGTACCCATCTGTGCCTCTGTATCCCACACAGATGCCCAGCTTCCTGCCTGTTGGCACTCATTGATAGAGAAGACAGAGCCTGTGTTCTCTATTACCTAGGTATCTATATATCCATCCATCCGTCCATCTATCTACTCTACGTATTTATCTATCTTGGTATTATCTATTTATCTATCTAGGTATCCATCCATCCATCTACCTATCTCATCTATCCACCTATTTATCTACTCCATGTATTTATCTTGCTATTATCTATTTATCTATCTAGGTATCTGTCCATCCATCTACCTATCTCATTTATCCATCTATCTACTCTATGTATTTATCTATCTTGCTATCGTCTATTTATCCAGGTATCCATCGATCCATCCATCCATCTATCTACTCTGTATTTATCTAGCTAGCTGTCATCTATCTCCCTATCTATATCCACCTATGTACCCATCCATCCATTTCTCTATCATGTATCTATCCATCTATTATCCACCTATCTACCCATCCATCTCTAATCCATCTATCATCTATCTACTCATTCTTCTATTTCTCTACTATGTATCTCTAATCCGTCTATCATCTATCTACCTATCTACCCATCCTTCTATTTCTCTATTATCTATCATCTATCTATCTATAATCCGTCTATCATCTATGGCAGTGGTTTGCAACCAGGCACAATCGTACTTCCCACAGGACCCTTGCTGATGTCTGGAGACATGTTTGGTCATCCTGATTCTGGGGTGGAGGGTGTGCTTCTGGCATCTCCTGGGTAGAGGCTACCAGGGATGCTGCTAAATGCCCTCTAGTGCACAGGACGGCCCCACCATAGATAATCATCCAGCCCCGAACACCAGCAGTCCCCAGATGGCAGATACTTTGAGTAGCCAATCATGTCATCCCATAAACGTTATACATTTTTACATATTCATGAAAGGAATTGGTGAAAAAGCTGAGGTCTAGATGCCTGTCCACTTGCTGTTTACTGCTCCGTCCTGGCCTCCAGCGGGTAGTTTACACACGCTCTTAAATTGCATCCATATGCTTCATTCACCCCTTTCCAAGCAGAAAGCTGCCGTTAGTCCTGCCTGGTGACTCTGTCACTTCTGCAGGGGAATTATTCTGCGTATATAACTTAACTGTGAGCCGTCTGTCCTAACACCTAAGGCATATTCTGTAAGCAATCCCTGTACCGTTGGCAGCTGCCTGAGTGCTGTCAATCATCCAGGACACTTTTACGACTTCCTCCAGCCAAGGAAGGGCACACCACCATTTATGCCGCCTCCTTGGAGGCCCTGAATTCTAAAACATCGATTGCTATATTTTTTACCCTGCTTTGCCACTTATAAAAATTCCACGACTACAATTTCAAAGACTTGCAGAAAATGAAGAAACCGAATTGGATCAATTCATTTCCATTTTTTTGAAGGTTGCTAGGAACACTTCACCAACTCCTTCTCCCTTATCCTTTAGAAAGAGGGTGCTGGAGCTTTCAATAAAGCAGGACTTTTGCTAGAAATGGGCTTTAAAATCTGCTTGCCTGGGTCAGGATACCTGAAGGTCAAAGAAGAAAATGAAGCCACGTGAAAGTCATTTATATTCCAATCTATGGCCTGGGTTACTTGAAGGTCAACCCAGGAGATGGGGGAAGGAGGCTTGGCTCTCAGCCAGGCAAAGTTGTGAGATTATATTGCCTAGATGTTACATGTTTATATATTGAGAAGGGTAAAAAGCAGCATCGTAGGAAGACAGGCCAAGACCTCGAAGAGGTAGCTATGTTTTTCTTTTCTTTTCTTGAGACACAGTTTTGCTCTGTTGCCCAGGCTGGAGTGCAATAGTGCGATCTCAGTTCACTGCAACCTCTGTCTTCTGGGTTCAAGCCGTTCTCCTGCCTCAGCCTCCCGAGTAGCTGGGATTACAGGAGCCCGCCACCACGCCCGGCTAATTTCTGTATTTTTAGTGGACAGCAGTTTCACCATCTTGGCCGGGCTGGTCTTGAACTCTTGACCTCGTGATCCACCTGCCTCAGCCTCCCAAAGTGCTGGGATTATAGGCATGAGCCACCGCGCCAGGCCTATAGCTACCTTTTTCTTAGGGACATTGACTTCACATGGAAATTAACTATTTGCCAGGAGTCTTCCTCAACTTAATGTCTAAAGGTCAAGATATGATTCTGTGGAGCACGTCTCAGAAGCCCCGTCCGAGGTACCCAGTATTGGAACATTCCGGATGAAAATACAGTCGTGTCTTTTTTTTTTTTTTTGAGATGGAGTTTCACTCTTGTTGCCCAGGCTGGAGTACAGTGGCGCAATATCGGCTCACTGCAATCTCCACCTCCCAGGTTCAAGCGATTCTCCTGCCTCAGCCTCCTGAGTACCTGGCATTACAGGCACCCGCCACCATGCTCAGCTAATTTTTTGTATTTTCAGTTTAGACGGGGTTTCGCCACGTTGGCCAGGCTGGTCTCGAACTCCTGACCTCAGGTGACCTGCCCACCTCGGCCTCCCAAAGTGCTGGGATGACAGGCGTGAGCCACGGCACCCGGCCATGTGTTGCTTAACGATGGGGATACTTTCTGGGAAATGTATGATCAGGGGATTTCATCGCTGTGCAAAAATTGTAGAGCACACTCACACAAACCTAGGTGGTATAGCCTACCCCACACCGAGGCTATATGGTACTGCTCATTGCTCTTAAGACTGCAAACCAAATTCCAGTGTCAACCAAAAATAAAATTCTAAGCCCCAGCCACCTGAATGGACCCTTCCTCTCAGTTAACGGCATTCCAGAGTTAAGCTGAAAAACTAGTTCAGAGGCCGGGCCCAGTGGCTCACGCCTGTAATCCCAGCACTTCGGGAGGCTGAGACGGCTGGATCATGAGGTCAGGAGTTCAAGACTAGCCTGGCCAACATGGTGAAACCTTGTCTCTACTAAAAATACAAAAATATTAGGTGTGGTGCTGGACGCCTGCAATCCCAGCCACTTGGGAGGCTGAGGCAGAGAATTGCTGGAACCCGGGAGTGGAGGTTGCAGTGAGCCGAGATCGCACCACTGCACTCCAGCCTGGGCAACAGAGCGTGACTCTGTCTCAAACAAAGAAACAACTAGTTCAGGGTATGATGGAAGTGTGGGTCAGACACGTCTCCTAATACCCTCCGCCTCTGTGGAATTCAGGAAAAGGCAAGCAGCATTCACATCAACATAGACCTTAATTCTGGTGAGAAATGTTGATAATCTATTGAAACCTGCTACCTAGAGGCTTCATCTGCATGATGAAACCTTGGTTTCCACAACCCCATATCTTAACCCAGCCATTCTTCTTGATAATAACTCTTTCAACCACCAATTGCCAATCAATCAGAATATTTTCATTTATTGTTTTTGAGATGGAGTCTCGCTTTGTCACCCAGGCTGGAGTGCAGTGGCATGATATCAGCTCACTGCAACCTCCACCTCCTGGGTTCAAGTGATTCTCCTGCCTCAGCCTCCCGAGTAGCTGGGACTACAGGCGTCCATCACCATGCCTGGCTATTTTTTTTTTTTTTAGTAGAAAATGTTTAAATCTACCTATGACCTGGAAGGAACCAATGTACATTCTACATGTATTGACTGATGTCTCATTAAAAGCTATAAAACCAAGCTGTGCCCAACCACCTTGGACACATGTCATCAAGACCTGTAGAGCCTGTGTGACAGGTGCATCCTTAACCTTGGCAAAATAAATGCTCTAAATTTTGATTGAGACCTGTCTCAGGTACTTTTTTTTATGTTTTCCCCTACACATATATACCTATGATAAAGTTTATTAATTAGGCACAGTAAGAAATTAACGGTAACTAATAATTGGCTTTTTTTTTTTTTTTTTTGCTTTTTTTTTTGAGATGGAGTCTTACTCTGTTGCCCCGGCTAGAGTGCACTGGTACAATCTCAGATCACTGCGACTTCTGCCTCCCGGGTTCAAGAGATTCTTCTGCCTCAGCTTCCTGAGTAGCTGGGATTACAGGCATGCACCAACATGCCCGGCTAATTTTTGTATTTTTAGTAGAGACGAGGTTTCACCATATTGGCCAGGCTGGTCTCGAACTCCTGACCTTGTGATCCGCCCGCCTCAGCCTCCCAAAGTGCTGAGATTACAGGCGTGAGCTACTGCATCCAGCCCAACAGTAATAATAAAATAGAAAAATGATAACTATATGCCAGCATCGCTACTCTTGTGAATTGGATCCATTATGAAGTAACATAAGGGTTACTTGAACGTAAACACTACAGTACGGCCACCGTTGATTTGGGTGGGGCGGGTAGTTCAGACAGCGTGGAGGGGCTGGCAAAGCGATGATTCCGGTTCCAGGCAGGATATAGTGGGACAGGGCTGTTTGACCTCACTATTGGGAATGATGTGCAATTTAAAACTTATACATTATCTACTTCTGGCATTTCCCATTTAATATTTTCAGACCACATCTGACTCTGGGTAACCGAAACCGGGAAAAGCAAACGTGCAGATAAGGGGGGACTACCTTAGGTACTTTTGGGTTCACAACAGCATATGACTGTACTGAATGCTGTAGGGAACTGTAACACAATGGTAAATATTTGTGTATTTAATCGTATCTAAACATAGAAAAGGCACAGTAAAAATACAATATGATGGTCTTATGTAATCTTAATCTTATCTTACATCATCTTAACACACTGCATATGCTAATACACAGTCCAGTAGGCCATTCTTGCATTGCTCTAAAGAAATATCTGAGGCGGGGTAATTGATGGGGTGGACAACCATACTGTCCTGTGGTCTAGTGGGCAGGGACCTGGGGGCCAGCAGTGGCTGTAGGACTTTTTTACCCCTCTGTTTCCTGGCCTAAATATGCGATGGGTATGCTTCACCTCAGGTGGTAAGAGGTTTGATTTTTGTTTGTTTTTGAGACAGTCTCGCTCTGTCCCCAAGGCAATGGCGTGATCTCAGTGTTTAAGCCATTCTCCTGCCTCAGCCTCCTGAGTAGCTGCGATTACAAGCACCTGCCACCACGCCTGGCAACTTTTTGTTTTGAGACGGAGTCTTGCTCTGTCGCCCAGGCTGGAGTACAGTGGTGCGATTTCGGCTCACTGCAAGCTCCGCCTCCCGGTTTCACACTATTCTGCCTCAGCCTCCCGAGTAGCTGGGACTAGAGGCACCACCACACCCGGCTAATTTTTTGTATTTTTAGTAGAGATGGTGTTTCACCATGTTGGCCATGCCGGTCTTGAACTCCTGACCTTGTGATCTGCCTGCCTCGGCCTCCCAAAGTGCTGGGATTACAGGCATGAGCCACCGTGCTTGGCCTAATTTTTGTGTTTTTAGTAGAGACGGGGGTTTCATCATGTTGGCCAGGCTGGTCTCAAACTCCTGACCTCAAGATCCACCCACCTTGGCCTCCCAAAGTGCTGGGATTACAGGCATAAGCCACTGTGCCTGACCTAATTTTTGTATTTTTAGTAGAGATGGTGTTTCACCATGTTGGCCAGGCTGGTCTTAAACTCCTGACCTCATGATCTGCCCGCCTCGGCCTCCCAAAGTGCTGGGATTACAGGCGTGTACCACCATGCCTGGCTAATTTTTTGTATTTTTAGTAGAGACAGGGTTTCACCATGTTGGCCAGGCTGGTCTCGAACTCCTGACCTCGTGATCTGCCTGCCGCAGCCTCCCAAAGTGCTGAGATGACAGGCGTGAGCCGCCGCGCCCAGCCAGTGGAGAGGTTTAAATGAAATGATGCTGGAAATATCCTGGCATAAAGTAAGGGCGTCATGGATAGAAGCAAAGCCTTCTTGAAAACGGAAACCATATCTGCATTGATTATTTTCAAGGAGACTGAACCAAAAAATAACTCAGCTTAAGGACTGGCCCGTCTCTGTGACAGCCTGTGGTCATAACTCATGCCTCAATCCCTGGCATACACCAGTAAGCCCAGTGCTTTCGGAAGCCAAAGCAAGAGGATGGTTTGAGTCCAGGAGTTTGCAACCAGCCTGGGCAACATAGTGAGATCCCCGTCTCTGCTAAAAATAAACATTAGGCCGGGCGCAGTGGCTCACGCTTGTAATCCCAGCACTTTGAGAGGCCGAGGCGGGCGGATCACGAGGTCAGGAGATCGAGACCACGGTGAAACCCTGTCTCTACTAAAAATACAAAAAATTAGCCGGCCGTGGTGGCGGGCGCCTGTAGTCCCAGCTACTCGGAGAGGCTGAGGCAGGAGAATGGCGTGAACCCGGGAGGCAGAGCTTGCAGTGAGCCGAGATTGCGCCACTGCACTCCAGCCTGGGCGACAGAGCGAGACTCCGTCTCAAAAAAATAAATAAATAAATAAAAATAAACATTAAAAAGTGTTTTTATGTTTGAGATAGGGTGTGGTGGTGTGCACCTTTAGAGTCAAAGAGCAACTTCCAGGGTCTTCTCTCCCCTGAAGGTTAATTCATAGGCAGATGGATCAGGTATTGATCCCTATTCTTGGAACAATCTAGAAGATCTTTGGAATTCATTAGGATTCATAGAACCAAAGATCCCCTTCCGGGATGGTCCCTCTCCTGAAGGTTAATCCATAGGCAGATGAATCAGGTATTGATCCGTATTCTTGGAATAATCTAGAAGATCTTTGGAATTCATCAGGATTCATAATCACAGCTATGCTGATGCCATCATCACCGGCTTAGCCCTCTCTGAAAACATAGTCATCACCTACCCCGTTGGAATCACGATGCAAAAACCTGTCCGAAGGCGGTGGTTTCTTATGTGATTCTTGCATCCAGAAGAAATAACAGAGTCAGCAGAGAGGCGCCCTGTTCCATCTTTTGGTTTGATCCAGTTAAAGGTACACACTTGAGTACCCAACATTTGCCAACTCAGCACTGGGCAGAGCCTGGCCTCTGAGGAAATTGACATCTTGGTAATCAATATATTGTGTTTTATTGAAATGTAACTCATGCCTGTAATCCCAACAGTTTGGGAGGCCAAAGAGAGAGGACTGCTTGAGTCCAGGAGTTTGAGACAAGCCTGGGCAACATAGTAAGACCCTCATGTCTACTAATAAACAATTAGGTGTGGTGGCATGTACCTGAAGTCCAACCTACTACGGAGGCTGAGGTGGGAGGATCCCTCGAGCCCAGGAGGTGGAGGCTGCAGTAAGCTGTGATTGCACCACTGCATTCCAGCTTGGGCAACAGAGGGAGACCCTGTCTCAAAAAAATAAAAAGGAAATATAAGTCACATAACATAAAATCAACCATTTTAGGCCGGGCGCAGTGGCTCACGTCTGTAATCCCAGCACTTTGGGAGGCCGAGGCAGGTGGATCACAAGGTCAGGAGTTCAAGACCATCCTGGCCAACATGGTGAAACCCTGTGTCTACTAAAATACAAAAAAAAAAATTAGCCGGGCGTGGTGGTGGGTGCCTGTAGTCCCAGCTACTCCGGAGGCTGAGGCAGGGAATCACTTGAACCCGGGAGGTGGAGGTTGCAGTGAGCCGAGATTGTGCCACTGCACTCCAGGCCTGGTGACATACCAAGACTCTCTCAAAAAAAAAAAAAAAAAAAAATCATTTAATGTGTACAATTCTGTGACATTCAGGATGTTCACCTTGTTGGGCAACCATCATCACTCTTGAGTTCCAAAACATTTTCATCACCCCAAAAGAAACGCCACACACAACAGCAGCCACTCCCATCCCCCACGCCCTATTCCACAGCAACCACTAATCTAGTTTCTGTCTCTTTGAACTGAACTATTCTGGCTACTTTACAGACCTGGAATCATACAGGTGACCTATTGCGTCTGGCTTCTTTCACTTACGATAATACTTTTTGAGGTTCATCCATGTTGTGGCATGTATCCACACTTCATTCCTTTTTTATGGCTAAGTAATATTCCATCACATGGATGTTCAATGATGCATTGTTTTTTTAGAGACCAGTTCTTGCTCTGTGGACCAGGCTGGAGTGCAATGGCATGATCATAGCTCACTGCAGCCTCAACTTCCTGGGCTCAAACGATCCTCCCACCTCAGCCTCCTGAGTAGCTGGGACTATAGGTGCACATCTTCACATCCACCCAACTATTTTTATGTTTTGTAGAGATGGGATCTTGCTGTGCTGCCCAGGCTGGTCTCAAACTCCTGGCCTCAAGCAGCCTCCTGAAGCACTGAGATTACAGGTGTAAGCTACTGAGTCTGGCATATATATATATATATATATATACACACACAGGTATATATGTATATATATGTATACAATATGTGTATATATATATATACACACATATATATACATATATACACATCTTGTATATATATATATATATATTTTTTTTTGAGATGGTGTCACTCTGTCACCCAGGCTGGAGTGCAGTGGTGTGATCTTGGCTCACTGCAACCTCCACCTCCCAGGTTCAAGCGATTCTCCTGCCTCAGCCTCCCAAGCAGCTGGGACTACAGGTGTGCACCACCACACCTGGCTAATTCTTGTACTTTCAGTAGAGACGAGGTTTCACCATGTTGGCCAGAGTGGTCTCGAATTCCTGGACTCAGTGATCTGCCCACCACTGCTTCCCAAAGTGCTGGGATTACAGGTGTGAGCCACTGTGCAAGGTCCCAAAATGTATTTTTAATTCCCGCATTACCCTTCTAAAAATGAAATCATCCTTACTATCACCATAAGAAAATTTAATAATATCCTAATATCCACATAATGCAAATTATAATAAAAGAATATGTGGCTGGGCATGGTGGCTCACACCTGTAATCTCAGCACTTTGGGAGGCCGAGGCGGGTGGATCACCTGTGGTTGGGAGTTCGAGACCAGCATGACCAACATGGTGAAACCCCATCTCTACTGAAAAAAAAAAAAAAAAAAAAAATACACATATATATATGTATGTATGTATGTACGTATATAAAATTAGCCAGGCATGGTGGTGGGCGCCTGTAATCCCAGTTACTCAGGAGGCTGAGGCAGGAGAATCACTTGAACTTGGGAAGTGGAGGTTGCGGTGAGCTGAGATTGTGCCATTGCACTCCAGCCTGGGCAACAAGAGCAAAACTCTGTCTCAAAAAATAAATAAATAAAAAATAAAGCAATATGCATTGGAACATCTCAACTTTTGGGCTTACCTCTACCCTGGAAATAACGAGGCAGTAATATGCGTGCCTCTATATGTTGAATCCACAAGATGACATGACCATCATCTACCCCATTAGACGACTGGGTGGCGGACGGCAATCACAGGCCGCCCAGGCCTGGTGTCCTGGTAACTCGAATGCCATGAGTCCTCTCCTGATGTCTGATTTCCCCAAATGGTGATGAAACGCAGCCAGTCCAATCATTTCTCTGTTAACACAGTGTTTTTTTTTTTTTTTTGACTGGAAAATCAATCCTTTGTATTTATGTGTAAGCCGAGTTAAGTGCTAGGCTCAGGTGAATTGCAAACAGGTTTTTTGTCTTTGTGGCCATCTGGGCCACACACTTAGGAGTCATGTGGGTCATGGGTGTGTTCTCTGCTAGGTAGCATTGCCCTGTACTCTGCGATGAGTTGAAATCCCAGGCTTCCCCCAACCAAATACCAGTGGAGGCACTTGATTCTTTTGCCCACCCAGCAATCCACCCACCCCCAACTTCCCATATGCTCTGCAGAGAACAGCCAGCCCCCCTCACCATGTATTGAGAAAAAACACCAAATCATCAGGACAATCTCATTGAACCAAACCTCCCACTGCAACCAAACTCACATAGAAAACATCCTTTGCAGCCTGAAAACCCTATTAGGACCTTTCTGTCACTGAGTCTTATAAACCTATAAAGATTCATTGAACAGAACTGGAGATTCAGGCTCCTGGAGAAGCTTGACAAAGTGACACAGTGCATTAGTCCATTCTTGCATTGCTATAAAGAAATATCCGAGGCTAGGTAATTTATTTTTTATTTTTTGGAGAGAGAGTCTTGCCTTGTTGCCCAGGGTGGAGTGCAATGGCACAATCTCGGCTCACTGCAACCTCCGTTCCCCAGGTTCAAGCTGTTCTCCTGCCTCAGCCTCCCAAGCAGCTGAGATTACAGGCGCCCGCCACCACGCCTAGCTAATTTTTTTGTATTTTTACTAGAGACGTAGTTTCACCATGTTGGCCAGGCTGGTCTCCAAATCCTGGCCTTGGGTGATCCAACCACCTCAGCCTCCCAAAGTGTTGGGATCACAGGCATGAGCCACCACACCCGGCCCAAGTCTTATAAACCTATGAATATTTACCAAACAGAACCAGAGACTCAGGCCCCTGGAGAAGCTTGACAAAGTTACACAGTGTAATACACCGTTCTTGTGTTGCTATAAAGAAATGTCTGAGGCTGGGTAACTTTTTATATTTTGGAGACAGAATTTTGCTCCGTCACCCAGGCTGGAGTGCAGTGGTGTGATCTCGGCTCACCGCAACCTCTGCCTTCCAGGTTAAAACGATTCTCTTGCCTTGGACTCCCGAGTAGCTGAGATTACAGGCGCCTGCCACCATGCCCAGCTAATTTTTCATATTTTCAGTAGAGACGGGGTTTCACCACGTTGGCCAGGCTGGTCTCCAACTGCTGACTTCGGGTGATCCACCCGCCTCAGTCTCCCAAAGTGCTGGGATTACAGGCATGAGCCACCACGCCCGGCCCAAGTCTTACACACCTATGAAGATTCACCGAACAGAACCAGAGACTCAGGCTCCTGGAGAAGCCTGACAAAGTGACGCAGTGTAATATGCTATCCCTGCATTGCTATAAAGAAATACCTGAGGCTAGGTCATTTGTTTTTTATTTTTTGGAGACGGGGTCTTGCTCTGTCACCCAGGTTGGAGTGCAGTGGTGCGATCTCGGCTCACTGCAACTTCCGCCTCCTGGGTTCAAGCGATTCTCCTGCCTCAGCCTCCCGAGTAGCTGTGATTACAGGTACCCACCACCATGCCCAGCTAATTTTTCATATTTTTAGTAGAGACATAGTTTCACCATGTTGTTCAGGCTGGTCTCGAACTGAGCTCAGACAATCTACCCCGTGAGGCTAATTTATGAAGAAAAGAGGTTTTATTGGCTTGGCTGATGGTTCTGCAGGCTGTATAGGAAGCATGGTGCCAGCATGTGTTCAGCCTTTGGTGAGGTATGAGGAAGGCATGTCACATGGTGAGTGTGGGAGCCGGATATGGGGGAGAGGGCTACACACTTTATTTTTATTTATTTATGAGACTGAGGCTCACTCTGTCACCCAGGCTGGAGTGCAGTGGCACAATCTCGGCTCACCGCAACCTCTACCTCCCAGATTCAAGCGATTCTCCTGTCTCAGCCTCCAGAGTAGCTGAGATTACAGGCGCCAGCCACCACGCCTGGCTAATTTTTGTATTTTTGGTAGAGACGGGGTTTCACCATGTTGGCCAGGCTGGTCTTGAACTTCTGACCTCAGGTGATCCACCTGCCTCGGCCTCCCAAAGTGCTGGGATTACAGGCACCTGCCACTATGCCCAGCTGATTTGTGTATTTTTAGTAGAGATGCGGTTTCACCATGTTGGCCAGGCTGGTCTCCAACTCCTGACCTCAGGTGATCCGCCTGCCTCAGCTTACCGAAGTGCTGGGATTACAGGCGTGAGCCACCGTGCTCCCGGCCTTTAAACAACCAGATCCCGAGAGAACTGACTCACTACCACAAGAGCAGCCCCAAACCATGAGGGATCTGCCTCTCAGATCCAAACATCTCACCAGGCTCCCAGCTTTGAGGGTGACAATTGAACATGAGACTGCAACCGGGACAGATATTGGAACTTTTATCATGCTGTCAGCCATAGACAAGCTTCTGTTGTTTTATTTTCCTACACAAATCACATGTCCCATCGACGATGCCACAGACTTTATTATTATTTATTTATTTGAGATGGAGTGTCACTCTGTCACCCAGGCTGGAGTGCAGTGGCTCGATCTCTGCTCACTGCAACCTCTGCTGCCTAGGTTCACGCCATTCTCCTGCCTCAGCCTCCTGAGTAGCTGGGACTACAGGCATCCACCATGCCTGGCTAATTTTTTGTATTTTTTAGTGGAGACGAGGTTTCACCGTGTTAGCCAGGATGGTCTCGATCTCCTGACCTCGTGATCCGCCCGCCTCGGCCTCCCAAAGTGCTGGGATGACAGGCGTGAGCCACCGTGGCCGGTCTTTATTATTATTGGCATTATTTTGAGATGGAGTCTTGTTCCGTCACCCAGGCTGGAGTGCAGTGGCATGATCTCGGCTCACTGCAACCTCCGCCTCTCAGGTACAAGAGATTCTCCTGCCTCAGCCTCCCGAGTAGCTGGGATTACAGGTGTGTGTCACTACGCTGGGCTAATTTTTGTATTTTTAGTAGAGATGGGGTTTCACCTTGTTGGCCAAGCATGTCCCGAACTCCTGACATCAGGTGATCCACCCATCTTGTTCAGTTATACAGAGAGTGCGCTGTTTCTTTACTGTATGCCCCAAAAAGAAAAAAAAAAAAAAAAGCAAAAACTCTTTGCAGTAAGGATTGTCTGAATATGCGATTATTGTAAAAAATAAAGCCTTACATATTCTGTTCAATGGGTCTGTATAGGGTCATAAGACTCGACTCAGTGTAAGAAAAGAGCTAAAAGCGTTTTGAGGCTGCAAAGCGTTCTTTCTACATGATTTGTGCAGCAGTGGGAGGTTCAGTTCAATCACATTGATCTGACGTCATAGTGGTCTTTGATTAATCACCAGCTCCAATCACTGTCTCGATGCTACTCTTTGTCTTGGGGAGTGGCCACTGGCATTGGTTTGGTATCAAAGCTTTCATTCTTAGATCTGTCTCTCTCTTTCTTCCTCTCTCTTAAATGAAAAGAAGATTTGGATACAGACACACAGAAGGGAGAAGACAGGCAGACACTGAGATGGAGGCAGAGACTGCAGTGATGCAGCGTTCTGAATTATCTGAGTGGACCCGAAATGTAATGACAAGGGTCCTTCTAAGAGACAGAAGAGGAGACACAGACACAGAGGAGAAGGCCACGTGGAGATGGAGGCAGAAACTGGAGTGATGTGGCCACAAGCCCAGGGATGCCTGGAGCCCCCAGGAGCTGAGAGAAGCAGGAAGGACCCTCCCCAGAGCCTCCAGAGGCAGCGCGCATGTCTGTGTCTTAACGCCAGGAGACAGCCTGATCTCACACTCCTGGTCTCCGGGACAGAGAGAAGAAGTTCTCGTTGTTGAAAACCCCCGTCTGTGGTCATTTGCTAAGACAACCCTGGGACAGTGAATCGGAAGGAGTCTTTGCAGTGATAGGGATGGGCATCCATGAGCTTTCAGCCCCCGGGGGCCTGGAGGATTTGGGGGCCGCTGCCAGATGTGAGCCTGAAAGTCAGTGAGCAGTGGGCAGAAGAGGACACTTGCGATGGGCATCGAAGAGGCTGAACCATGATTGACTGTGTCGTGTCTGCAGCTCGGCCACGGCAGCAGTGAGGGTAGAGACAGACTCGCTGAGAGAAAATTCGATGCCTCTAAGGAGCCTATGCCGCCCTCTTCTGATTTCTCAGCATCCCCTTGAACACAAGGACAAAAAAAAGGGCAATGTCTGCAGTGCACAGAAAAGGAAGCAGATGGAAAATGACCTGCAGGGTGCAGGCGGACTCAGGAAGCAGTGGCAGGTACGTGTATTCATCAGGGTTCTCTAGAGGGACAGGGCTGGTAGCACAGATGAATATAGGAAGGGGAGTTTATTAGGAAAACTGACTCACACGATCACAAGGTGAAATCCCACAATAGCCTGTCTGCACGGTGAGGAGCCAGGAAGCAAGTCCGAGTCCCGAAACCTCAAAGGAAGGGAAGCCGACAGCGCAGCCTTCACTCTGTGGCCAAAGGCCTGAGAGCACCTGGCCAATCACTGGTGTCCAAGAGTCTAAACGCTGAAGAATTTGGGGTCCAGTGTGTTTCAGGGCAGGGAGGATCCAGCACAGGAGAAAGGCAAAGGCCAGAAGACGCGGCCAGTCTAGTCTTTCCACGTTCCTCTGACTGCTTCTGTTTATGGTATTTTTTTTGAGATGGAGTCTCGCTCTGTCACCCAGGCTGGAGTGCAGTGGTGCGATCTCGGTTTACTGCAACCTCCGCCTCCCAGGTTAAAGCAATTCCCCTGCCTCAGCCTCCTGAGTAGCTGGGATTACAGGCATGCGCCACCACACTTGGCTAATTTTTGTATTTTTACTAGAGACGAGGTTTCACCATGTCGCTCAGGCTGGTCTCAAACTCCTGACCTCAGGTGATCTGCCCGCCTTGGCCTCCTAAAGTGCTGGGATAACAAGTGTGAGCCACCGTGCCCAGCCCTCTACCTGCTTTTATCCTAGCTGTGCTGGCAGCTGATCAAATGATGCCTGTCCACATTGAGGGTGGGTCCGCCTCTCCCAGTCCACTGACTCAAATGTTAATCTCCTTTATCAACAACCTCACAGGAACACCTGTGATCAATACTTTGCTTCAATTCAGTCAAGTTGACAGTAGTAACCATCATAGTAAGGACACAGTAAAACGGAATACACACCCCATGGGCTGGACGCAGTGGCTCACGCCTGTAATCCCAGCACTTTGGGAGGCCGAGACAGGTGGATAACCTGAGGTCAGGAGTTCGAGACCAGCCTGGCCAACATGCGGAAACCACCTCCCTACTAAAAATACAAAAATTAGCCAGGAGTGGTGGCGGGTGCCTGTAATCCCAGCTACTAGGGAGGGTGAGGCAGAAGAATCGCTTGAACCCGGGAGGTGGAGCTTGCTGTGAGCTATCCCGCCACTGCACTCCAGCCTGGGAGACAGGTGAGACTCCTTCAAAAAAAAAAAAAAGAAAAAAAGAAGGAAAAGAAAAGGAAGGAAGGAAGGAAGGAAGGAAAAGTATACAGACCATATAAGGATTGTTGCTGTGCTGTGTCAGCCACCTCCTCCCAAATACTCCAGAGCTGAAATTGCAGAAAACAAAACTATGTGGTGTGGGAGTTGCAGAAGTCAAGGTCCTTTCCTGTGGGGAAGGATGGTGGTGATGTCGGTTATCTTGGCGGGGGGAAGTTAGTTTGGGAGTAAGTTAAAGGGAACTAGTGGAAAGGGAAGTAGATGAACAATCAGGAAGAGAAACTGAACAAATGGAACAAAAACATTGGCCGGGCGCGGTGGCTCATGCCTGTAATCCTAGCAGTTTGGGAGGCCGAGGCGGGCAGATCACCTAAGGTCAGGAGTTTGAGACCAGCCTGACCAACACGATGAAACCCCATCTCTACTAAAAATACAAAAATTAGCCAGGCGTGGTGGCGGGTGCCTGTAATTCCAGCTACTCGGGAGGCTGAGGCAGGAGAATCACTTTAACCGGGGAGGCAGAGGTTGCAGTGAGCTGAGATCACACCACTGCACTCACACTCCAGCCTGGACAACAGAGCGAGACCCCATCTCAAAAAAAAAAAAAAAAATCTTCATCCATTGACGCAGGAACTCTGTGTGGGTGGGTGTGTGGGTGTGGGGGGGGGGTGTGGGTTGACAATAGTCACCCTATTGTGCTATGTCTTATTTATTCTTTCCATTTTCTGTACCTGTTAACCATCCCCACCTTCCCCACTCCAACCCCCTTTGTAACTGCAAGGATAAATGCTTGAGGAGATGGGTACCCCATTTTCCATGACGTGCTTATTACACATTGCATGCCTGTATCAAAACATCTCATGTAAGCTATATACACCTACTATGGACACACAACAACTTTTAAAAATAATTCAATTTTTTTTTTTTTTTTTCGTTGAAACTGAGTCTTGCTCTGTCGCCCAGGCTGGAGTGCAATGGCGTGACCTTGGCTCACTGCAACCTCCACCTCCCGGGTTCAAGTGATTCTCCTGCCTCAGCCTCCCGCGTAGCTGGGATTACAGGCGCCTGCCACTATGCCCTGCAATTTTTTGTATTTTTAGTAGAGACAGGGTTTCACCACGTTGGTCAGGCTGATCTTGAACTCCAGACCTCGTGATTCGCCCGCCTCGGGTCTCCCCAAAGTGCAAAAAATTTTTTTTAATTGCATAGGATGAAATACTTGCAAACACACCCACAACCACATACAAGTAAAACAGAAAATCTGAAAAGGCGGCCGGGTGTAGTGGCTCATGCCTGTATTCCCTGGCACTTTGGGAGGCCGAGGCAGGTGGATCATGACGTCAAGAGATCGAGACCATCCTGGCCAACATGGTGAAACCCCATCTCTACTAAAAATACAAAAATTAGCCTGGCATGGTGGGGTTCACCTGTAGTCCCAGCTACTCGGGAGGCTGAGGTAAGAGAACCGCTTGTACCCAGGAGGCGGAAGTTGCACTGAGCCAAGATCTCGCCACCACACTCCAGCTTGGCGACGGAGTGAGACTCCGTCTGAAGAAAAAAAAAAAAAGAAAATCTGAAAAAGCAGGTCAGATTGTATCAATGTCCGTATCTGGCTGAGCGATTTACTGGAGTTTTACAAGATGTTCTAATTACAGGAAGCTTGGTAAAGGTACACGGGATACCTCTGTACTACCTCTTACAACTGCATGGGAATCTACACGTCTTTGCGTACAATTTCTGTGTTAGTTCAGGCTGCTGGGAGAATACAGTCGGAAGCTCAAACTGTGAACATTCCTGTATCCCACTTCTGGAGGCTGGAGGTCTGAGACAAGGGTGCCAATATTGTTGGTTGCTGGTCAGAACTCTCTTCTTGGCCGCCTTTTTCCTTTTTTTAATTGTTTTTATGATACTTTAAGTTCTGGGGTGTATGTGCAGAACGTGCAGGTTACCTAGGTATACACATGCCATGGTGGTTTGCTGCACCCATCAACCCGTCATCTACATTAGGTATTTCTCCTAATGCTCTCCCTCCCCTATCCCCCCACCCCCCGACAGGCCCTGGTGTGTGATGTTCCCCTCCTTGTGTCCATGTGTTCTCATTGTTCACCTCCCGCTTATGAGTGAGAACATGCGGTGTTTGGTTTTCTGTTCTTGTGTTAGTTTGCTGAGAATGATGGTTTCCAGCTTCATCCATGTCCCTACAAAGGACATGAACTCATTCTTTTTTATGGCTGCATAGTATTCCATAGTGTATATGCACCACATTTTCTTTATCCAGTCTATCATTGATGGGCATTTGGGTTGGTTCCAAGTCTTTGCTATTGCAAACAGTTGGCCGCCTTTTTCTTGTGTGCTCACAAGGCAGTGGGACAGTGAGCTCGCTCTGAGCTCATCATCCTTTTATAAGGGCAGGAATCTCATGCATGAGGCTCCACCCCCATGACATCATCACCTCCCAAAGCTGCCACTTCCTAACACCATCCCCTTGGGGGGTGACAATTTCTACAAAGGAATTTGGAAGGACACCAATGATCGGTCGATAGCAGTAGTCAATTAAAAATAGGAGATGATATAAAAAGATGTTAAATTAATATCTAATCGTCAGTGGATTTGTGAACTATCTGATGGTAAATATCAGATAAAAGATAGTTAAGGATAGAGCATCAAAGAACCAAAGCTAAATCTATTTTTTTTGGGTGGGGGGACAGAGTTTCGCTCTTGTTGCCAGGCTGGAGTTCAGTGGTGCAATCTCAGCACACCGCAACCTCTGCCTCCCAGGTTCAAGCGATTCTGCTGCCTCAGCCTCCCAAGTAGCTGGGATGGTAAATCTTTTACAGTAATAATAAAAAAAAACAAACTAATAAAAGAAGCATTACACCAAGAAGACAGTATAATCATGAACCTGTAGGTCTCTAGTATTGCAGCCCTGAAATATCTACAGCAGAGAGTGACAGAGATTTCCAAACTCTCTCTACAAAAGACAGGATAAATACATTTCGTAACAGGATTAAAATTTCAATTTGTAGAAATTTCAACTTATAGAAACGTAAATCTATAAAACCAGGAGGTTGTGTCCATCCTGGCTAACACGGTGAAACCCCATCTCTACTAAAAATACAAAAAAATTAGCCGGGCATGGTGGCGGGCGCCTGTAGTCCCAGCTACTCGGGAGACTGAGGCAGGAGAATGGCGTGAACCTAGAGGCAGAGCTTGCAGTGAGCAGAGAGCGTGCCATTGCACTCCAGCTTTGGGGAGAGAGCAAGACTCCGTCTCAAAAAATTAAAAGGCAAAAAGGAATCACTCGTTTTAATTCTACACCTTTGGAAATATTAAAATACCCTCTTCATCCATTGGTCAAATCAGGAAAAATGAAAACAATGACATCATAAGTCTTTGAAATGCAGCCCTAGGGGTCAGGACAAAAATGAGTTCACAATACATTTGTTATGACTAGAAGGAAGAAAACAAACAAAGATGGCATGTGTCAAGGCAAGAAAATAGACAACATATTCCAGAATGAAGGCAAAGAATTACAAGAGGATAAAACAGCAATAACTAAAAATGATAAGTGAGCGATAAACACAATGATTAGTAAAATCTCTATTCCTGAATCCGAGACGGTGCTTCACAAAGACAGCTTCAGAGGCCAGAATTCCAAAGCTTTTTTCTACCTACAGATATTTGCCCTGATGCCTGGATTAATGGCACCCAAACTGCAGAAAACACAACCTCAACTGAGTTTTCTCCTTCAATGACAAATGACACCTAAGCATCACCACCAAACCATGGCTGGCATTTATTTAGTTCTGAGCATTGCTCTGACAGAATATTATCAGTCCTGCTTTGCTCTCAGCAAAACTGGGTGCAGAGGGGAGGGCTGTTAGCCTGGTCGTTGCATAGATGAGGAGTCGGAAAGATAGAGACGCAATGGCTTAACTATGACACCTGATGCAAGACTTGATACCTCCCCAATTCCAGCCCAAATGGAGAAATGGGTATGATGCACCTTCTGTGATCTGGGGATCAGTTCTGACGTCTGCGGTCCAGCCCCCAAACCTGTCCTGCCTTTGAAAAAGTGGGGTGTCCCTTCTATGACAGTTTCTCTTAACAGCCAAGATGAGGGATACCACATGTTCATGAAAAGACACTCTCACAATCAAGGTGGTGTCCAGACACACATCTAGACTGTGATGTGTTCCCCACACACCAGCCTTTGTTGACTGCACACATTCCTGCTAAAAGTCCCTGTGACTAAATGAGACGATACTGCCAGTTTCCAGGCTGTTAGGACCTGCTATCTTTGGGGACTTTACTGACCATAGCCTCCAGCTCCTTTAGGACACAAGCCCTGTTCTTCCGACTTTGAGTCCCAGTATTTGGGTGTAACACTTAACACTTATTTACTGAAAACATGACTGGATGGATGGATGGATGGATGAATGAATGAGATGGTCCCATCCATTGCTGGACCTGAATAAAACCTATTCATGCTACTGGAAGGGCATAAAAGAGTAGCTTCACTGAGAAATCCATGCACCCTAGGTCCAACTACTGAATCGAGGTTTGCCAAAGAAAAGAAACTCATTCCTCCTGGTTCCTACAGAGCCCTAATGGCACACATGACATCAGCTTCAAGCTCAAACCCAGGATCCCAAGAGCTCTGGCCACACCTTGGATTCAGCTCTACTCACCCAGCAATCCACGCAGTTTCTCTGCCTGCTGGGAAGTGTCTCCAGGCTCCAGGAAACTGCACAATCAGATGTCAAGGAACACAGGCGAACTTCTCCAGAATCATGTTCTCGGTTTCCCTCGGAGGAACGGTCACATAAGGGTTACCATGAAACACAGAGGAATAGTCTGAGGCTGGAGTCGTACAAGATTCAAATTGCTCTCAGAGCTCATCTGCTCAGCCTGGGGAATGCGGTATCTGTCATTTTCCAGAGTGCGTGTTCAGTCAGCGATATAAATTGTCAGCTTTAGGAGATAGGAGACATCCTATCACCCCATCCAGAGTCTGTACTTGGAACTACCTTTATGAGGATGATTAACAGCAGCTGCGGCCGGGCATGGTGGCTCACGCCTGTAATCCCAGCACTTTGGGAGGCAGAGACGGGGTGATCACTTGGGGCCAGGAGTTTGAGATCAGCCTGGCCAACATGGCAAAACTCCGTCTCTACTAAAAATACAAAAAAAAAAAATTAGCTGGGCGTGGGGGTGTCTGTAATCCCAGCTACTTGGGAGGCTGAGGCGACAGAATCATTTGAACCTGGGAGGCGAAGGTTGCAGTGAGTCGAGATCGCGCCACTGCACTCCAGCCTGGGTGAAACACTGAAAATCCCTCTAAAAATAAAATAAAAAAATAAAAAGAGCAGCTGGCTTCTTGCAAGAGCTTCAAGCTACAAAAGGCTCTTGGATAATGTGCAAATGTACAGAGGTGGAGGTATTTTTAGAACTGAAGATTTCATGCATAGTCCTGGCTGTTTAGAAACAGTTTAAAGAGGAAGGCATGCTGGGATCCTGGTTTAATGGAGGAAGTCATTCCCGTTCAGAAACACATCTGTCTGGGCTCCATGGCTTAGCAGAACCTCTGGGCAGTACAAGGTGTTTGAAATGATCCTGTATGAAAGATGCCAGAGGCGTTGGTGCTGAGGGCTGGAAACTGCAGTTGACATTTGCCTGGCTCAGGGAATCTCAAACTTGGCTGAACAACAAAAAAACATGACCTGGGGCCGGGCGCAGTGGCTCATGCCTGTCATCCCAGCACTTTAGGAGGCCAAGGCAGGTGGATCACTTTGAGCTCAGGAGTTCAAGACCAGCCTGGGCAACATGGCAAAACCATGTCTGTATAAAAAAATACAGATAGATAGACGTGGTGGTTCACGCCTCTGGTCCCAGCTACTCGAGAGGCTGAGGCAGGAGAGTTGCTTGAGCCTAGGCGGTCGAGGCTGCAGTGAGCTGAGATTGCACCACTGCACTCCAGCCAGGGTAACAGAGTGAGACCCTGCTGAAATTAAAGAAAGGAAGAAAGAAAAAAAGTAAAGAAAGAAAAGGAAGGAAGAGAGAGGGAGGGAGAGATAAATGAAGGGAAGGAGGAAGGAAGGGAAGGAGGGAGGGAGATAAGGAAGGGAAGTAAAGAAAGGGAAGGAGGGAGGGAGGGAGGAAAGAGCGAGGGAAGGAAGGAGAGGAAGAGAGAAAAGAAAAAACGAGGAAGGAAAAGATAATGAAAGAAGGAAGGAGAGAAAGGAAAAGGAAGAAAGCAAAAGAAAAGAAAGGAGAAAGAGAGGAAGGAAAAGAAAGCAAAAACTCGGGGAATTCAAAACAAATGCTGATGCCCAGAATTAACTGCAGAACTTTCTTGGGGATGGGGCTGACCGTCAGTCATTTTCAGAGGTTGGCCCAGTGAGCAGCAAAAGCCCACTAGCTTTCCTGGATATTTGGGGAGACTGTCACAGATAGTTAGAGGCCTGAGCTCACCAGTGGTTTTACACAAGGCTCACTGGGGATTGGGGAGGTCCAGTTTCAAGGACAGGACACAATGCCTGTCCTTGAAGAGGGAAGAGGCATGAGCAGAGATGGCTACACCAATGGTAAGCTCAGTGCAAAATGAGAAGACGGACTCCTTGTTCAAACCTAATTAACAATTTCCAGGTGGTGGCAGCAGAGAGTTAAATCAATATGGCGCCCTTCCGTGCGTGGGGACCCTGTGTGAGTTACACAGGGTGCAGACTCATGAAACTTGGGGTGTAGATAACAGAAGTTATCCACCTCTGTGGCTTTCCAGGTCTCTAGAAATGGAAAGAATATTTTCCGCACTCTCATGGCATCTGGTTCCTGTGGCCAATAGTAGATTGAATAGTGTCTTTCAAAAAGAGTAAGGCCTAATCCCTGGTATCCGTGAATGGGATCTTATTCACAGAAAGGGTCTTGGCAGGTGTCATTGAGTAAAGGATCTTGAAATGAGATCATCTGGATTATCTAGGTGGGCCATAATTCCAATATCAAATGTCCTTATTAGAAACAAGAAGAGACACAGATACAGGGAGAAGGCCACGGTCATGTGGAGACAGAGGCAGAGAGTGCAGTGACGCGGCCACAAGCCCAGGGATGCCTGAAGCCCCCAGGAGATGGGAGAGGCAGAAAAGATCCTCTCCTAGAGCCTCTGGAGGGAACTGGACACAATTGTAGTGGACTGAACTGTGGTCTCCCAAAAAGATCTGTCTATACCCTAATACCCAGAGCCTGGGAATGACAACTTACTTGGAAATAAGGATCTTTGAAGATGCAGTGAATTAAAGATCTTGAGATGAGATCATCCTGGAGTAAGGTGGGCCCTAAATCCAATGACAGGTGTCCTAAGAGACAGAAGACGACACACAGACACAGAGGAGAAGGCCACGTGGAGACAGAGGCAGAGACTGCAGTGATGCAGCCACAAGCTCAGGGATGTCTGGAGACCCCAGGAGCTCGGAGAGGCAGGAAGGATCCTCTCCTAGAGCCTCTGGATGGAACTGGACACAACTGTAGTGGACTGAACTGTGGTCTCCCAAAAAGATCTGTATATATCCTAATATCCAGAGCCTGGGAACGAGACCTTATTTGGAAATAAAGATCTTTGAAGATACAATGAGTTAAAGATCTTGATATCATCCTGGAGTAGGGTGGGCCCTAAATCCAATGAGAGGTGTCCTAAGAGACAGAAGAAGAGACACAGACACAGAGAAGGCCACGTGGAGACGGAGGCAGAGACTGGAGTGATGCAGCCACAAGCCCAAGGAATGTCTGGAGCCCCCAGGAGATGGGAGGGGCAGGAATGATCCTCTCTTAGAGCCTCTGGATGGAACTGGACACAACTGTAGTAGACAACTGTGGTCTCCCAAAAAGATCTGTCTATATCCTAATACCCAGAGCCTGGGAATGAGATCTTATTTGGAAATAAGGATCTTTGAAATTGCAATGAGTTAAAGATCTTGAGATGAGATTCTGGAGTAGGGTGGGCCCTAAATCCAAGGACAGGTGTCCTAAGAGACAGAAGAAGACACACAGACACAGAGGAGAAGTCCACGTGGAGACAGAGGCAGAGACTGCTGTGATGTGGCCACAAGCCCAGGGATGCCTGGAGCCCCCAGGAGCTGAGACAGGCAGGAAGGATCCTCTCCTAGAGCCTCTGGATGGAACTGGACACAATTGTAGTGGACTGAACTGTGGTCTCCCAAAAAGATCTCTCTATATCATAATACCCAGAGCCTGGGAATGAGACTTTATTTGGAAATGAGGATCTTTTGAGAGTTTTGCTCTTGTTGCCCAGGCTGAGATGCGATGGCGAGATCTCGGCTCACCACAACCTCCACCTCCTGGGTTCAAGAAATTCTCCTGTCTCAGCCTCCCAAGTAGCTGGGATTACATGCATGTGACACTGGAGTGATGCAACCACAAGCCAAAGGGATGCCTGGAGCTCCCAGGAACTAAGAGAGGCAGGAACTGATCCTTCCCTACAGCCTCCAGATGGAGCAGAGCCCTGAGACACCTTGATTTCAATTTTCTCGTCTCCAGAGCTGGGAGAGGAAAAATAATTCCCTTTGTCTTGAGGCCCCTAGTTGTGGTTACTTGTTACAGCAGGCCTGGAAAACTGATCAATGTCATAACCTGAAATGGGCTATTTGAACACACAGCCATCTCATGGGACTGTCTATGTCATCTTCACACAGAGACCTAAGCCCCATGGGGAGCTTGGCAGATGTGATGTCAGGGCCTCTACAGATCCAGATGTAGGGGTTTAGTCAGGCTGGTGAGGAAAATTTAGTTATAATAGCCACAAACCCTCTGGGAAGGCCTGAGAGTTTGCATAACTTCGGTAATAAACCTGGCTGAAGGCAGCCTAGTCCCCTTACCTTTAGTTAAACAAGTTAGAGTAGAAGCAAAGGAATGTGGGGAGTTTAACTAACTTGTTTACCCATGTGGTCCTAAGACTAACCTTTGATCTATTGCAGGTGCTTAATTGCTTTCCACTTAGGGAAGTCCACAATGTCAATTTCCCTCTGGTGGTGTTGACTCACGACCTTTGTCAATTAATCTTTACTGAATAAATGCAAGTCTTGCTGACTGATCAAGGCCACGGCTGCTACTAAGTGGCTCGGACGCTCAGCCAAACTGGCAAAGCAAAATAGCTGTGTGTCAGTGTACTTCATTCATCCGTCACTTGGTCAGGGTCTGCGGGGCAGACCCCCGCACCACAAATCTTGTTGCAGGTTCTCACCATTGGGCTTCACGTCTCCCTGCAGCACCATGAGTCCAGCTACACTAGGGAGGTCAATATCATGTGTGTTTCCTGCAAGTTTCATTGTTCCTTGTAACCTCTGGCAGGCTCTCCTTCGTGGCCTGTTAGCCTGGTGGTATCACTCACGGTTTTCCTATGAAGGGTCTCAAGATCTAAGCGGACATTCTGCACAGAGTCTGGGTCTTTCTGCAGAAGGGGTTTGAGCTCATTCTCTCTGCATCGAGAGTCCTGTGTGTTGAGTTCTGAGCTCTGCCTAAAACAAGCATACCAATTGTTAGGGTCACCCCAACCAGACCGTTCCCTTCCCCTTCCACAGGCCTTACAATACAGTCCCTTGCACTCTCTGCACGGCTCCCCCAGGGCTAAAGAAAAAACACCCCCCTTCACTGACCCCTCCAGTAACTGTTTGTCCAGACAGTTAAAGGATGTGGTTAACATGTCTGTGAACCTCGCATAACAAAGCTGGCAAAAAACATCTCCAGGATGTGGTCAAGACACTTGTACCCCCTACTCAGCTCCCACACCCCAACCCAGTCCTCCTGCACCCTCAACTCAGATCCCCCACCCTGTTTCTGGCCCTTTAAAACCCTGCTATAGTCTGTAAGCAGGGCTGCCTCCTCTAACTGGCGGAGCAGCCAAGCAGCTCAGTAAAGCTTGCTTGCCTGACTTTAGGTCTCCTCATCCTCTATCTCGGCTGAGCTTACACCAGTGGGTAGTGTGCATCTAATGTGAATATCCCAGGGAACAAATCCACATTTCTTATCCTTTCGTACCAAGGAAGGTCCCTTGTCTAGTGGGTCCATGACATAAAATTCCTGGTTTTCTGTAAAGGAACAACAGAAATCCAGGCATCCTGGTTATCTACCAAGGAAAATCACCATCTGTGGTGACCAACCCATTCCCGGAGAATGACTGATTTTTTTTAAAGAGGCCAAATACACTTATTATTTTCATTTAAGTTGCTTATCAGGGCAACTTTACCCATCTGGGAACAATCTAGCAGTCATGTAAGAAGCACGTGCCCCCGCAATTAGTTTGAACTCCATCCTGGAATGGCAGCTGGTTATGATTCTAAGGTACAAGCATGCCAGGAGCTAATGTTGGATTTGAATAGTCAGTGGGATTTTGTCACTTAGGGGAATGGATAATAAGCCAACCAATGGTCATCAGTCTCACACATAAGGAGTGCAGGCTCGTAGGGTATACACAGTACTTTCTCAAAAGCATTGCAAATGACTCATTTCTCCATGTTGAAATTTGAAAACCCAACACCTATCTCTCTAACACCAAAGGATTGAGCCTTCCTTGCCCGGCTGGTAAGAGTGAGCCTCTATACCAAGGATGTACCCTTTGGCTGTGTGAGGTTTTCAGAAGTATCAGAAGCTGTATATGTTTCCTGTGGTTGCTGTAACAAGTGACTACCAATTTGTTGGAACCTTAAAACAAGAAAGATTTATTCTCTCTCTGTTCTGGAGACCAGAAGTCTAAAGTCAAGATGTCAGAAGGGCCGAGATTGCTCTGAGGGGTGTAAGGGAGAATCCTTCCTGCCTGTCCCAGCTCCTGGTGGCTCCAGGCATTGCTTGGCTTGTGGCCACATCACTCCAGTCTCTGCCTGCATCATCACTAGAACATCTTGTCTTCTGTACTCACATCTCCCTCTACCTGTCTCTGATAACCCTCGTGATGGCACTGGGTTCACTGGATGATCCATAATGACCCATGTCAAAATTCTTAATTCTATCTGCAAAGAAAGATTCTTTTCCAAATGAAGTAATATTTGTAGGTTCTGAGGGTTAGGGCATGAACATATCTTTTGAGGGCTACCATTTGATCCATAGCTGTTCAGTGGTTTACATTCTCGGATTTGACAGTGGCATGCTTCACTTGTGACTGTGCCATTCTGGAATGAGGTTGACCAGATGGTGCTGCTGGCCACATCAAACTCATCCTACAGGCTGTAGCAAGCAAGGCTCACACCTCCCCATGTCCGACACCTGTGAATCACAGCTGGGTCTCTGGAAAAATGAGTGCATGCAGGAACAAAATCAAACAGGAGACCTCATCCACCACTAGGTCTCAGAGAGGATATTGCAGCCCCTGAAAAGAGGTCATCTCTCTTGGAACTTTTGTACTCAGTTGTACTTAACACGGCAAGGAAAACGGCATATTTATGTTGGAAAATGTAATTATTTATGGCACCTGTGACAATTGGGCACTTTGGAATCACAAAGTTTATGGCTTGAGGACCACCTGGGGTGATTATCCTCCAAAATGTTTCTTTGGCTTCTTGAAGTCCTGCAGAGGTTGAGACAGCTGTCTCAAAACTAGAGGAGAGAGCCCTGTGGGCAGGTGGGTGTGAGAAACTCAAACACCACAGTCTTCACAGACCCACAAGCTATTGGCAGGTGCAATGTGTTTCTTGGGGCAGCAGCTATCCTGAGACAGGATATCACAGGGTCACATCAAGGACCCCAGTCATCTCACAACTCTTAGACCACAGCTGCTGCTGCAGTTTCTGGTTGTAGGTGACATGGAGGGACTTTGTCTCTTTCTCATTGTATAGGTAACGGCCACCAACTCCTTCCAGCTCTGGGGTGACCGCTGCGTAGATGGAAGTCCACGCTCCTTCATTGGGGGTCTGGTGGAAGAAGAAAAGAAGGCTACAATGAGTCAAATTTCTGAGCAGGAAACAGGATTCTCAGGACTCACATGGATGCTGCAGGGACAGGTGGAATATACTCATCAGCTGCACTGAGAAATGTATGTGGAAACCGAGGTTGGGTGATCGATCTGAACCACACCTTCTCTGCTGTTGGGTTTCTTTACAACAGGCACTGACAACGCACCTAAGTGGGTTGCATTTCAATGGTGGGTTAATCCATCTCACTAGGCAGATGCATATTAAAATCCCTGATGTACGTATTTAATCACACACTCTTTATGGGACCAAAATGCTTATTAATTGACCAGAAGCAGATGAGTGAGTGCTTGACCTCTGTATTTAATAAACAATATTTAGCAATTAGATGAAACATCAGGACATCAAAAAGATTCTTGTTTTCAATTCAGCAAGGCATGCTACATCGGAGAATTGAGGCATTTATGAGCTGTGATGGTATGCTTCATGGAAACAGACGGTTCAAAAAGGAACTTGTGATGCAGAAAAAGGTTTTTCAAAGACTGGGGATTTTACCCTAGTGGAAGGTGATAATCTTGAAACATAGCACACCCTGGTTTTCTGCAGTGGGAGTTGGCCCTTGGTCATGGTCAGTGGGATGGAAGAAATGGAGGATTCTCAGAGGAATTAGAAGTTGTGGGACCTGAGAACCTTCATAGCTAGAATGCAATAATCCAGGAACCAACACAGTCCCTCTTAACTTCTGTCACAATGAAGATGTTTCAGAAGTTGTCTCTTGTAATAAGCTTCTGGGAATCTGGTGAACGTATCCACCATGTGGGGACACAGTAATGAGGCACCGTGAACCAGAAAGCAGGTCCCTGCCAGACACAGAATCTGCCATGCATTGATCTTGAACTTCCAGCCTCCAGAACTGTGAGCAACAAATGTCTGTTGTTTACAGGTTGCCCAGGCTATGGTGTTTTGTGATAGCAACACAAACAGACTTAAGACATTTGATGTCCAGAGTTTTTACTGGGGTCTCATTGCATAGGTATGATTAAGTCATTGGCCACATAATCAGATTCAACCTCCAGTCCCTCTTTCCTCCCCAGAGGTCAGGCTGGCCTGAAATTCCAACTCCCTAACGACATGGTTGGTGTTTCTGGTGGCCAGCCCCATCTTGAAACAATTTAGGAAACAGCAAATGTCACCTCATCGTACAACCAGGGCATTGCTAGCATTTGTGAAATTGCAAGAGTTTTAGAAGCTCCTCCTTGTTACAGAACCAGGAATAAAGACCAGATATTGCCTTTGTTATGTCCCTTCTGGTTTTCTGGGAGTGACAATCCATTTGCCCGAACTGATTTCACCTCTCACCAGTGCCCCTAGCACTGCATTGGCTCATGCCTGTAATCCCAGTGCTCTGGGAGACCAAGGCAGGAGGATTGCTTGAGTCCAGGAGTTCAAGATGAGCATGGGCCACATGGCAAAACCTGGCACTGGTCAGAGTTCAGGCACATGCCCTCCCAAAAGGAAAAGGGCAGACTCTGTGGGTTGGCCTGTGACACCCAGTCACTTCAGAAATTCTCCTGCTGTCAGTTCACTGCCTCCTGGTCTTGACTTCAGCAGCCAGTGTGACGTGGAAAGGCATGGTAGACAATCCAGTGTGCCCACCAGCCCATCCTCTGGGTGCCGAGCAAAGGGAACAGGAAGGCTGGACCCCAGTGGAGGGACAGAGCTGCCAGACTCCTGAGATTGTTTCCCACTGACTTGCCTCTGCTCTTCTGCTGCCTAAAGAGAAATGGATGGAGCTAGAGAACTTCCCAAGTCTGGAAATCACCTAGGGGTGCCTGGAGATCTTGCAAACCCAACGTGTCCTGGGAGATTTGGAGGCTGATATGGTTTGGCTGTGTCCCCACCCAAATTTCATCTTGAATTGTAGCTCCCATAATTCCCATGTGTCATGGGAGGGAGTCAGTGAGAAGTAATTGAATCATGGGAGATCTTTCTTGTGCTGTTCTCATGATAATGAATAAGTCCCATGAGATCTGATGGTTTTATAAAGGGCGGTTCCCCCGCACACACTGTGTTGCCTGCTGCCATGTAAGACATGCCTTTCCTCCTCCTTCACCTTCCGCCATGATTGGGAGGCCTCCCCAGCCATGTGGAACTGTGAGTCCATTAAACCTCTTTCCTTTATAAATCACCCAGTCTTGGGCATGTCTTTATTAGCAGCATGAGAACAGACTAATACAGAAACTGTATCTGAAAACATCTCAGGAGCGGATGCAGGTGCCATGGCTTGGGTCTCGCAGGGGAGCCCTGTGTCCTGTGTCTTGCCCTGGGCATCTAAAGACCAAAAGTAAAGGCGAAAGGGATGGAAAGAGGAAGGGAAGAAGGACAGAACAGAGGAGGAGGCAAGGGAGAGGGGAGGCAAGGGAGAGGGGAGGCAAGGGAGAGGGGAGGCAGGGGCCAACTGAAGGCAGCCATGGTGTTTGAAGGTCTTTCTCTGGGGCAGCCTTCAAGGCAGAAAGAGGTTTTATTGATCTGTTTCATGCTTCTCTCTTTTGTGGCTGTGTTCTGCCCAATTTCCAGGCAGGATGTGCCCCCAAAGCCAGCATTCTTCTTCCTTCCCCATTATCTTGTAGATGGAAAATACGGAATCTTTCTGGGGACCAGCCCACTTCCGTATAATAGGCAGGGACACCAAGCACTGCAGCTCTGAATCCAACATGGTGCCCTTTCCCACGCTGCTGCTCTGGACAAAGTGATCGCAGAGGCCGGATGGGGGCCACCCTGGGTCCCCAGGAGACACCGTAGCTCCTGGTGCACAGAAATGAGCATTTACACCTCACGCTGGTGCCTGAGACGTTCACCTACACTGTTACATTTAGTGCTGTGCCTTCTTTGCAAACAAATCCTTAAATCAGCTCCTGGAACAAGTTTTGTATTGTAGTCTGCCATCATTGACACTGAGGATTCAGGGGCTCATGCCCCAAATACCCAACCTGTGTCTTGACCATGTAGTATGCTGCCGGAGAGGCCCCTGTGTTCTGCAGATGCAGCTTAACTACTCCTGGGTTCTCCTGCATCGTCCCTGTTGTTGAACAAACTCAGCACTCTCTGGAAGGAGGCTTCCTCTTTGTTGTTCCCCTGTGGGCAGTGTCTGGGGGCTTCTGTTTCCACCGTATTTTGAAAACTCCTCTTATCTGAGTAAGAGTTCTTGGGCTATGCATATTCAATTGGGGCACAAGTACTAACCGTTTTAGGGGGCAATATACCACCCGCGCTATGCTGAAAATGAGCTTGCGACTTCTAGAAGACAGCAAGGGCATTGTGCTGAAAATGTAGCTATTTCTGGGGACACAGGACAATATGATGAAGTTCCATTTGATCATGTTTTTTAAGAAATTCACACGCACACATATTCACGTGTGCATGCTCACATGCTGACATGCTCACATATATTCATATGTACTCACATGCTCACAAATCCATATACACACATATGGACACATGCATACGCACATGCACACCTACTTGCACATGCATACTCAACACTCATTCACATGTACACAAACTCACATGAACAATGCTCACGCTCATTCACATGCACACAGCTCACACACATGCACACATGCTCACATACATGCACACACATGTACACACATTCACATGCACACACTAATTCACATGTACACAGCTCATCCACATGCTCACATACATTCACATGCACACACACGCACACATTCATATACAGGCTCACATGCTCAGACACTCATGCACATGCACACATGCCCATCCACGTGTACACACATTCACATGCACACTTATACCCATGCAAACATGCTCATATACCCATTCGCATGCACACACTCATACAAATGCACAATTATGTTTATCCTGATATAATATTGCAAAGTATGAAACCAAGGAGAGAGGCCTCAGGAGGAGCCAGCTCTGCCCACACCTGGATCTCAGACTTCCAGCCTCCAGGACTGTGGGAGAATCAATGTCTGTTGTTTGTAAGCCACCCAGTCTATGGTATTCTGTGATAGCAGCCTGAGATGGACTAAGACATCTCATAAGAAGAGGAGATGAGGACACAGACACACACAGAGGGACAAGCCTGTGAGGACACAGGGAGAAGACGGCATCTCCAAGCCCAGGAGAGAGGCCTCAGGAGGAACCAGCCCTGCCCACAACTGAATCTCAGACTTCCAGCCTCCAGGACTGTGGGGGAATCAATGTCTGTTGTTTATAAGCCGCCCAATCTATGGTATTCTGTGACAGCAGCCTGAAATGGACTAAGACAGCTCATAAGAAGAGGAGATGAGGACACAAACACACACAGAGGGACGACCCTGTGAGGACACAGGGAGAAGACGGCGTCTACAACCCAAGGAGAGAGGCCTCAGGAGGAGCCAGCCCTGCCCACACCTGGATCTCGGACTTTCAGCCTCCAGGATGGTGGGAAAATCCGTGTCTGTTGTCTAAGCTGCCTGGTCTATGGGACTTCAGGCTGGCAGCCCCGGCAGATAGAGACCAAGCCCAGGTGACTTCTCATCTCCTGACTGGGATGGGCACAGGCTGCTGTGTGCGTATGTCAAGAAAGCCTCTTCTCCAGGAAACAGGCAATTATACCCACACTTACCCGCTACCTCAAGAGTCAAGGAGAGTAGAGACTTCAGGTGTATGAGCCATTACTCGAGTTCCCCTCCCAAGTCATCGCAATCTCCTGTTGGTTACCCGGCTCATTCACTCTGCCACGCAGCTCTATTGCAAACAGAGCCCTCTGTGCTCACCGGACTGTTCACCAACACCAAGGATTCCTGCCAGCGTTCGTCTAATGCCACGTTCCACAAAGCAGACCTTGGACTGGCCCAGCCCTTTGTGATCTTTTTCCCCAAAGAAAACACCCGGACCATGGCTGGGCGTGGTGGCTCACGCCTGTAATCCCAGCACTTCGGGAGGCTGAGGCAGGCGGATCACGAGGTCAGGAGATCGAGACCATCCGGGCTAACACGGTGAAACCCCGTCTCTACTAAAAATACAAAAAATTAGCCAGGCGTGGTGGCAAGTGCCTATAGTCCCAGCTACTGGGGAGACTGAGGCAGGACAATGGCGTGAACCCGGGAGGCGGGGCTTGCAGTGAGCTGAGATGGCGCCACTGCACTCCAGCCTGGGCGACAGACTGAGACTCTGTCTCAAAAAAAAAAAAAAAAAAGAAAACACCCAGACCATGGTGACGGTTTTTTGTGTTAGGGCGGCACAGAGAATGTGACAGGTAGGGAAAACAGCAAAGCATCTCGTGTCGTCCTCAGAGTCGCTTTCGTAAGAGGGGAAGCTCTGGGACCTGTCTCAGAGCTGCTGCAGAATAAGAAGGGTTCGAGTCAGCCTTCCTCCTGCTGACAATGAAGGCCTCAGTTTTCCCTCCGGAGGCAGCCCCTTTTCCTCCTAACTCCACGAAAATGTCTCTCCGGAAGGTGCAGCTGGAGCACCCTGCACCTGCACCCTAGCCAGCCCTGCACCCACATCCGTACATGCCAGGCAGTGCTGAGAACGAGGCAGGGAGGGAGGGGACGGACATGTCTGCAGAGAATCCTGCACCTGCTGGGAACAACTCAGTGTCATCAGCTATGGCCTGGGTCAAAGCACCTTTGTTTTGGACATTCAAAGGTCAGTGAAGGGTTGAGTGAAAGGGAAGGAGAAAGACAGAGAAATTAAAAAATATCAATGGAAGGAAGAAAGAGAAGGAGAAAGAAAAAAAGAAGGAAGAAAGGAAGAAATAAGGATAAAGGAATGAAGGAAGGAAAGAAAGAAGCAAAAAAGGGAAGGAAGGAGGGACAGAGAGAGAGACAGGGTGGGAGGCAGTAAGAAAGGAAGGAAGCAGAGAACAAGAAAGAAAAGAGGGAAGGAAGGAGAGAGGAAGCAGAGAAGAAAGGAGGGAGGAAGAAAAGGAGAAAGGAGGGAAGAAGGGACGAAGGGAAAGATAAAAAAAGAAAAAAGCGGAGCAAAGAAGGGAGGGAGGCAGGAAGCAAAGAAGAAAGGGAGGAAGGAAGGAAAGAGAGAGAGAGAAAAAAAGAGAAAGAACCAAAGAGAAGGAAGGACGAGAGGGAAGTATGGGAGGGAAGGATGAGAGGGAAGGAAGGATGAGAGGGAGGGAAGGATGAGAGGGAGGGAGGGAAGGATGGGAGGGAAGGATGGGAGGGAGGGAGGGAAGGATGGGAGGGAGGGAAGGAGGAAGGAAGGAAGGAAGGAAGGAAAGATTGGAGGAAAAAAAGAAGGATTGGAGGAAAAAAGATAAGAGGAAGGAAGGGAGGGACGAATTTATTCCTCAGAGCCTTTGCTGCATTTACCAATTCTGGTTCTGCCCCCATTTGACCAAATATCTGGGGTGACTGAGAATTCTGATTTCTAAGATAAGGCAGATATTGTGAATTTGAAATAGCAAATCCCTTTTGTGTCATTCAAACCACGATTTCCTTTTTGTTAGAGCTCCTGTTCTCCAGATAACACCCAGGGCGCACAGAGACATTTCCCTGTGACTCTTTTCAAACAGCTTCAGAAAGCTGTTCCCTCTGAACTCCACACTTAACTTGTATTAGACGTGCTGGGCTTTGCAGAAGAGACACACACAGGGCTTCCCTTTGTCGTTGGGACAGGTCCCCTGTGCTGTCTGCAAGGAAACTTCCTAACTCTCCACTGCCAGGAGCAGAGGGCAGTAGGAATGGCATCACCCGGGATGTCTCCTAGGGAGGAGGCTAGCAGTGCTTGAGGGGCAAACGCCCAGCTCTCTACAAGGCACGCAGAGGCTCGTTCACCTTCTGTAAGCGTTGCTATTTGAATGCAGACGCTGTTGGTAGATCCTTGAGATGTGCTCAGAGAGATCTGAGGGCGCATGTATCTATTTTAGCACCATCCACATCTTAGGGCAGAAACTCACACTCAGGGAAGTGGCTGGCAAGTAAAGAGACTCCTAGCTGAGCTTCCCAAGGAGAGTTTCCACGCCCCAAAGTTGTGGAAGAGGGGACGGAATAATGCTGTAGTCAGAGAAATGCAGAGACGTCTGCCCAGGCTCAGCTGCCTCCCTGGAAGAATGTTCCGAACATTCTACAAAGACCACACTTCCTCTCCATACCTCTGCTCCAGCCACCCAGGGATCCTGCTGCTTCTGCTACGATGTCCCCTGCCTCTTGCCTCTCTGTACCTGCTGCTTGCTCCTTCTGGAATGTTCTGGAAAAGAGGTTTCCCAGGGCTGGATGTTTTCTGGGATGCTGACTCACACGCAAATCACAGGGTGATATAACGTGTGCGTGTCTGTGTGTGTGTGCACAGATATGTGTAGGTATGCATGTATGTGGATGTGTGTGTACTTCTGGGTAGATGTGTATTGTATGATTGTATGTGCATGTCTGTATGTATATATATGTGTAAGCATATGTATGTGCACGTGCATGAATGTACATGTTAATGGGTACATGTGTGTATTCATGCAAGTGTTTGGATAAATATAAGTGCATGCATGTGTGTGGCCACAGATGTGTGGGTATGTGCCTGTGTTTTCACATGTGTATATGTGCATGTGTGTATATGTATGCATGCATGAGAATGCATACTTGTGGGTAGATGTGTATTGTATGAGTCTGCATGTCTCTGTATATGGATATGTGTGAGCATATGTACATACATGGATGTGTATGAATGCATGTGTGAATATGTGCATATGTGTATGGCAATATATGTGTATATGCATAAATATATGTGCATGTGTTTGCTCATGCATATGTGCACACAGGCATGTGGGCACAGATGTGTGAATATATGCATGTCTGTGTGTATGGGTTTGCACGTGTATATGTGCATGTGTGTGCATGTGTGTCTCTGCATGTATGTGAAAGTGTGCATTTATGCACGTGTGCATGTGTACACACAATGTGCATGTGTGTGGGGGGATGCAGGTGTGTACATGTGTTTGCATCTATATGTGTATTTGTACATGTGTGCATGTATGTGTGCATGAGTGTGCACATGTGTATGTGCACACACATGCTCTCAACTCCCCAATGAGAGCTGTGGGTTGTGCTAAACTTCTAGGGATGTTTCATGTCTTCAGTGACCACCTGAACCAGCGAGGATTAAGGAAACCTTCCTTTAACTACAATCCCATAAGACACACATGCAAACCTGCTCTTACCAGGAATAAACACTCACCTGACAGACAACACAGAGGAGATGGCTTGTGCTGTTTAATGTCAGGTAACACAGGTCTTAGGTGGTCTCTGTGATGATTGATTTCATGTATCAATTGGCTGGGCTTTGGTGCCCAGACATTTGGTCAAGCACCAGACTGGGTAGTTTGTGGATATCATTAACATTTACAAATCAGTTGTGTTTAAGCAAAGGAGAGGATGCGTCACAATGTGGGTGGCCCTCACCTCTTCAGGAGAAGGCCTTCACAGCAAACACTGACACTTACTAGAGAAGGAATCCTACTCCAGTCTGTAACAGGGCAATCCTGCCTGAGTGTCCAGCCTGCCCTGCAGATTTTAGGCTCAAGGTTGCAATGTCAAATCTTGTTCAGGTCTCCAGCCTGCCAGCCAGCCTACTAATTTTGGACTTGCCCGCCCCTACAATCCCGAGTCAATTAGTTAAACTAAATCTTTCTCTATGCATAGATCCTATCGGTCTTGTTTTTCTTGAGAACTGCAACTAATACAAAATTGAATGGTCTCAATGGCAGAGACTCTGGGCATTCTGAAACCAGGAAGAAATGCCAAGCTCCAGGAATGATCTTGGCTCATCTCTTCACTTGAGGCACTGGAAGGTCTTGCAGTGAATCAAAGCACAGAGACTGCTGGCTGGTTTTTAAGGCTGCACCAAAGGAGGGCATACATCCACTCAAGGGAAGAAGTTTCCCATCCAAAGAGGACGCTTCTTTTTAGGGCAGCAGCCTCAGAGCCTATGACGTCTTTGTTCCTGGCAAGTCTGTTAGAGCCACCAGAGAGTATATCACAGACATACCCTGTGGAAAGGAGAGATGGCATCTCCTCGGACAAAACGACCCTTCCCAGTTCTGTAACTTCTGTGGCATTTCCAATGTGTACCTCAAATTGATCCAGGTGGCATCACCTCCGAGCCCGAGAGAACCCCCTTTCCCTCCCTCTCGCGCCCTTCTTCCTCCTGCACTTCCTCTTCCTTTTTCTCTATTCTTCTCTTTCTCTTCCTCCCATCTTCTCCTCCTCTTTCATTTCTTCCTCCTCTTTCCCCCTTATCCTCTTCTTGTTTTGCTCTCTATCCCTTCCCCCTTTTTTTCTTTCTCTTTTTCTCTTTTCTTCCTCCTCCTTCATTTTATCCTTTTTCTTTTTTCCCCTTATCCTCTTTTCCCCTTTCTCCCTTTCTCTTCTCCCTCTGCCTTCTCTTCTTCCTTTTTTCTCTCTTTTCTCCTCTTCTTGCCTTTTCTCTATTCCTTTTTTCTCCTCCTTCATCTTCTCTTCTTCCGCCTCCACCTCGTCCTCTTCCTTTCTCCCTTATCCTCCTCCTGTTTTTCTATCCCTCTCTCCCTTCCTCTTCCTTTCTCCTCTTTCTCATCATTTTCCCTCTTCTTCCTCCTCCATCTTCTCCTCTTTCACTTCTTCCTTCTTCCCCTTGTCCTCTTCTTTTCCTCTTTCTCTTCCTTCCTCCTCTCTCCTCCTTCTCTTTTCTTTCTGCCCTTCTTCCCTTTTCTCTATTCCTCCCTCTTTTTCCTCCATCTTCTCTTCCTTCAGTTCTTCCTTCTCCTCCTCCTCCCTTCTTACTTCTCCTTTTTCTCTATCCCTCTGTCTTCCTCCTTTTCTCCTTTTCCTCCTCCTCTTCCTTTTTCTCTCTCCCTTCCCTTCCTCTTCCCCTTCCTCTTCCTCCTCTCTCTCTGCCCCCTCTATTATCAATTTACAGTATAATCCAGGTTTTCCTAAAAAAAAAAACAAACTAGACAACCTTCACACTACACTCTTCTGTTTCTCAAAGTCTTCCTCTGAATCGAAATCACTCTTGTTCACTTGTGTGAGGCTGGGGGATTCCTGAATGAACTTTTATCCACTTGTTTTGAAAACAACAACAACAACAACCACTAAAGCAACACAACTTCCTGGAGGATTCATACGGAATTACCGAGAGCTATCTTCTTTTGTCCACAGCCCCAAAGCTGGGGCTCAATCCCCTGCAGTCCTGGGGCCAGGGGTCCTCACGCTTAGCACTCAGGAGAATCAGCCAGAGAGCTTGTAAAAACAACTGCACCCCTGGTAGCTCTGACTCGGCGGGTCTTAGGAGGCCCAAGAATCTGCATTTTTTAAATTATTTATTTATTTTGAGATGGAGTCTCACTCTGTCGCCAGGGCTGGAGTGCAGTGGCATGATCTTGGCTCACTGCAACCTCCGCCTCTCAAGTTCAAGCAATTCTCCTGCCTCAGCCTCCCGAGTAGCTGGGATTACAGGCGCCTGCCACTACACCCAGCTAATTTTTTGTATTTTTAGTAGAGACAGGATATCACCATGTTGACCAGGCCGGTCTCGAACTCCTGACCTCATGATTCGCCCGGGTCAGCCTCCAAACGTGCTGGGATTACAGGCATGAGCCACCGTGCCCGACCCAAGAATCTGCATTTCTAACGAGCTCCCAGAGGCTGCTGGTCTCAAGAGACCACACTGGGAACCCCACTCATTCTAGCTTCTTATGCAGCTCTGCAAACTATACACCATGGGCAAAATTCAGCCTGTACCTGTTTCTGTACAGGCTACTAGCTAAGAATGGTTTTATACTCTTAAAGTGTTAAAAAAAAAAAAAAAAAAAAAAAGAAAGAAAGAAATATGCCAAAGAGACTATAGGTGGCCCACAAAGACTAAAACACTTCCTATCTGGCCAACCTCCTGTATAGAGCAAGGAACTGTAGCTTCGCGGCAGAATTTAATTATCTGCCCCTGTGCAGCTGTGGCTGACAGGCTCTGTCTCCCACACATTCTCAGAATGATGAAGTGGGCTTGCTTGGTGACGCCTTGTGCAGGGAAATGAAAGTTGCCTTCTGAATACACAACACGGTCCTGTAAATCATGCTCCCTGTGGCTTAAATAACACATCTTGTTTTACCTACAGCTTTTTTTTTTCTTTTTTTAATGACAATCTTTAGAGACTGGCAAGAGGACAGAAGATGTACAAATGTGAACCCAAATCCAAGAACGCAGTGTGTTCCCTTTTAACAGACACAAGGGAATCTTTGAAGTCCCAGGCGCCCGCCGGGGGGCCGGGGAGACGGTGCAGCAACATTTATCGTAAAACCTGCATAAAGCCACTCTTGAGTCCTGCAGACTGTTGGAGCTGCAAGCTACAGAAACCATTTCAACTTCATTCGGTCCAATGAATGTTTATTAAATGCCCACGCATATTTTGCCAGCTCTTGGGGCAAAGGAAGACAATTTTAGAAATAACCCCTGCTGCCTGGGAGCTTCCAATAGACATGGGCAGTGGGTGGATGGTGAGGCACAAGTGCAGGAAAAAAAAAGATGAAACCCATGAAATAGAAGATAGTTTCAAGTGTACTAAATAGAGCCACAAGCAATATAGTCAGAGAGAGGAATGAATGGCTCATAATTACATAATTACATAGAGCTTTACAGTGGAGAAAATGGTTTCCCATATATTCTGTCAGCAATGTTCACAACAATCTTATGTGATATTATTATCCAGAATTAACAAATTAGAAAAATGAGAGGGATAGCAGGGAAGGAGAGGAGAAGGGAGCTGTTGCAGGAAATAGCCACTGCCTGATTCTTCCAGGGACCCCTCCCTCATCATCTCCCTTATTTCTCTGCTTTGGAATGATGAGCCCTCATCCATGCACACAGCCCTGATCCATGCACACAGCTGGCTCCATACATGTGCATTCAATATCTCCCTCCCTGCCTTCACCCATGCACACAGCCCTGATCCATGCACACAGCTGGATCCATGCACGTGCGTTCAGTATCTCCCTCCCTGCCTTCACCCATGCACACAGCCTGATCCATGCACACAGCTAGACCCACACACATGCATTCAGCACCTCCCTCCCTGCCTTCCAGGCACAGAGCCCTGATACACACACACAGCTGTTGTAGGTTTTCTGCAGTAGTATTCAGAACAGCAAAGATATGCAATCAACCTAAGTGTCTGTCAGCAGAGGACTGGCTAAGATAAAGAAAGTATAGTATAGTATATACACACCATCCAATATTATGCAGTCATATCAAAGAATGAAATCATGTCTTTTGCAGTGACATAGACAAACACTGCATGTTTCCACTTTTTATTTTATTTTACTTTTTATTTTTATTTTTTGAGATGGAGTCTCACTCTGTCACCCAGGCTGGAGTGCAGTGGCGAGATCCCGGCTTACAGCAGCCTCCACCTCCCGTGTTCAAGCGATTCTCCTGCCTCAGCCTCCCGAGTAGCTGGGACTACAGGCGTGTGCCACCACACTGAGCTAATTTTTGTATTTTTAGTAGAGACGGGGTTTCACCATATTGGTCAGGCTGGTCTTGAACTCGTGACCTCAGGTGATCCACCCGCCTCAGTCTGCCAAAGTACTGGGATTACAGGTGTGAGCCACCACGCCTGGTCTGTTTCCACTTTCGAAGGTCCCTAGAGTCGTCAGACTCATCAAGACAGAAAGCAGAATGGTGTTTCTAGGAGCTAGGAACAGCAGGGACATTGGAAGTTGTATTTCAATGGAAACAGCTTCAGTTTGAGAAGCGGGCTGTTATCCTAACAAATAACTCAGATACCGAAAGTCAAACGCCCATCCTGCCATGTTCACACTTGCAGGTGGGAGTTCACCAGTGGGTCTACACGGACACAGAGGGTGGATTGGCGATGGGGACCCTGAAAGGTGGGAGGTTGGCAAGAGGTGGAGGATGGAAATAAATCACCTACGGGTGTAGTATTCACTGCTGGGATGATGGGTTCATTAGAAGCCCGGACTTCACCACTGTACAATGTCTCCATGCAAGAAATCCGCACCTGTACTCCTTAAATTTATAATAAATGAGTGAATCAATAAATACATAAGCCAGGCCGGGTGCGATGGCTCATGCCTCATCCTAGCACTTTGGGAGGCCGAGGCCGGCGGATCACGAGGTCAAGAGATCAAGACCATCCTAGCCAACATGGTGAAACCCCATCTCTATTAAAAATATAAAAATTAGCTGGGTGTGGTGGGACATGCCTATAATCCCAGCTACTCGGGAGGCTGAGGCAGGAGAATCGCTTGAACCCGGGAAGCAGGGGTTGCAGTGAGCCAAAATCATGCCACTGCACTCCAGCCTGGGCAACAGAGTGTCTCGAAAAAAAAAAAACAAAACAAACAAACAAAAAACAAATCCACACCTGTATCCTTTAAATTTATAATAAATAAGCAAATCAATAAATACATAAACCAGGACGGGCGTGGTGGCTCACACCTGTCATCCCAACACTTTGGGAGGCCGAGGCGGGCGGATCACGAGGTCGAGAGATCAAGACCATCCCGGGCAACACGGTGAAACCCCGTCTTTATTAAAAATATAAAAATTAGCTGGGTGTGGTGGGACATGTCTATAATCGCAGCTACTCGGGAGGTTGAGGAGGGAGAATCGCTTGAACCCGGGAGGCAGGGGTTGCAGTGAGCTGAGATCGCGCCACTGTACTCCAGCCTGGGCGACAGGGCAAGACTCCATCTCAAAAAATAAATAAATTAATTAATTAAATAAATCCGCACCTGTACTCCTTAAATTTATAATAAATAAGTGAATCAATAAATACATAAGCCAGTTGGTGAGATGACCCATAAAGACAAACAAAGCTTTGTGGGGGGGAAAGCAAGCACCTAGGAGAAGCCCTATCTTTGGAGGTTTTGGCACAGGCCTGAATGAAGCGAAGGAGAGAGAATGGATACCTGGGCGAAGGGCATACATGGAGGAGGAAACAGCCAGGGCCGAGGCTTGCACATTGCAGGGAAAGGGTGAAGTTCCTGGTGGCTCTACCTGGAGCAATTTCTTATTTTATTTTTTTTTTGAGACGGAGTTTCACTCTTGTCACCAGGCTGGAGTGCAATGGCGTGATCTCGGGTCACTGCAACCTCCTGCTCCTGGGTTCAAGCGATTCTCCTGCCTCAGCCTCCCGAGTAGCTGGGATTACAGGCGTCCGTCACCATGCCTGGCTAATTTTTGTGTTTTTAGTAGAGACGGGGTTTCACCATGTTGGTCAGGCTGGTCTCGAACTCCTGGCCTCAGGTGATCTGCCCGCCTCAGCCTCCCAAAGTGCTGGGATGACAGGCATGAGCCACCGTGCCCAGCGACCTGGAGCATTTTCAGTGGAGCACGGGGGACTGGAAGCGAATTGTATGAGCAATTCCTGTATGGGGATTTGCTGCAGTGGTGACTGTGGTAAGGGACAGTCCCCAGGGGAAATAGAAGGTCCAGAGAGGGTGGTTAGATCTGTTTATTAATAAAAAAAAAAAAAAAAAAGCAATGAGGGGGCTGGGTATGGTGTCTCATGCCTGTAACCCCAGCACTTTGGCAGGCTGAGGCAGGCGGCTCACTCGAGACCGTGAGTTCGAGATCAGCCTGAGTAACGTATAAAAACCCTGTCTCTACTAAAAATGTAAAAATTAGCCAGGCATGCTGGGAGGTACCTGAGGTCCCAGCTACCCAGGAGGATGAGGCCAAATAATTGCTTGAACCCAGGAGGCGGAGGTTGCAGTGAGCCGAGATTGCGCCACTGCACTCCGGCCTGGGCGACAGAGCGAGGCTCCGTCTTAAAAAAAAATAAAAATAAAAAAATTCCCAGTACTTGCATCCTTGACTTGATTAATTAACCCGTCGCCGTCTCGGCACATCAATCCAAGTTCCAATCAACCCCAAGACACACTTTCATTAGACTGCATGGCAGATGCAAATACATGCTTGAGACAAGCAATGATACGAGTGGTCTACTTCATGGTGAAGCAGACGCAGTCTACACTGCAAATTTGTTCATTCTGATGGCAGGCCTGATCACGTGATATCAAAGCGGTCAGGACTTGCTGGACATGAGCCCTGTATGGTGGAGCTGATACACTCAGCATTTACAATAGCTTCCTTTTTTTTTTTTTTTTTGAGATGGAGTTTTGCTCTTGTCGCCCAGGCTGGAGTGCAGTGGCGCCATCTGGGCTCACCACAATCTCCGCCCCTGGGTTCAAGCGATTCTCCTGCCTCAGCCTCCCGAGTAGCTGGGATTACAGGTGACTGCACCACGCCTGGCTAATTTCTGTATTATTAGTAGAGACGGGGGGTTTCTCTATGTTGGTCAGGCTGGTCTCGAACTCCCAACCTCAGGTGATCCTCCCCCCTCAGCCTCCCAAAGTGTTGGGATTACAGGCGTGAGCCACTGTGCCTGGCCCATAGCCCTTTTTTGTAACACCCACTGATCTTGAGACAACAGGGGTGGGAAGAGAGGTAATAGCCATGTTCATTTGCTCCCTAGGAGGGGGATACATTGTAGGGGGTTACTGAGTTTCATTGATGAAGCTGCAAGGAGCTGAAGAGCACACATGCCCTCCGAAATACTAAGCTACTCTCCTACTGAGGCTGAGACCATCTGCATGTCTTAGCAGGAAGAATGGCCTGATGCATTTGTATACAGGACAAATCAAACACTTCATCTTTATAAATGCACAAATCATAATCCCAACACTTTGGGAGGCCACAGCAGGAGGATCGCTTGGGGCTGGGAACTGGAGACCCGGATGGACAACATACAAGACCCCAGCTCTACCAAAAAATTTTAAACAATTAGCCAGGCGTGCTGGTGCCTTCCTGTAGTCCCAGCTACTCACGAGGTGGAGGTGGGGTGATCATCTCAGCCCAGCAGGTCGAGGCTGCTGTGAGCTGTGATTGTGCCACTGCACTCCAGCCTGGGTGACAGGGCGAGGCCCCATCTCAAAAACAAACCAATCAACCTCCTAGTTTTTCTTCTGGTACTGACTGGTCGCCCAGGTTAGTGGCTGTGAATTTGGAATCGAGTCCATGTGTTCTGATGAGACAGAAGAGAGAGGTTTCAGAGTGACATACAACCATGCCCTCAGATGATATGAAACATCACAGAGATATGAACGTCCCACAGATTCTCCCCAGGGACCCTGGACAGCTCCTGCAAGCTTTTTCTTCTTTTTTTTTTTTTTTTTTTTTTTTTTTTGTTTTTGAGATGGAGTTTCACTCTTGTCACCCAGGCTGGAGTGCAATGGCGCCATCTCAGCTTACTGCAACCTCCACCTCCTGGGTTCAAGCGATTCTCCTGCCTCAGCCTCCCGAGTAGCTGGGATGACAGGCATGCATCATTACGCTCGGCTAATTTTTTTTTTATTTTTTAATAGAGACGGTGTTTCACCATGTTTGCCAGGCCGGTCTCGAACTCCTGACCTCAAATAATCTGCTCACCTCGGCCTCCCAAAGTGCTGGGATTACAGGCATGAGACACAGCACCCAGCTGATCTTCCAAGTCTTAATATACAATGCATGCATGCATATACACTAGTAAATAATACATATACAGCAATACAGAATTATCATTATACAGACATCATCAAGCTACTGCTGCTGTATAGCCTTTTCTTTAAAATTCTTACATTATTTTAATTTCATTTCCAGGCTAATGCATATTCTTCTGCTCTGTAATTTTAAAGTTTCCACAATGTTGTCTCTTATATAAAGGCAGTATCACTCAAGCAATGCCCCGTGGTTATTTTTAATCCAAATTTGCAGATGATGATCAAAGGATTAAAGAATGATTCATGTGGCTAAAGTTCCAGTTTGCTTGTTAAATATTTAGAAAGAAATAATATCAAGGCCAGCCATGGTGGCTCATGCCTGTCGTCCCAGCACTTTGGGAGGCAGAGGTGGGAGAATGACTTGAGGCCAGGATTTCAAGGTTGCAGCCAGTGACTGTGTCATAATCCCAGTGCACAAGACAACCCTGGGTGAACAGCAAGATCCCGTCTCTACAGAAAACAACAACAACAAAAACAAAAAACAAAAACAAAAAAATGCACTGCAGCTAGGGTGACAGAGCAAGACCTGGTCTCTAATAAATTTAAAAGAGGCCCGGCGCGGTGGCTCACGTCTGTAATCCCAGCACTTTGGGAGGCCGAGGCAGGTGGATCACGAGGTCAGGAGATCAAGACCATCCTGGCTAACACGGTGAAACCCCGTCTCTACTAAAAAAAAAAAAAAAAAAAAAAAAATTAGCCAGACATGGTGGCAGGCACCTGTGGTCCCAGCTACTTGGGAGGCTGAGGCAGGAGGATGGCGTGAACCTGGGAGGTGGAGCTTGCAGTGAGCCAAGATGGCGCCAATGCACTCCAGCCTGGGAGACAGAGCAAGACTCAATCTCAAAAAAAAAAAAAAAAATTAAAAGAAAAAAACAGCAAATGCTCTCCTTGGATACTGAATTCACTCTGAGGGAGTCATGGGGGTTTTATAAGGATGAAATGTATCCCAGTGTTGGTGTCTTGCTAGCAAAAACTTAGTGCTTAATAAAATAACTAATATTTTGAAATTCCTTTGCTTGAGGAATTAGAGATGTGAAGAACAATGGATCAGAAAGCAAACTGCAAAATATGGGAGGTACAGCTGGGCGCGGTGGCTCACGCCTGTAATCCCAGCACTCAGGGAGGCCGAGGCGGGCGGATCACCCGAGGTCAGGAGTTCGAGACCAGCCTGGGCAACATAGCGAAATCCCATCCCTACTAAAAATACAACGCTTAGCCAGGCATGATGGCAGGTGCCTGTAATCCCAGCTACTCAAGAGGTTAAGGCAGGAGAATCACTTGAACCCGGGAGGCAGAGGTTGCAGTGAGCCGAGATTGCGCCACTGCACTCCAGCCTGGTGACACAGTGAGACTCTGTCTCAAAAAAAAAGAAAAAGAAAAAGAAAAAGAAACAAAGAAATTCCTTTGCTTGAGGAATGAGAGATTCGAAGAACAACTGATAAGAAAGCAAACTGCAAAATAAGGGAAGTAATTAATCCCCTCAAAAAGTCCGCGTTGGGGGTGGGCAGCTTATTTCGTGAGAGACTTTCAGATGAAATCAAGAGGGATGCCAGGAGTCCGACAGGGAGAAAAGGGAATTTGTAACCAAGCTCATTAATTCCAAAACTTGATGAAACAGACAATTATCTAAAGGGAAAAGCTGTCTAAACTGACTCAGAAAGAGGTGGGAAACTTCAACAAACCAGTAGACGCCCAAGGAATTTTGAAAGCTGAGTTAGAATCGCTCTTCCGAAAACTCCTCAACCCATGCAGTTTTGAGGGCGAATCCTGGCAGTGTTTCAAAAGCAGACACTTTTAAAAATGGTAATTAGACGATTCTGCAATGCAAAGGGAGAAATAGAAAAGCTTCTCAAGGTTCTTTGTTTTGTAAACAAATTATTAAAACTTTAGTATCCCGACTTGAGACAGGAAAGAAAGTAAATCTATAGCTCCCCGATACATATCACTTCAAAAGACCTCACGGGGGACAGGCACGGTGGCTCACTACTGTCATCCCAGCACTTTGGGAGACCGAGGCGGGCAGATTACTTGAGGTAGGTCAGGAGTTCGAGACCAGCCTGGCCAACGTGGCGAAACCCTGTCTTCACTAAAAATACAAAAACTAGCCGGGCGTGGTGGCGCACACCTGTAATCCCAGCTACTCAGGAGGCTGAGGCAGAAGAATCACTTGAACCCGGAAGGCAGAGGTTGTAGTGAGCCGAGAATGCTCCACAGCACTCCAGCCTGGGTGACACAGCTAGACTCCATCTCAAACAAACAAACAAAAAGACTCAAGGGAATGGCTGGGGCATGAAATCTTGCAGTGCTTAAGAAGATAACGCATCATGACAACGAAGATCATTGCAGAAATGTGGGAGCATTCCCTATTCAACATAGTGCTGGAAGTTCTGGCCAGAGCAATCAGGCAGGAGAAGGAAATAAAGGGTATTCAATTAGGAAAAGAGGAAGTCAAATTGTCCCTGTTTGCAGATGACATGATTGTATATCTAGAAAACCCCATTGTCTCAGCCCAAAATCTCCTTAAGCTGATTAGCAACTTCAGCAAAGTCTCAGGATACAAAATCAATGTACAAAAATCACAAGCATTCTGGTACACCAATCACAGACAAACAGAGAGCCAAATCATGAGTGAACTCCCATTCACAATTGCTTCAAAGAGAATAAAATACCTAGGAATCCAACTTACAAGGGATGTGAAGGACCTCTTCAAGGAGAACTACAAACCACTGCTCAATGAAATAAAAGAGGATACAAACAAATGGAAGAACATTCCATGCTCATGGGTTGGAAGAATCAATATCGTGAAAATGGCCATACTGCCCAAGGTAATTTATAGATTCAATGCCATCCCCATCAAGCTACCAATGACTTTCTTCACAGAATTGGAAAAAACTACTTTAAAGTTCATATGGAACCAAAAAAGAGCCCGCATCGCCAAGTCAATCCTAAGCCAAAAGAACCAAGCTGGAGGCATCATGCTACCTGACTTCAAACTATACTACAAGGCTACAGTAACCAAAACAGCATGGTACTGGCACCACAACAGAGACATAGATCAATGGAACAGAACAGAGCCCTCAGAAATGATGCCACATATCTACAACTATCTGATCTTTGACAAACCTGACAAAAACAAGAAATGGGAAAAGGATTCCCTATTTAATAAATGGTGCTGGGAAAACTGGCTAGCCATATGTAGAAAGCTGAAACTGGATCCCTTCCTTACACCTTATACAAAAATTAATTCAAGATGGATTAAAGACTTACATGTTAGACCTAAAACCATTAAAATCCTACAAGAAAACCTAGGCAATACCATTCAGGACATAGGCGTGGGCAAGGACTTCATGTCTAAAACACCAAAAGCAATGGCAACAAAAGCCAAAATTGACAAATGGGATCTAATTAAACTAAACAGCTTCTGCACAGCAAAAGAAACTACCGTCAGAGTGAACAGGCAACCTACAGAATGGGAGAAAATTTTTGCAACCTACTCATCTGACAAAGGGCTAATATCCAGAATCTACAACGAACTCAAACAAATTTACAAGAAAAAAACAAACAACCCCATCAAAAAGTGGGCGAAGGACATGAACAGACACTTCTCAAAAGAAGACATTTATGCAGCCAAAAAAACACATGAAGAAATGCTCATCATCACTGGCCATCAGAGAAATGCAAATCAAAACCACAGTGAGATACCATCTCACACCAGTTAGAATGGCCATCATTAAAAAATCAGGAAACAACAGGTGCTGGAGAGGATGTGGAGAAATAGGAACACTTTTACACTGTTGGTGGGACTGTCAACTAGTTCAACCATTGTGGAAGTCAGTGTGGCAATTCCTCAGGGATCTAGAACTAGAAATACCATTTGACCCAGCCATCCCATTACTGGGTATATACCCAAAGGACTATAAATCATGCTGCTATAAAGACACATGCACACGTATGTTTATTGTGGCACTATTCACAATAGCAAAGAGTTGGAACCAACCCAAATGTCCAACAACAATAGACTGGATTAAGAAAATGTGGCACATATACACCATGGAACACTATGCAGACATAAAAAATGATGAGTTCATGCCCTTGGTAGGGGCATGGATGAAACTGGAAACCATCATTCTCAGTAAACTATCACAAGGACAAAAAACCAAACACCGCATGTTCTCACTCATAGGTGGGAATTGAACAATGAGAACTCATGGACACAGGAAGGGGAACATCACACTCCGGGGACTGTTGTGGGGTTAGGGGAGCGGGGAGGGACAGCATTAGGAGATATACCTAATGCTAAATGACGAGTTAATGAGTGCAGGAAATCAACATGGCACATGGATACATATGTAACAAACCTGCACATTGTGCACATGTACCCTAAAACCTAAAGAATAATAGTAAAAAAAAAAACTAAAAAAAGAAAATAAAAAACCAAAAAAAAAAAATGTGGGAGCATTCAGTTGCTGGGTCTTAAAAACCAATACCCCAAAGTATGGTGCTTTGTCCTGCTGAACTGAAGAAGCCTCAAGATCTCTTTGACCTCCCCCTCCTGGTTCCTCTGTGTCTCCCGATGTACAGGATAAAGTTGTTCTCTGAAGTTCCCTGAAGTCTGGACACATCAAAGAAAGAAAAATGACCAGTGTCCCCTTCCCTAAGTTTCTGAACCTGCATCGCGGGAGGAAAGACTGATGTCCGTCAATAGCCCTGCAGAGACTCCTCATAAACCACTGTCTGTTCTGCAGGCTCAACAGCCTCTGTCCCTGCACAGACTGGTCATAAACCATTATCTGAGGCCAGGCACAGCGGCTCATGCCTGTCATCCCAGCACTTTGGGAGGCCAAGGCGGGCAGATCACCTAAGGTCAGGAGTTTCAGACCAGCCTGGCCAGCATGGTGCAACCCCGTCTCTACTAAAAATACAAAATTAGCCGGGCGTGGTGTCACATGCCTGTAATCCCAGCTACTCGGGAGGCTGAGGCAGGAGAATGGCTTGAACCCGGGAGGCAGAGGTTGCACTGGGCAGAGGTCCCGCCACTGCACTCCAGCCTGGGCAACACAGAGCAAAACTCCGTCTCAAAAAAAAACAAGCAAACAAACAACAATAACAAAAAACATTATCTGTTTTCGGGCCACTGTACATTGTTCAAACCCATTGACTTCTCTTAAAAATCATTTACTCTTTGGAATCCTATATTCCCCCCAAATTCCCCACTCCCTTTCCCCTAAGAAGAGGAGACAAGTGTCTGTATCCCCTTGTGTAATGGGGCAATTCCTCTGACATTCTCCTCCATGTATGGGAATACATTTGCCTGTCATTTCCTTTATTCATCTTTCAATAAGGGAAACTGTATTTTGTGCGTTGATTTTTCAGCAAACCTTCAAATGGCAAAGGGGGATGTTTTTCCCTTGGCCCCTACCACAGCATCCCCAAAGGGTCTCCAGCTCCTAAGAAGATTCATTTATGGGCACTACATAGCTATGCAGCGTCACCCACCGAGCTCACAGACAACCAAGGCTTTGGGGTGAGAATGTACAAATAAATCACCGAATCCAAGCACCCAACACCGCACACGCAGCCTGGAAGTGGTTGTGTCACAGGTGTTTGAACCAGAGTGACTCCATCTTGAATAGGGGCTGGGTAACATGAGGCTGAGACCTACTGGGCTGCATTCCCTAACGGTTAAGGCATGCTAAGTCGCAGAATGAGATAAGAGGTTGGTACAAGGTACAGGTCATAAAAACCTAGCTGATACAACAGGCTGCAGTGAAGAAGCCGGCCAGAACCCACAAAAAGCAAAATGGCGACGAGAGTGACCTCTGGCTGTCGTCACGGCTACATTTCCGCCAGCGCCAGTTACAAATACCATGGCAACACCAGGAAGTGACCCTATATTATATGGTCTAAAAAGGGGAGGCATGAATAATCTACCCCTCGTTTAGCATATCATCAAGAAATAACCATAAAAATGGCCAATGAGCAGCTGTTGGGGATGCTCTGTGGAGGAGCCATTCATTTATTCCTCTACTTCCTCAGTAAACTTGCTTCCGCTTCGCACCGCAGACACCTCCTGAATTCTTTCTTGCACGAGATCCAAGAACCCTCCCTTGGGGTCTGGATTGGGGACCCCCTTTCCTGTAGCATCTTCAGGTATAGCCGTGAATCAGAGAAGCAGAAGGAGCTTACCTTGAAAAGCAACCAGCCGAGAAGCTTCTTCACCAGACGGGTGCCCCAGAACACATGCCGGTAGAGGTCCGTGTTGACCACCCCGGGGTCCACCACATTGGCGGTCACGTGGCTTCCCTCAGCCGTCAGCAGCCCCTGGAGGTGGTAGGTGAACAGGACAAGGGCCAGTTTGCTCTGGGCGTAGGCTGTGTGGGGTGAGTAGCAGGCACTGTGGGCAAGCAGGAGAAGGTGTAAGAGGCTGATGGCATTCACGCCTAAGTGCTTCACGCTGGCAGCATCTGTACCTGCGGCCACGGCCATGTCTATATGCAGCCACCTCCCCTAGAACCATGTGTGATTATGCCCTCTGTTGGCCAGTTTTCCAATGCGTGTGGACTTTTCTAGTTCACCTTTTTATTACAAACTCATCCCTTAATTGTATTGGGGTCAGAAGTGTTAAATTATGTTACTAATTTTTTATTTTTATTTATTTTTCAGATAGAGTCTCACTCTGTCGCCCAGGCTGGAGTGCAGTGGTGCAATCTCAGCTCACTGCAACCTCCACCTGCCCAGTTCAAGCAATTCTCCTGCCTCAGCCTCCCCAGTAGCTGGGACTACCGGCGCCCGCCACTGCACCCTAATTTTTTGTATTTGCAGTAAAAACGGGAGTTTTGGCCGGGCGCGGTGGCTCACGCTTGTAATCCCAGCACTTTGGGAGGCTGAGGCGGGCGGATCACGAGGTCAGGCGATCGAGACCACGGTGAAACTCCGTCTCTACTAAAAATACAAAAAAATTAGCCGGGCGTGGTGGCGGGTGCCTGTAGTCCCAGCTACTCAGAGAGGCTGAGGCAGGAGAATGGCGCGACCCCGGGAGGCGGAGCTTGCAGTGAGCCGAGGTTGCGCCACTGCACTCCAGCCTGGGCGACAGAGCAAGACTCCGTCTCAAAAAAAAAAAAAAAACGGGAGTTTTACCATGTTGGCCAGGCTGGTCTTGAACTCCTGACCTCAAGTTACCCACCCACTTCAGCCTCCCAAAGTGCTGGGATTACAGGCAGGAGCCACCGTGCTTTTTTTGAGACAGATTCTGTCACCCAGGCTGGAGTGCAGTGGCGCAACCTCCGCCTCCCGGGTTCAAGCGAATCCCGTGCCTCAGCCTCCAGAGTATCTGGGATTACAGGCTCCCATCACCACGCCCGGCTAATTTTTTGTATTTTTAGTACAGATGGTGTTTCACCATGTTGGCCAGGCTGGTCTCGAACTCCTGACCTCCAGTGATCCACCCTCCTTGGCCTCCCAAAGTGCTGGGATGACAGGCATAAGCCACCGTGCCTGGCCACATGTGGTCTTCTTGATGAGTCCCAAATCATAAAAGACAACCACACAGCAATTTGGCAAACTTACCAAGCTATCAAGAATTTTCCTCACATCTATTGCAAGCTCTGTAGTGTGCTAAGCACACGTTAAACTCTTTGCACCTTGGTTCAAGCAGTTTAGAGAAACGTTTTAGTATCACAGGACACAGTGATAAAAATCGATCTGATAACCGTGGTAAAGTGAGAAGCGTCCCTCTCTTTCTCTCTCTTTCTGGTAACCTCAATCACCAGAAACACAGAAAACTGGCTGTTTCCAGCTTTGCTCCTGTAAATATTTTCTACTTTTTCTATGTATGCCTTAGAAATACTTTTTAAAGAGATGTTATTTGCATTGTTACATAACGTCCCTTGAAGGCACACAACCACCATAGAGTGCTTTTAGAATTTCATGCTAGGAATAGATCGTTGGCCCTAGAATCGGCCTCATAGTTCTTTTCAATCAGACAAGAAGTATTTGAGCAATAATGTTTTTCTTTCCTCTACGCTCCAAGGATGCCCAGAGATGATCAATTTGCTACACAATTATCATGACATTTCAAGGTGGCTGAAGGTTCATATCTCTTGCTTCTTTTAGATATATATATTTTTTAATTTTATTTTTATTTATCTTTGAGACACAGTCTTGCTCTGTCGCCCCGGCTGGAGTGCAGTGGCATGATCTCGGCTCACTGCAAGCTCCACCTCCCAGATTCAAGTCATTCTCCTGCCTCAGCCTCCCAAGTAGCTGGGACTACAGGCACCTGTCACCCGCCTGGCTAATTTTTTGTATTTTTGGTAGAGACGAGGTTTCGCCATGTTAGCCAGGATGGTCTTGATCTCCTGACCTGGTGGATCCACCCGCCTCGGCATCCCAAAGTGCTCGTATTACAGGTGTGAGCCACCGCGCCCGGCCTAATTTTCTGAATTAACCACATGGTATATGTATTCTGATGGAAGCTGTGAAAGGAAAATATCTGGGCACCCCAAAAGCAGGAAGCTCAAAGGAAAAGTCCAGCTGGAACCTGCTGAAGGCAAACCTGCCTCCCATTCTGTTCAAAGTCACCCCTGTGCTCTGAGACAGATGCATATCTCATCACCTCCTTTGGGAAGGCTCATCACAAACCCAAAAGAATGCAACCATCTCTGTCTCACCTACCTGTGAGCTGGAAGCCCCCCCCCGCTTCTAGTTGTCCCTGCCTTTCAAGGACTGTACTTCTTATTATTATTTTTTTGAGACAGACTTTTGCTCATGTTGCCCAGGCTGGAGTGCAGTGGTGCGATCTCGGCTCACTGCAAGCTCTGCCTCCCGGGTTCAAGCCATTCTCCTGCCTCAGCCTCCCGAGTAGCTGGGATTACCAGCGCCTGCCACCATACCCGGCTGATTTTTTGTATTTTTAGTAAAGATGGGGTTTCACCATGTTGGCCAGGCTGGTCTCTAACCCCTGACCTCAGGTGATCCACCTGCCTCGGCCTCCCAAAGTGCCGGGATTACAGGCGTGAGCCACTGCACCCACCCCAACGTAGCTCTTACATATATTGATTGATGTCTCCTATCTCCCTAAAATGTATAAAACCAAGCTGTGGCCAGACGCAGTGGCTCACGCCTGTAATCCCAGCACTTTGAGAGGCCAAGGTGGGCGGATCACAAGGTCAGGAGTTTGAGACCAGGCTGCCCAACATGGTGAAACCCTGTCTCTACTAAAAAAAAAATTAAAAAATTAGCCAGGCACGGTGGCATGTGCCTGCAGTCCCAGCCACTCGGGAGGCTGAGGCAGGATAATTGCTTGAACCTGGGAGGCAGAGTGTGCAGTAAGCTGAGACTGCACCACTGCACTCCAGCCTGGGCAAGAGAGTGAGACTCCATCTCAAAAAAAAAAAAAAAAAAAAAAAAAAAAAAAAAAAAAAAACACAAACAAAAAAAACAAGCTGTGACCTGACCACATTGCACACGTTACCAGGAGTTTCTGAGACTAATGTCACAGGTGCATGTCCTTAAATTTGGCAAAACAAACTTTCTAAATTAACGGAGACCTGCCTCAAATTTTCAGAGTTCACAAAGCCATCTCAGATATATTTTTAATATCAGCATGATATTTATGCTAAATAAATAACGATAAGATCAAAAAGCCTAAAAGAATGTTTAACACATTCAAAAGATTAAAAGAAAGACATCGTCATCATATGCATTTCAGAAAAAGCATCAGTGGAAATCCAATGCCTCTTACCAACAAAGGCTGTTCCTAAATAAGAATACAAAAGAGGGTCGGGTGCAGTGGCTCACGCCTGTAATCCCAGCACTTTGAGAGGCTGAGGCGGGCAGATCACCAGGTCATGAGTTTGAGACCATCCTGGCTAACATGGTGAAACCCCATCTCTACTAAAAATACAAAAAATTAGCCGGGCATGGTGGTGGGCGCCTGTAGTCCCAACTACTTGGGAGGCTGAGGCAGGAGAATGGCGTGAACCCGGGAGGCAGAGGTTGCAGTGACAGGAGATCATGCCACTGCACTCCAGCCTGGGCAACAGAGCAAAACTCTGTCTCAAAAAAAAAAAAAAAAAAAAAAAAGAAAGAAAGAATAGAAAATTGAAATAAATGAAGTAAACTTTGACCTAAGGATCTGGAGAAGAAAAATGAGAACGCTTTCCCAAGGAAAACACATAAAAGAAAACCAAAAAGATAAAGCAAATGAGAAATACAGAAAGCAAACAGTGTAAACATAAATGGTATCACTGGGGAACAGAGCCTGATGTTGCTTGTTTTTGTTGTTGTTTGAGACGGAGTCTCGCTCTGTCACCAGGCTGGAGTACAGTGGCGCCGTCTCGACTCACTGCAACCTCTGTCTCCCGGGTTCAAGCAATTCTCCTGCCTCAGCCTCCTGAGTAGCTGGGATTACAGGCGCCCACCACCACACCTAGATAATTTTTGCATTTTTAGTAGAGATGGGGTTTCATCGGGTTGGCCAGGCTGGTCTCAAACTTCTGACCCCAAGTGATCCGCACGCCTTGGCCTCCCAAAGTGCTGGGATGACAGGCGTGAGCCACCGTACCCAGCCCTGATGTTGCTTTCTAAACGTCCTCTCCCTGTTATAAAATGCCCAATATATACTATATTTTCCAGATGAAAAGTAGAATATTACACTTACAGAGCAGACCCTGAAACTATAAAAAAAAAAGATACCCTCTATATTCATGTATTCATTTTTTCATAAAATAAATAACAAAACCAATAATGCATGCCTATGTTGGGGTTCAGAGGACAATAATCTAAAATGAACACCTCAGAAGCAGCATCAGAAGCAAATCTTTCTCTCTGACCTTCTCCCACCCTCCTGTCTCTCAGACCCATTTCGCCCCAAGGGCACCACAGAAACTGGAATCCTTCTTCCCCAAGGCGGGTCCCAGAAAGCAAAGCACCTTTCCCCCAAGGCCAGCCAGAAACCCTATAAATAGGACTCTAACATTCCCTCCACCCTGAGTATATAAAAATTGGCCATAAAGAAATTTCCTAGCATGACACGGTGGCTCACGGCTATAATCCCGGCACTTTGGGAGGCCGAGGCAGGTGGATCACTTGAGGTCAGGAGTTTGAGACCAGCCTGCCCAACACAGTGAAACATCATCTCTACTGAAAATACAAACATTAGGCCAGGTATGGTGGCTCACGCCTGTCATCCCAGAACTTTGGGAGGCCAAGGTGGGCGGACCACGAGGTCAGGAGATCGAGACCATCTTGGCTAACATGGTGAAACCCCGTCTCTACTAAAAATACAAAAAATTAACCGGGCATGGTGGCGGGAACCTCTAGTCCCAGCTATTCGGAGGCTGAGGCAGGAGAATGGTGTGAACCCGGGAGGCGGAGCTCGCAGTGAGCTGAGATCGCGCCACTGCACTCTAGCCTGGGCGACAGAGCAAGACTCTGTCTCAAAAAAAAAAAAAAAAAAAAGAAAAAAGAAAATACAAACATTAGCCGAGTGTGGTGGTGGGCACCTGTAGTCCCAGCTACTCAGGAGGCTGAGGCAGAAGAATTGCTTGAACCCGGAAGGTGGAGGCTGCAATGAGCCAAGATCACGCCATTGCACTCCAGCCAGGGCGACAAGAACAAGACTCTGTCTCAAAAAAAAAAAAAAAAAAAAAAAAAAAAAAAAAAAAAAGAGAAATTCCCTGACCTGCCTTGTTTGAATGTAGGTTCTACGACCCCCTTCCCAGAGGGTCCCGCCCCACCCCCAGAAGGAAGGCGCACTGCTCACAGAGGCCAAAAAAATCTAGACAGACAGGCCTGCCTGTGTTTCCCCACTCAGACCATCAGCCTTAGATCAGACCCTTTTCCTCCAATCCTACATGGATTTTGTTCAGACTTCGTTGAACCTAAGCATAAAAATAGACAGTTTCCCCTGTATCTGCTGGTCTTCCCTCTGAAGGCTCCTGTATGTATACATGGAGTAAACTTTGTATGCCTTTTCTCCTATTCATCTGCTTTTGCAAGTTGATTTTTCAGCAAATCTTCAGAAGGAATGACCCTCCACCTCTTTTCCCATCACACTGGCAATGTTCTGAGAAGTCATCATGTCCACTGGAAGAACATGGGGAAAATTGGCCAGAAAACCAAAGGAAGGGCGTGCACATACACTTGTACATCTTTTGGGAGGGCAACTTCACAACATGCAACTCAATCTTTAAAATCATAAATCTTTTTTTTTTTTTTTTTTTTTAAGACAGAGTCTTGCTCTGTCGCCCAGGCTAGAGTACAGTGGCACAATCCTGACTCACTGCAACCACCCCCTCCTGGGTTCACGCCATTCTCCTGCCTCAGCCTCCTGAGTAGCTGGGACTACAGGCGCCCGCCACCATGCCCGGCTAATTTTTTTTTTTATTATTTTTAGTAGAGACGGGGTTTCACCGTGCTAGCCAGGATGGTCTAGATCTCCTGACCTCATGATCCACCCGCCTCTGCCTCCCAAAGTGCTGGGATGACCGACGTGAGCCACCACGCCCGGCCCTTTTTGTGTTTTTTTTTTTTTTTTTTTTTGAGACAGAGTCTCGCTCTGTAGCCTAGGCTGGAGTGTAGTGGCGCAATCTCAGTTCACTGCAACCTCCACCTCCCAGGTTCAAGCGATTCTCCTGCCTCAGCCTCCCAAGTAACTGGGACTACAGGCACCCACCACCACGCCCGGCTAATTTTTGTATTTCCAGTAGAGATGGGGTTTCGCTGTGTTGGCCAGTCTCAAACTCCTGACTTCAAGTGAACTGCCCGCCTTGGCCTCCCAAAGTGCTGAGATTACAGGTGTGAGCCATCACACCTGGCCTGTGAATATCTTTTACTAACACCACTGCTTGAAATTGATCTTAAAAAATTAAACCTTGGGCCGGGCACAGTGGCTCATGTCTGTAATCCCAGGACTTTGGGAGGCCGAGGCAGGTGGATCATGAGGTCAGGAGATCGAGACCATCCTGGTGAACACGGTGAAACCCCATCTCTACTAAAAATACAAAAAATTAGCCAGGAGTGGTGACGCATGTCTGTAATCCCAGCTACTCGGGAGGCTGACGCAGGAGAATCCCTTGAACCCAGGAGGTGGAGATTTCAGTGAGCCGAGATTGCGCCACTGCACTCCAGCCTGGGTGACAGAGTGAGACTCCGTCTCAAAAAAATAAAAAAATTAAAAATTGATTCAAAAAGTCTTTTCCGGCTGGGTCCAGTAGCTCACATCTGTAATCCCAGCAGCACTTTGGGAGGTAGAGGCGGGTGGATCACCTGATCCTTTCAGGGGTTTGAAAAGCTTCTTGGATCTTGTGAGAAAGAATTCCGAGTGGGTCCATAAAGTGAAAGCAAGATTATGAAAGTAGAAGAATAAAGAATGTGTACTCCATAGATGGAGCATCCCCGAGAGCTGCTGATGGCCCATTTTTATGGTTATTTCTTGATGATGCGCTAAACAAGGGGTGGGTTACTTGTGAGTTTTCTGGGAACGGGGTGTCCAATTCCTGGAGCTGAATGACCATGTCATGGCATCTGTAAACCGTCTCTTAGCAGCTAATGCATTAGAATCAGTGTATCAGGACCAGAGAGGATGACCACAGGTCACTCTTGTCGCCATCTTGGTTTTGGTGGGATTTGGCTGGCTTTACCACAACCTGGTTTATCAGCAGGGGCTCTGTGACCTGTGTCTTGTGCTGATCTCCTCTGTCATCCTGTGACTTAGAAGGCCTCATACATCTCCAAGGAAGGCAGCCCAGCAGGTCTCAGCCTCATGTTACACAGCCCCTATTCAAGATGGCAGAGTTTCTCTGGTTCTAATGCCTCTGAAAAATTTAGGGGATTGTTTTCTGAGCCCCAACACTGTGATCTTAGCAACTGAGCAATTCTCCCATCTTCATGTAACCAAAGACAGTGGATCACACAGCTTGGAAAGCTCGTACCGGGGAAATCGCACCCTGCAGCTGAGATTTTCTGAGATGTCCCTTGCCGTTGTGCAAAAGGCATGTTTGAATGCTTGCATGAGGACAAGTGACTCCCTCATTAATCCCTCCAGGGGCTCAGTTCTGCCTCCAGCCGCTGTCTCATCACGCAGCCATGGGTAGCAGAAAGCCACACACCAAAATCTGACATTGGGCCTGTAAAAAATAAAGGTTCCTGTTCAAAGACTTCCCTCCCCATCTAATTAGGAATAAATAGTAACTTCTCTGAGAAGCAAACTTTATTCAAAGACTTGTGCTAACATTCTTAAATATCTGCTAGCCATGATAAAGAAATCAATGTACTTTATGCTCTTAGCTCCCACAATTTAGCCTAAACATCAGCCCTGGCATGCTTATACTGACCCAAGCAAGCATTACGTCATAGCCTGTTCCTCTTCTTTATTTAAAAGTGCTTTTACCTTTCTCAGCATTCCACAAGGTACTTCCTCCTTCCTTTGTTCTCCTCTGCCTTTGCCTCTTTTAAAAAGTTCCAAGTTGCTGGCCAATCGGGACAAATACAGAACGTGAGGTCCTCTTCCAGCCAATGGAAACCGGACACAGCAGGAGGGTGGATGCGTCAAGTTACAAATGACCCTGTCCCCGTCGTTCGCTGTACTCTCATGGCAAAACTGCTGGAGAGTGTACCCTTTCTGCTGAAAGTAAAAAAGTGGCCTTGCTGAGGAAATTAATATTCAAGTGCTATTTCTTTATGGCACTGGGGAACAAGCATTTCAAACAGACCTGAGGTCTATGCAATTTCTGCTGGAAAATAAACCTCAGGTCTGCTGCCTTAGAAATAAATAAGGGCAGGACAGAAAGGGTGACAAGGGGGTCCTTAGCCATGGAGACTCTGCAAGATAATAAACAATCAAAACATAACTTTTTGGGGGTTGGGGTGGGGTAGGAGGGGATTGGAAAGGCTGACTACGTAATAAAGAGACTGGAAGAACTGGCCGGGCACGGTGGTTCATGCCTGTAATCCCACAACTTTGGGATGCTGAGGTGGGTGGATCACCTGAGACCAGGAGTTCAAAACTAGCCTGGCCAACATGGTGAAACCCCGTCTTTACTAAAAATACAAAAATTAGCCGGTCGTGGTGGCAGGTGCCTGTAATCCCAGCTACTCGGGAGGCTGAGGCAGGAGAATCCTTGAATCCTGGAGGTGGAGGTTGCAGTGAGCTGAGATCACGCCATTGCACTCCAGCCTGGATGACAAGAGCAAACCTCTGTCTCAAAAATAAATAAATAAATAATAGAAATTTAAGAGACTGGAAAAATTAAGACAGGGAAATTGAGTAGTTCAGAGCTCAAGTCCCATCTCTGATCCAAGATAAACTGTAAACCCCCAATTACTGCCAAGTTATCTTTTCAAGGCAAACTTCTCCAATCTCCTCACCCCAGGGGAAGAGAAGAGTCCAGGAAACAGATAGTTATTAAGTGCACAGAGGCAACGACTGGCTTTCCTGCTGGCATAAGCGTCTTTTAAATATAAGCTACAAGCATTCGGTTCTGAATCTCCAGCATTTGATTGATGGGTAAGAGGAATGTTTACTTGAAAAAGTAGAAAATGCATCATCCAAAGGCAGATTTTTCCAGAGTAAATGGAGGGGTTGGTTCTGTAATTACGGTTTTACACAGTAGCTGGAGAAGAGAGAACTAAGATTGTTTAAAAATACGGTGTGGGGGCAGGGGAAAAGCCAATACATTTCTCTACAGGAGGTGAAGAAAGAAATCCAAGAGGGGCACGTAGTTTCAGGAGAGATTCCCTGGGGTAAGGGTTAGGGATGAAGAAATATCCACACCAGAAATGGGAAAGAATGAATGCATGAAATGAATGAATGAAAGAAATATGCGGGAGGACATGCCCATTAAGGTTTGTAAATGAAGCCCTAAGGACTGACACAAGTGCTTGATATTAGGTCGGGCATGGTGGCTCACGCATGTAATCTGAGCACTTACAGAGACTAAGACAGGCAGGTTGCTTGAGTCCACGAGTTCGAGACCAGCCTGGGCAGTATAGTAAGACCCTATCTCTACAAAAAAAAACAAAAAGTAGCTGGGTGTGGTAAAGCACACCTGTAGTCCCAGCTAGTTGTGAAGCTCAGGTGGAAGATCATTTGAGCCTGGGAGGCAGACATGGCAGCGAGCCAAGATGGCGCCACCACACTCCAGCCTGAGAGGTGGGCATGGCAGTGAGCCGGACATAGCAGCGAACCAAGATGGCGCCGCAGCGCTCCAACCTGGGAGGCGGACATGGCAGTCAGCCAAGATGGCGCCGACGCACTGCAGCCTGGGAGGCGGACATGGCAGTCAGCCAAGATGGCGCCGCCGCACTGCAGCCTGGGAGGCGGACATGGCAGTCAGCCAAGATGGCGCCGCCGCACTGCAGCCTGGGAGGCGGACATGGCAGTCAGCCAAGATGGCGCCGCCGCACTGCAGCCTGGGAGGCGGACATGGCAGTCAGCCAAGATGGCGCCGCCGCACTGCAGCCTGGGAGGCGGACATGGCAGTCAGCCAAGATGGCGCCGCCGCACTCCAGCCTGGGAGGCGGACATGGCAGTCAGCCAATATGGTGCTGCGGCACTCCAGCCTGAGCGAGACAGGGACACTCTGTTCAAAAAAACAAAACAAAACAAAAATCATTAAATGAGATTTCTTGTTGAATAAGAAACTGAACAAAAGCCACTTGCTGCTAAATCTGGACCTGAGAAAAGGGTATTTGAGTTCTCTATTTTTTGCTGATTATATAAAGCATTACTCTCGTTATTAAAAATCATGAAGACTGAACATACTTTGAGTGTTCATAAGACCGGGCGCAATAGCTCATGCCTGTAATCCCAGCACTTTGGGAGGCCGAGGTGGGTGGATCACAAAGTCAGGACATCGAGACCATCCCAGCTAACACGGTGAAACCCCGTCTCTACTAAAAATACAAAAAAAATTAGCCGGGCGTGTTGGCGGGCGCCTGTGGTCCCAGCTACTCGGGAGGTTGAAGCAGGAGAATGGCGTGAACCCGGGAGGCAGAGCTTGCAGTGAGCCGCGATCACACGGCTGCACTCCAGCCTGGGCGACAGAGGAAGACTCCGTCTCAAAAAAAAAAAAAAAAAAGAAAGGAGCCCTTTATAAGTTATTGTGATGGATAATGTAGGATGTACACGTGTCATATCTCGGTGTCCCACCACCCAGCCTCCGCAGGCAGTGTCCTTTTATATGGATCAACAGGCAGTTTTTGCACTGATTTTTATCCACTTTGAGAGGTACTTGTGTAGAAGCAAAGACAATTGAGTTTTTTATGTTAACTTCCTATGAATCCGTTGCATTGCAATGTATTTCCATTGCAGGACATTAATGCATAATCAAATTGCCAGTGAAAGTACGGAAACTCAATCGACTGCTCATAACCTAGTTGACTGGAGCTATTTTTCCAGTGCTCATTAAACCTGATGACAATCACTGTTTTAATGAGCAAGTACGGGTGGTATCCAATACATTTGTAAGTGTTGTAACAATCCGTCATGTCTAAATTGAATTTTCCCTTTGGCAGTACAAACAACTCCATTACATTCTTTCTACGATATCTACGTTTAATATTCTTGATAACTATCATCTACATTTAATATTCTTGATAACGATCCGCCCACCAGGAACTCAGAAAATACTGTGAATAAAGAGAGGTCTTTTTTTTTTTTTTGAGACAGGGTCTCCCTCTGTTGCTAGGCTGGAGTGCAGTGGAGCAATCTCGGCTCATTGCAACCTCCGCCTCCCGGGTTCAAGTGATTCTCCTGCCTCAGCATTCCAAGTAGCTGGGACTACAGGTGCCCGCCACCACGCCCAGCTAATTTTTGTATTTTTAGTAGAGACGGAGTTTCACCATGTTAGCCAGGATGGTCTTGATCTCCTGACCTGGTGATCTGCCCCTCTCAGCCTCCCATAGTGCTGGGATTACAGGTGGGAGCCACTGTGTTGGCCCTTTTTTTTTCTTTTTTCTTTTTTTTTTTTTGAGAGGGAGTCTTGCTCTGTTGCCCAGGCTGGGCTGGAGTGCAGTGCTATGATCTTGGCTTGCTGCAACCTCTACCTCCCAGGTTCAAGCAATTCTCCTGCTTCAGCCTCCCGAGTAGCTGAGATTACAGGCACGTGCCACCGTGCCTGGCTAACTTTTGTATTTTTAGTAGAGACGGGGTTTTGCCATGTTGACCAGGCTGGTCTCGAACTCCTGACCTCAGGTGATCCGCCCGCCTCGGCCTCCCAAAGTGCTTTCCATTGAAATTTATTTCACCATGTGGATGATTTGGTACAGCCAAGTTGAGGAGACAGGTTATCTCATGTGTAAAAACTCTGTTGGATTTTTGGAATATGTTACCACGTTGTGATTTATTCCTTTACAAGAACGCTAATTTTCCAAGCCAGTAAATCAATCTTGGCAATTAACACTAATTACTGGCAATGATTATATCAGGCGAAAGCCAAGAACCACATCTTTCATACAAAAAAAAAAAGCAGTGTATTTTATATTCAAGTGGTTCTCATATTTCAGCATGCATCAGAATCCCCCAAAGACCTTCTCCTTGCCAACCCCTGCTCTCCAAACTTTGGGTTTAGCAGATCTGGAGGATGGTCTGAGAATGGGAGCATCTTCGTTTCTTTTCTTTTTTTTCTTTTTTGAGAAAGAATCTTGCTTTGTAGCCCAGGCTGGAGTGCAGTGGCGTGATCTTGGCTCACTGCAACCTCCGTCTTTCGAGTCCCAGTTGAAGCAATTCTCCTGCCTCAGCCTCTCGACTAGCTGGGATTACAGGTATGTGCCACCATGCCCGGCTAATTTTTGTATTTTTAGTAGAGATGAGGGTTCTCCATGTTGGCCAGGCTGGTCTTGAACTCCTGACCTTATGATCCACCCGCCTTGGCCTCCCGAAGTGCTGGGATGACAGGTGTGAGCCACCATGCCCGGCCCACTCACCGTATATTTACTGAACTTCAGTCATATGTGATTCAGGGGTGACACAAGAACAGAAAAATCAGAGAGATGGAGATGGAGCTAACCAAGAAAACTGAAGCTGGTCGGCCAAATGGCCCAATGCACAATTATTCGGGGAACACACATCCAGGCAACTGCACATGAGTGGGAATATCTGGCTGTCCTACCACCATCTGGTCATCTAGCGGCTCCTCCTATGGCAATACAGAAGACCCTGGCTGAGGCATGTTCTATTCTACCAAGGGGACCTGGGCGTATCTCATGGACTGAATTATGTCTCCCCAGATTCCTATCAAGTTCTAACTCTGAGGACCTCAGAAAGATGAACTTATTTGGAGATAGAGTCCTTTTATTTGTTTATTTTTATTTTTTGAGACAGAGTTTCACTCTTGTCACCAAGGCTGGAGTGCAATGGTGTCATCTTGGCTCACTGCAACCTCCACCTCCCGGGTTCAAGCGATTCTCCTGCCTCAGCCTCCCAAGTAGCTGGGACTACAGGCACCTGCCATGACGTTTGGCTAATTTTGTATTTTTTTAAGTAGAGATGGGGTTTCACTGTGTTGTCCAGGCTGGTCTTGAACTCCTGACCTCAGGTGATCCGCCCGCCTCAGCCTCCCGATGTGCTGGGATGACAGGCGTGAGCCACCGCGCCCAGCCGGAGATGTGGTCTTTAAAGAGGCGATTCAGGTAAAATGAGGTCACTAGGGTAGGTCCTGATCCAACAGGACTGAGGTTCTTATAAGAAGAGGAGATGAGGACACAGACATACACAGAGGGACAACCAAGTGAGGACACAGGGCGATGATGACATCTCCAAGCCCAGGAGAGAGGCCTGAGGAGGAACCAGCCCTGCCCACACCTGGATCTCAGACTCCCAGCCTCCAAGACTATGGAAGAATCAATGTCTGTTGTTATAAGCTACACAGTCTATGGTATTCTGTGATAGCAGCCTGAGGTGGACTAAGGCATCGCGTAAGAGGAGGATATATGAGGACACAGACACACACAGAGGGACGACCCTGTGAGGACACAGGGAGAAGACGGAGTCTCCAAGCCCAGGAGAGAGGCCTCAGGAGGAACCAGCCCTGCCCACACCTGGATCTCAAACTTCCAGTATCCAGGGCTGTGAGAGAATAATGTCTGTTGTTTATAATGTACCCGGTCTATGGTATTCTGTGATAGCCTGAGATGGACTAAGACATCTGATAACAAGAGGAGATGAGGACACAGACACACACAGAGGGATGACCCTGTGAGGACACAGGGAGAAGACAGCGTCTACAACCCAAGAAGAGAGGCCTCAGGAGGAACTAGCGCTGCCCACACCTTGATCTGGGACCCCCAGCCTCCAGGGCTGTGGGAGGATCAATGTCTGCTGTCTAAGCCACTGGGTCCATGGTATTTTATTATGGCAGCCCCAGCAAGGCAACGTTCTCTCCTTTACGAGGTCACTCCTAAGGTACGAACGATAAAAAAGGGGCCTGTTTGGAAAGAGTCAGTGCCGCCAACAAAGAACAGTCTCCAGAAAGCTCAGAGGAGGCATCTGTTAACACTCTCTCATCCTCTGCAGAGTAATCACACAGAAATGAAACGTGGCTCAGGTGAACGCCTGTCATCAATATTCATTTTACATAATCAAACTGGCGAAGCAAAGGAGGAGAACAGGAAAAGAAAAGTAGTGTGGGTTGAACTGTACGTCTCAAAAAAATACGGGGAAGTGGCCGGGCGCGGTGGCTCAAGCCTGTCATCCCAGCACTTTGGGAGGCCGAGGTGGGAGGATCACGAAGTCAGGAGATGGAGATCATCCTGGCCAACATGGTGAACCCCCGTCTCTACTAAAAATATAAAAATTAGCTGGGCGTGGTGACGCACACCTATAATCCCAGCTACTTGGGAGGCTGAGGCAGGAGAATCACTTGAACCCAGGAGGCAGAGGTTGCAGTGAGCTGAGATCACACCACTGCACTCCAGCCTGGGCGACAGAGCAAGACGCCATCTCAAAAAAAAAAAAAAAAAAATATATATATATATATATATATATATATATATATATATATATATATAATATAAATTAAATAAAACAATACAATACAAATAAATAAACAAAAAATGTTAGAGCCAGCTCTGAGCTGGCTCTGGGTCTCAAGCCCTTTGACTCTGAAGTTCCCTGATCTGCTTTGCAATCTGTATTACTTTCCTGGGATTGTCCAAACAAATGAGCACAGACTGGATGGTTCAAAGTCACAGAAATTCATCCAGGGAATGGATGCCTTCTGGAGACCAGAAGTCTGAAATGCAGGAGTGGACAGGGTCGTGCTGTCTCTGGACGATCTTCTAGGGGAGGAATCCTTCCTGCCTCTCCCAGCTTCTGGGGGCTCCGGGCGTCCCTGACCCTTTCGTCAGATCACTCCTGTCTCTGCCTCGGTCTCCACAGGGCCTCCTCCTCTCTGTCTGTCTCCTCTTTGGTCTCTTTCCAAGAACGCCTGTCATTAGGCGTTAGGGTCATTAGGGCCCTTCTTACATGTAGAATGGGGTCGGAACAGTTACTATTATGTGTTAAATTGACTGGATCATGGGGTGCCTAGATGTTTGATTGAATGTTACTGTGGGGTATCTGTGAGGGTAGAGGGGAGGGTCCTTCCTGCCTCTCCCACCTCCTGGGGGCTCCGGGCGTCCCTGGGCTTGTGGCCACATCACTCCAGTCTCTGCCTCCATCTCCATGTGGCCTTCTCTGTGTCTCTGTCTCCAAATTTTCTACTTTTTTTTTTTTTTGAGACAGAGTTTCACTCTTCTTGCCCAGGCTGGAGTGCAATGGCACGATCTCAGCTCACCACAACCTCCACCTCCCAGGTTTAAGCACTTCTCCTGCCTCAGCCTCCCAAGTAGCTGGGATTCCAGGTGCGCGGCACCATGCCCGGCTAATTTTTTCTATTTTTAGTAGAGATGGGGTTTCATCATATTGGTCAGGCTGGTCTCGAACTCCTGACCTCAGGTGATCCACTCACCTTGGCCTCCCAAAGTGCTGGGATGAGCCAGTGTGCCCAGGCATTTTCTACTTCTTGTAAAGCCATCCATCATATTGAATTAAGGGTCCACCCTAATGATCTCATCTTCACTTAATTCCATCTGCAAAGACCCTATTTCTAAATTAGGCCTCAGTTATATGTATTTGGAGTCAGGATGTGGACATAACTCTTCAGATAAGCGTTAATGGCGGTCGGGTGCAGTGGCTCATGCCTGTAATCCCAGCACTTTGTGATGCCAAGGCAGGCAGATCACTTGAGGTCAGGAGTTTGATTCCAGCCTGGCCAACATGGTGAAGCCCCGTTTCTACTAAAAATACAAAAATTAGCAGGGTGTGGTGGTGCATGCCTGTGATCCCAGCTACTCGGGAGGCTGAGGTGGGAGAATCATTGGAACCCGGGAGGCAGAGGTTGCAACGAGCCCAGATAGCACCACTGCACTCCAGTCTGGGCAACAGAGTGAGACTTGTCTCTTTCAAAAAATAAAATAAAATAATAGTTAATGGCATATAAGCAATACCATCAAAGCCTTTCTTTAATATGTGTTTTTATAGGAATAAAAACTCTTGTTAATTGCACTTGGTAATATATGCTTCCTCAGCTTTTTCAGGTGATAATGAGGCTCAATTCTTATTAAGTGCATGAATCTGCTTTGTAACATCTAAAGTGTTTAGGAAGTAGCTGTCATTTCTGTTGGGTGGAGTTGTTCTGGATGTGATCCGCTTATCTTCATTATTTAAAATAGAGATCTCGGCTGGGCACGGTGGCTCATGCCTGTAATCCACGCACTTTGGGAGGCTGAGACGTGAGGATTACCTGAGGTCAGGAGTTCGAGACCAGCCTCACCAACGTGGCAAAATCCTGTCTCTACTAAAAATACAAAAATTAACCGGATGTGGTGGGGCTTGCCTGTAATCCCAGCTGCTCGGGAGGCTGAGGCAGGACAATTGCTTGAACCCAGGAGGCAGAGGTTGCAGTGAGCCGAGATCACACCACTGCACTCCAGCCTGGGAGACACAGGGAGACTCCATCTCAAAAAAAAATGAGTAAATAAAACAGATTGCTTTGATCAACATCAACCCCAAAGTGAGCTCTCAGAATAACAGACAGGCGGCCCTCCACTGGTGCTGTACGATGAAGGGGTGTTCCTGTGTGTCTCTGGCAAGCGGCAATGCCTGCCAAGGCAGCTCACGTTTCCCAGGTTCTCTAACCCATGCCTTGCCTTGCTCAGTGAGTCGTGTCTGCAGCAAGTGCTACTGGCTGTGCCAAGACTCCTCGTTCCCTCCTCCCATACAGCAGGCACCACACACATGCGTGGAGCCCCGAGTGGGCATCACGGAAGGCTGGCCCCCACACGCCCAGCCCAGCCTCAGGCCTGGAGTCAGGGAAGCCAGTCACGGCAGGGCTGTTCTTGCCAGTGGGTCCAGGCAAACCCTTCAGCATGGAGCCCGAAGCAGGAGGGCTACACAATCCTGCAGAGAGTCCTGAGCTGAGAAGAAAGCTGAGAAACACACATTTCTTCCTCTGGGTGCTGTCATGCATGGGTGTGAAAACAGGAAATGCCCCAGCCAGCACACACACCTCACCTGTGCACACTGGCACGCACACAACTCACCTGTGCACACGAGCACTCATGCACCTTATCTGTGCACAATGGCACGCACCTCACCTGTGTACACAGGCACGAAGACCTCACCTGTGCACACTGGCACACACACCTCACCTGTGTACACGGGCAAGCACACCTCACATGTGCCCATGGGCACGAAGACCTCACCTGTTCCCACAGGACACACACCTCACCTGTGCATACAGGCATGCATGCACCTCACCTGTGCATACTGGTACACACCTCACCTGTGCACATTGGCACACACATCTCACCTGTACACACAGGCATGCAGACATGCCCTTGCTTCCTCAGGGCACCATGAAGGAGAAGCAGCCCCTCCTGGCCACAAGCTCTGCTCTCCGTGCATTCCTCTCACCCGCCCTTCCCTGCACAGCCTGGTGCTTCCCCAGCTGCCCGGAGAAGATGAAGTCCTGGCCAGCCTCGCTCCTTCCCTCCCACGACTGGCAGGGTTCACACTTCATGCAGGATCCCATCAAGGCCGTCTCCCTCATCCCACACCCTTCAGCAGAGAGGCTCACAGATGCAGAAGCTCAATCCGACAAAACAGATGGGCCAAGGTATCCTAGGAGGCCCCCGCGGCCCTCCCTTCGTTACATCCTGCCCCTCACTGTGCAGGGAAATGCACCGTTAGGAGCTGGCAGGGCCTGTGCCCCTGGGCTCACCTCCTCGCAGTCCTGAGGGTACTGCAGGGCCTGGGGATGGGGAGGGCGCCCACCCTGCTGTACATTCCAGAGGCTGGCCCCAAAATCTGATGCTGGCACAGCCAAGCAGCCAGTTCTTTCCGAGGGTGGCGTTAACGCTTTGTGATCTTAGGGCTGCAGAGAAATTCAAAGGCAAGTCCTACTGTGTGCTCTGACTGTCTCTGTCTCCAAATTCCTAGGTGGAAATCCTCATCCCCAGTGAGATGGTGTTAGGAGGTGAGGCCCTTGGTAGGTGATGAGGTCACGATGGGGGAGACTCAAGTATGGAATCAGTGCGCTTACAAAAGGGACCCCAGAGAGCTCCCTCGCCCCTTCCACTGCCTGACGACACAGTGAGAAGGTGCCATCTGTGAACCAGGAAGCAGGTTCTCGCCAGACCCTGGCACACTTTGATCTTGGACTTCCAGCCCCCAGAACCGTGAAACATAAATGGGTGTTGTTTATAAGCCACCGAAACTATGGAATTTTTCTTTTTCTTTTTTTTTTTGAGGTAGAGTTTTGCTGTTGTTACTCAGGCTGGAGTGCAGCGGTGTGATCTTGGCTCACCACAACCTCCGCCTCCCGGGCTCCAGCAATTCTCCTGCCTCAGCCTCCCGAGTAGCTGGGATTACAGGCGCCCGCCACCATGCCCAGCTAATTTTGTATTTTTAATAGAGACGGGGTTTCACCATGTTGGTCAGGATGGTCTCGATCTCCTGACCTTGTGATCTACCTGCCTTGGCCTCCAAAACTGCTGGGATTACAGGCGTGAGCCACCACACCCGGCCTGCTGCAATTTTTCTTGTATCAGCTTAAACAAACTAAGATGATTATTCCCACAGAGGAACCGTTTTTATCCTTAAGGCGGGGTTAGGAGGAATTCACAAGAGACCTGTCGATGGACAGACAGTACATTGCGTGTCGACAGGAGTCCACACCAATGCCGCCTGCAGATGTAGTGCCTGGCATTCCCATGGGGGCACAAGAGAAGGTTTAAATATATCTGTTTTCCTTTTCTATGTCTGACCTCTGTGTTTCTTGTCCCTTCTAAAAAATAAAGTAACGATACCATGGCACATTGCTAAGTTACCCAAGGACAGCAAATGGCTGGGGATGTACATATCCCACAGCACCGTGCCAGGAGCACATGTGCCCAGCAGACGCAGGCAGCACCATTTCCAGAGCACGTGTGCCCAGCAGACACGGAGCAGTGTGCCCAGAGCACCTGCGTCCAGCAGATGCAGAGAGCACCGTGCCCAGAGCACCAGTGCCCAGCAGATGCAGGGAGCACTGTTCCCAGAGGACCATGCCCAGCACATGCAGGGAGCACCATGCCAAGAGCACCAGTGCCCAGCAGATCCAGGGAGCACTGTGCCCAGAGCACCTGTGCCCAGCAGATCCAGGGAGCACCATTTCCAGAGCACGTGTGTCCAGCAGACACAGGGAGCACCGTACCCAGAGCATCTGTGCCCAGCAGATCCAGGAAGCACCATTTCCAGGGCACATGTGCCCAGGAGACACAGAGAGCAGTGTGCCCAGAGCACCGTGTCCAGCAAACACAGGGAGACGCAGGGAGCAGTGTCCCCAGAGGACCAGTGTCCAGCAGACGCAGGGAGCACTGTCCCCAGAGCACCAGTGTCCAGCAGACGCAGGGAGCACTGTCCCCAGAGCACCAGTGTCCAGCAGACGCAGGGAGCACTGTCCCCAGAGCACCAGTGTCCAGCAGACGCAGGGAGCACTGTCCCCAGAGCACCAGTGTCCAGCAGACGCAGGGAGCACTGTCCCCAGAGCACCAGTGTCCAGCAGACGCAGGGAGCACTGTCCCCAGAGCACCAGTGTCCAGCAGACGCAGGGAGCACTGTCCCCAGAGCACCAGTGTCCAGCAGACGCAGGGAGCACTGTCCCCAGAGCACCAGTGTCCAGCAGACGCAGGGAGCACTGTCCCCAGAGCACCAGTGTCCAGCAGACTCAGGGAGCACTGTCCCCAGAGCACCAGTGTCCAGCAGACTCAGGGAGCACTGTCCCCAGAGCACCAGTGTCCAGCAGACTCAGGGAGCACTGTCCCCAGAGCACCAGTGTCCAGCAGACGCAGGGAGCACTGTCCCCAGAGCACCAGTGTCCAGCAGACGCAGGGAGCACTGTCCCCAGAGCACCAGTGTCCAGCAGACGCAGGGAGCACTGTCCCCAGAGCACCAGTGTCCAGCAGACTCAGGGAGCACTGTCCCCAGAGCACCAGTGTCCAGCAGACGCAGGGAGCACTGTCCCCAGAGCACCAGTGTCCAGCAGACGCAGGGAGCACTGTCCCCAGAGCACCAGTGTCCGGCAGACGCAGGGAGCACTGTCCCCAGAGCACCAGTGTCCGGCAGACTCGGGGAGCACTGTCCCCAGAGCACCAGTGTCCGGCAGACGCGGGGAGCACTGTCCCCAGAGCGCCAGTGTCCGGCAGACGCGGGGAGCACTGTCCCCAGAGCGCCAGTGTCCGGCAGACGCGGGGAGCACTGTCCCCAGAGCGCCAGTGTCCGGCAGACGCGGGGAGCACTGTCCCCAGAGCGCCAGTGTCCGGCAGACGCGGGGAGCACTGTCCCCAGAGCGCCAGTGCTCGGCAGACGCGGGGAGCACTGTCCCCAGAGCGCCAGTGCTCGGCAGACGCGGGGAGCACTGTCCCCAGAGCGCCAGTGCTCGGCAGACGCGGGGAGCACTGTCCCCAGAGCGCCAGTGCTCGGCAGACGCGGGGAGCACAGTCCCCAGAGCGCCAGTGCTCGGCAGACGCGGGGAGCACAGTCCCCAGAGCGCCAGTGCTCGGCAGACGCGGGGAGCACAGTCCCCAGAGCGCCAGTGCTCGGCAGACGCGGGGAGCACTGTCCCCAGAGCGCCAGTGCTCGGCAGACGCGGGGAGCACTGTCCCCAGAGCGCCAGTGCTCGGCAGACGCGGGGAGCACAGTCCCCAGAGCGCCAGTGCTCGGCAGACGCGGGGAGCACTGTCCCCAGAGCGCCAGTGCTCGGCAGACGCGGGGAGCACTGTCCCCAGAGCGCCAGTGCTCGGCAGACGCGGGGAGCACTGTCCCCAGAGCGCCAGTGCTCGGCAGACGCGGGGAGCACTGTCCCCAGAGCGCCAGTGCTCGGCAGACGCGGGGAGCACTGTCCCCAGAGCGCCAGTGCTCGGCAGACGCGGGGAGCACTGTCCCCAGAGCGCCAGTGTCCAGCAGATGCAGGGAGCACTGTCCCCAGAGAACCAGTGCTCGGCAGATGCGGGGAGCACTGTTCCCAGAGCACCAGTGTCCGGCAGATGCGGGGAACGCTGTCCCCAGAGCGCCGGTGCCCGGCAGATGCAGGGAGCACTGTCCCCAGAGCGCCAGTGTCCGGCAGATGCGGGGAATGCTGTCCCCACAGCGCCAGTGTCCGGCAGACGCGGGGAACGCTGTCCCCAGAGCGCCGGTGCTCGGCAGACATGGGGAGCACTGTCCCCAGAGCGCCAGTGTCCGGCAGATGCGGGGAGCGCCGCACCCCATAGACAGAGGGAAATGAGTAACCTTTAAGCCACCTGAGATGCTGTTATGATTATTCACAGGGTGCACCCACCTGCTCTGAAGGTCGTCCATGTTCAGCTCAGCGACGTAATGGGTGGCAGAGGAGACGGTGACCACCCTCGCACAGTGGCCAAGGGACCCAGACTCTCTCAGCGTATCCAGGAGAAGGTTGGTCAGCAGGAAGTGCCCCAGGTAGTTCAGGCCGAAATGTTCTTCGAATCCATCTCTGGTTTTCCTCTGAGGGACCATCATCACCCCAGCTGGATAAAAGAGAGTATCAGAAGGAGTTAGATTGGGGAAGACAGTGGAGAAATCTCACAGACGGATTCCTGAGATGCACAAATGACCCAGGACATCGGAGGGTGGGGTGTAGAGCTGGCGGCCATGTCTTCCTCCTGGGCCTCTGTTTCCTGCTTTAGGTGTGATGGAGAAGGTTCTAGAAGATCACTGAAGTCCCTTCCTGCCTTCTGTCTCTGCACCTCTGTGCCTTGAGTTTAAAAATAGTAACCACAGGCCAGGCGTGGTGGCTCACGCCTGTCATCCCAGCACTTTCGGATGCTGAGGCGGTTGGATCACCTGAGGTCAGAAATTCATGCCTGTCATCCTAGCACTTTGGGAGGCCAAGGCAGGTGGATCACCTGAGGTCAGGAGTTCAAGACCAGCCTGCCCAACATGGTGAAACCCCTGTCTCTAGTAAAAATACAAAAATTAGCCGGGTTTGGTGGCAGAGTCCTGTAGTTTCAGCTACTCAGGAGGCTGAGGCAAGAGAATCGCTTGAACCTGGGAGGCGGAGGTTGTAGTCAGCCGAGACCATGCCACTGCACTCCAGACTGGCGACACAGCGAGACTCCGTCTCAAAAAGAAAAAAAACAAAAAGAAAAATAATAACCACAATGATAACACAGCAACACACACAAGAGAGTGAGAATCATCCAAGTCACCAAATGGGGTCCCCTGGACAATTAATTATTCTGGGCGGCTGGGTGCAGTGGCTCATACATGTAATCCCAGCCTTTGGGTAGGTGAGTAGGGTGGATCGCTTGAGGTCAGGAGTTCGAGACCAGGCTGTGCACCATAGTGAAACCCCGCCTCTACCAAAAATACAAAAAATTAGCTGGGTGTGGTGGTGCGTGCCTGTAGTCCCAGCTGCTCGGGGAGGTTGAGGCGGAAGGATTGTTTGAGCCCAAGAAGTGGAGGTTGCAGTGAGCCGAGATTGTGCTACTGCACCCCAGCCTGGGCGACAGAGATCCTGTCTCCCCCCAGAATTCTGGGCAAGAATAGCTGCTATGGCACCCCCTCTTCACAGAGTATCCCACAAACAAATTGCTCAGATGTCCTTTGAGAAATGCTGACCTCAGTATAAACATGGCCTGTCCTCACCCCTAGACCACAGGGCAGGGGTCATCATTCTATAAACATCCTCGTCGCCGCAGGTTCTGTGCTTGACACGTTCTATCTGCCAGACACAGAACACCCCCACCCATCAGGCCAAGCTCGGGTGAGCACCTGCTCTGAAGTCCTTGCTGTGGGGGCCTGACCTCAAAGGTGACTCGCCCTAGAAACACGCACGAACCATATTGCCTTGTACTTAGAGCAGACCAGTTTGCTTGGATATTAATGCCAATGTACATATGTATTTGTATGTACATGGATAATGTAGATGCGTATACACAGGCACGTTATATACGTACCTGGAATTCTGTATCTATCTACACGTCAACTGTACATGCAAATGCAGGCATGTCTATTCATATACATACATGCATATGCATTTGTAAATGTGTTTATATACGTATACACGGGTATATAACTGCATATACGCACAATTAAAAGATATACACCTATAGAGATGTATGTTAGCATGTACATATGTGTGTTCGTATCTTTACATGCAGATGCATTTTCAAATGCCTATAAATTTGTGCATGTTTTCTTTTATATATATGTTGTATGCCCATGTATGAGTTTGCATGTGTACACATTTATTCACATGTATATACATGTACATACACATTTACATCTTTGCATGTATATCTAAATATAGTGTATGTATATATGTTTCTAATTGGAATTGTATGATTGCAAGTATTTGCATCTGTTCATACACCTACATACACACAGCGTTTGTCATTATTTGTACATTGGAACGTCTACATGTATTGCACGCATGAACATACATTTTGATTCGTCTGTGGAATCCCATAGTTTTTGCATTTGTGCACATATTTGCATTTGTAAATGCATTTGAGATGTATGATTAATAAAAACACACATATCTATTTGCATATGGACACGTTTGTGTTCAAAGATGTATTTCAGTATGGAGCTATATTGATATTTGATCTGTTTCTCTATTTGTATATATATGTGTTTGCATCTGCATGTGTACATATTTTACTATGCATATGCATTTGTATATGTGCTTGTGTTTGTGTGTATTTTATATGGAGCTCTCTATACATATATGTAGGTCTAGCATCTCTCTATGTATTTGTGTATGCATATGTACATCTGCATAGTGTACATCTTTTTCTATGCATATGCATTTGTATACGTGCTTGTGTTTGCATGTATTTTATATGGAGCTATCTATACATATATGTAGGTCTAGTATTTCTCTATGTGTTTGCATATGTAGAGGTGTATACATTTTTTGAGGTATATGCATTTCTATATGCGCTTGCTTTTGTGTGTATTGTAATATCTGTATGTATTTGTGCCTCTGTACATGGACCCATTTCCCTATGAATTTCTGATATGTGTGCATTTGTGTACATGCCTGTGTTTGTGTACACAATCTTTCCAGTTGTATTTTATGAACACTCAAAACCCAAGCTGGCTCCTCCCAGACTCAGCATTCCCAAGAACCAAGCAGGAGCCACGTGGCCTTATCGACCCAACTTTGGAACTCCTACAGAGTTGTCACCGCTGCCCCATTCTAGGAATTACGAGACAGTTAATGAGGACAGCCGAGATTCAAGAGAGGGAGCAGGGACTCCAGCTCCCGAAGAGACGAATGTGAAAAGAATTTGCAGGCCTGTTTTACAACCTCTCGAACCCGCATTTCAAAACTGTGGATGCACAGGCTGCACTGGATGCCCCATTGCACGGAGGGCCCATGAAAGATGCAGAAGTGGGTCCCGCAGCTCCACACATCCCTGGCCCCAGTGGAGGCTTGAAAATTATGAGTTCCTTGAGGAAAAACCAACGTCTTATTCTGGCTGTAGCCTCCACAGTGCGGGTACAGTGCTTTGGGTACAGCAAGGGGGAAATAGAAAATAAACGTGGATGGAGGTCAATTGCTGCTTTTGAGACGTGAAGCCAGCTGGACTTCCTGGGTCGAGTGGGGACTTAGAGAACTTTTCTGTCTAGCTAAAGAATTGTAAACGCACCAATCAGCACTCTAAAATGGACCATCCAGCACTCTGTAAAATGGGCCAATCAGCACTCTGTAAAATGGACCAATCAGCGCTCTGTAAAATGGACCAATCAGTGCTCTGTAAAATGGAACAATCAGCACTCTGTAAAATGGACCAATCAGCACTCTGTAAAATGGACCAATCAGCAGGACATGGGCGGGGCCAAATAAGGGAATAAAAGCTGGCCACCTGAGCCAGCTTGGGTCCCCTTCCACGTTGTGGAAGCTTTGTTCTTCCGCTCTTCACAATAAATCTTGCTGCTGCTCACTCTTTGGGTCTGCACTACCTGTATGAGCTGTAAGACTCACTGCCAAGGTCTGCAGCTTCACTCCTGAAGTCAGTGAGACCGCGAACCCACCAGAAGGAAGAAACTCCAGACACATATGAACATCTGAAGGAACAAACTCGGGACACACCATCTTTAAGAGCCGTAACACTCACCGCGAGGATCTGCGGCTTCATTCTTGAAGTCAGTGAGACCAAGAACCCATGAGAAGGAATAAATTCTGGACACACTCTCACAGAGAATGGTGGCAGGGGAGAGGTACCGCCATGCCATTCCAGGCCTGTGGCCTGCTGAAATCTTCAGGGAGAAATGAGCGGACAGGTCAGGTGCAGTCCTTGCTTCTCACCTGCACAGACTTTCCAGCCAGACTAAGTGCTTCTCCCTCCTACGTGAATATCTAGCTTTCAAAAAAACTTCCAGGATAGGGAGAATTTATTCCCTGAGCTTATGCCTGTAAAACATCAGGAGTATAAACCAACCGGGAGGGATCCAATATCAATCAAGGTGCAGTATCAATCAATCACAAGACACACGTGTATTAAACATTCAACAAAATGTACATTCAACACTCCTACAGTCCTCAAAGCCCATCAAACAAAACACTTCTGAGAAGCATGTCAGAATTCACCTCAGGAGTTATCCAGAAAAAAAGCCCAGCCCGGTGGGTCATGCCTGTAATCCTCCCAGCACTTTCGGAGGGTGAAGCGGGTGGATCAGTTGAGGTCAGGAGTTCAAGACCAGCTTGGCCAACATGGAGAAACCCCCGTCTCTACTAAAAATACAAAATTAGCCAGACGTGGTGGTGCATGCCTGTAATCCCAGCTACTCAGGAGGCTGAGGCAGGAGAATCGCTTGAACCTGGGAGGCGGAGGTTGCAGTGAGCCGAGATCACACCACTGCACTCCAGTCTGGGCGAAAGAGTGAGACTCTGTCTCAAAAACAAACAAACAAACAAAAACCAACAACAAAAAAACAAAAACACCAGAATAGGTTGCTGTGGGTGGATGGGAAGCTTTGCATTTTGATGAACTATAAACATCCTTTCACGATGCCGTTTTCCTCGTATTTTATTTGACATGAAGAATCTGGAGACACACAGCTCAATCTGTGCCTGAAGTGTCATAAATTCCCAGCTTAGGAGAGACGAGCTCGTCATGAACACCTGGCTTCTGCATGCGTTGTTTTGAAAGGCAGCTTCAGGGGGCTGTAAAGCAGGCCTGCAAATCCTTTTGACATCCGTCTCCTTGGGAGCTAGAGTCTATGCCCCTTCCCTTGAATGTGGGCCATACTCAATAACTTCCTTGTTAATTCTTTCGTAGAATGCCGCAGTGAGATAAACACTGTGTGACTTCCAAAGTTGGGTCAATAAGGTCATGTGGCCCCTGCTTGGTTCTTGGGAATGCTGAGTCTGGGAGGAGCCAGCTTTGGTTTAAGAAGGCTGAGCACCTTCAGCCTGACATGCTGGAGAGGCCACAGGTACCTGTTCTTGTTGGCCCTCCCAGCTAAGCCCAGGTGACAGGCTGTACCAGCTTCCCGCCACCACAGAAAGCTATCCTGGACATCCAACCCAGTCAAGCCTTCAGATAAAGTCAGCCCCAGCTGCAGCCTCACAGAAGACCCCCAGGCAGAACTGCCCACATTGCTGTGCCCCGAAAGAAAGTGAATCCGCACAAGCTGTATAGAAAACAGCATGGATGTTCCTGTCGAAGAACTAAAAGCAGATCATTCGCTTGATCCAGCAATCCCACTCCTGGGTAGCTACCCCAAGGAAAAGAAGTCTTTATATCAAAAAGATACCTGCAGGCCAGGCATGGTGGCTCACACCTGTCATCCCAGCACTTTGGGAGGCTGAGGTGGGCGGATCACCTGAGGTCAGGAGTTCGAGAGCAGCCTGGGCAACATGGCAAAACCCCATCTCTGCTAAAAATACAAAAATTACCCAGGCGTGGTGGCACGTACCCGTAACCCCAGCTACTTGGAACACTGAGGTAGGAGAATCGCTTGAACCCGGGAGGCGGAGGTTGCAGTGAGCTGAGATTGCATCACTGCACTCCAGCCTGGGTGACAGAGTGAGACTCCGTCTCAAAAATAAATAAATAAATAAAATAATCAAACAAAACAAAACAAAAAAACATACCTGCACCTGTTTCTTGCAGCACAACTCACAATTGCAAACATACGGAATCAATCTAAGTACCCCTCCGTGGAGTACTGGATAAAGAAAACAGAATGGAATACTACTAAGCCATCAAAAAGAATGGAATTGTGTCACTGGCAGTAACTTGGATAGAACTGGAGGTTATTATCCTATGTGGAGTCACTCAAGAACAGAAAAGCAAATACACCTTCTCACTTATAAGTGGGCGCTAAGCTCTGGGTATGCTTCTGGCAGCGAAGGGGCATACGGAATAGAGGGATACACGTTAGAGACTGAGGGTGGGGCTGTGAGTGAACCTGTCACCCAGGAAATGGCCACGGTACCCAACAGGTGGTTTTTCATCCTCTGCCTCCCTCCCCCTACCTTCTAGAAGTGGAGAGTTTCTGCTCTTCCCATCTTTGTGTCCATGAGTACCCGCTGTGTACCTTCCAGGTGTAAGTGAGAACATGGAGTATTTGGTTTTCTGTTTCTCTGCTCGTTCTCTTAGGATAATGGCTTGCAGCTCTGAGCAAATTCTTGGTGACAACAGCATCGTTGGGGAAGGTATCTTTCGCAACAGCAGAGGGGACAGTGCCTCTGTGCAGGCAGGTGGTGACCTGTGCTCCAGATGAATCCGAGTCTTGCTAGGGACTTGCCTGGCGGGGAAGCTGCATGCGAATTCCTGCACCGTGGCGAATGCACCAGCCACGCGCAGGGGCCCTGGATGCTGATAATTCATCGTTAGTGAGCTACTGAGAGTAATTACGTTTATTCCTATTTTATTATTATTATTTTGAGGTAAACTCTTGCTCTGTCACCCAGACTGGAGTGCAGTGTTGTGATGTCGGCTCACTGCAACCTCTGCCTCCTGGGTTCAAGCAATTCTCCTGCCTCAGCCTCCCAAGTACATGGGATTACAGGCACCTGCCCCAATGCCCAGCTATTTTTTGTATATGTAGTAGAGACGGGGTTTCACCATGTTGGCCAGGCTGCTCTTGAACTCCTAATCTCAACTGATCGTCCCGCCTTGGCCTCCCAAAGTGCTAGGACTACAGGTGTGAGCCACTGCACCCAGCCCTACTAATATTATTATTTTTTTTGGAGACAGAGTCTTGCTCTGTCAACCAAGCTGGTGTGCAGTGTGTCCACATTTTATTGTATTGTATTTTTTATTTCATTTTTTTGAGATGGAATCTCACTCTATTGCCCAGGCTGGAGTGCAATGGGTTGATCTCGGCTCACTGCAACCTCTGCCTCCCAGGTTCAAGTGATTCTCCTGCCTCAGCCTCCCAAGTAGCTGGGATTACAGGTGTGCACCACAACACCTGGCTAATCTTTTTTTTTTTTTTTTTTTTTGTATTTTTAGTAGAGATGGGGTTTGTCATGTTGACCAGTCTGGTCTTGAACTCCTGACCCCAAGTGATCTGCCCGCCTCAGCCTCCCAAAGTGCTGGGATCCCAGGTGTGAGCCACTGCGCCCGGCCACGCACCCGTATTTTAAACCGCAGTGTCATGGAGACGTTTCTAGGCAGCAAACCCACCTGAAATGCTGATATTTGCGGAAAGAAAGCCTGACATATGCTGAAAGAGAAATTGTTTTGTTGTTGAGTTGTTTGCCAATGGCTTTAGGTATTAATTTTCCTCTTCCTATGTAAGCAGAGCGTTGAAAGACCATATTGGTGTCAGGTAGGGAGAGATTGGATGGGTGCCTGAGATGCCTGTTAGGAGGCCACTATCGTGGCCTAGGAAGAGATGATGGTACCCCAGAGGAGGGATTGACGTAAGTCAGAAATGCAGATTGAGTACTAGTTAGACAATCGGTGGCAAATTCAAATGCCTGTAGGCTTTTGTATGTGTTTTAAGTTTTCTATAATCATGTTTTTTTCGGCATCAATAAAATTCTATTTATTTATTTTTGTCAAGTTATTATTTTCTTTTAAATCAAAGGAACGTATAAAAAAGGTGCACAGGACTGGGCACGGTGACTCACACCTGTAATGCCAGCACTCTGGGAGGCCGAGGCAGGCGGATCACCTGAGGTCAGGAGTTTGAGACCAGCCTGGCCAACTTGGTGAAACCCCGTCTCTACTAAAAATACAAGAAAAAAAAAAAAAAACGTTAGCTGGGCGTGGTGGCAGGCACCTGTAATTTCAGCTACTTGGGAGGCTGAGGAAGGAGAATTTCTGGAACCCAGGAGGCAGAGGTTGCAGTGAGCCGAGATCATGCCACTGCACTGCAGCCCCGGCCAACAACAGCAAGACTCCATTTCAAAACAACAAAAAAAAGGTGCAGAGATCGTGAGGGAAATCTGAACGGAATCATCCAAAGTGAGCACGCTCCCTCTCGGGCAACCGCCTCCCACATCTGCACCCCGTAAGCCCTTTTGTGACCCATAATTAATCACATTCTTCTAAGGTAACTACGATTCTAATTTCCATTACCATAGATTTAATTTGCCTGTTTTTTTCTGGGAGGCGGAGGTTGCAGTGAGAAGAGGGTGTGCCACTGCACTCCAACCTGGGCGACAGAGCAAGGCTCTGTCTCAAAAAAGTAAATAAATAAATAAATAAAATAAAATGATAATTTGTCTCTTTTTTTAATTTTTAATTTAATTTTTGAGATGGAGTCTCGCTCTGTTGCTAGGCTGGAGTGCAGTGGCACAATCTCGGCCCACTGCAGCCTCCGCCTCCTGGGTTCCAGCAATTCTCCTGCCTCAACCTCCTGAGTAGCTGGGATTACAGGTGCATGCCACTATGCCCAGCTAATTTTTGTATTTTTAGTAGAGATGGGATTTCACCATGTTGGCCAGGATGGTCTCAAACTCCTGACCTTGTGATCCATCCATGTCAGCCTCCCAAAGTGCTGGGATTACAGGCGTGAGCCATCGCACTCGGCCTGTTTCTTAAAATTTCAATAATTTTTGGGAAACCAGTGGTTTTGGGCTACATGGATGCATTCTTTTGTGGTGACTTCTGAGATTCTGGTGCACAAGTTTTAATCATCAGCAAATATACTGATGTTTCGTTGCGATTTTCCTAAGGAATAAAAAAACCCTGTGGCCATGCCAGTGTATCGGGTGCCGTCCATGTTAGGAGCATTCACGGAATCTGTCTCTTCACCAATTCAAAGGTGGAGAATACACAATAAAACTATCGTTCATTGATCTGCCAGTTCAAAGGTGGAAAATACACAATAAAATTATCGTCCATTGATCTGCCAGTTCAAAGGTGGAAAATACGCAATAAAATTTTCATTCACTGATCTGCCAACTGAAAGGCGGAAAATAAACAGTAAAATTATCATTCATTGATCTGCCAACTGAGAAAATACGCAGTACAATTATTCATTGGTCTGTGCACCTAATGGCATTTTACTGGGGAGTGAACGCTCAGGGTCACAATCGCATATTGTGCCTCAAGCAGTGAACGCAGGTGAGGTGTGTCCTGAACAGGGGAGGAGATGGGAGAGTTCTCCGCTCTCCAAGCAGAGAAATCCAAAGAAAGGAGAGTGGTGGGGATGAAAGGGCAATCAGAGAGAGAGAGAGAGAGAGAGGAGAGAGAGAGGGAGGGCAAAGAAGAAAGGAAGAGAGAAGGAGAGGGAGGAAATAGGGAGAGAGAGAGAGAGATGGAGAAGGAACAGGGAGAGAGGGAGGGCAAACGAGAGGGAGAGAGGAGAGGGAAGAAATAGACGGAGAGTCAAACAGAGAAAGAGAGACAGAGACAGAAAGACAGAGAAAGGGGGAGAGAAGGCAGGCAAAGGAGAGAGGAGGAGAGACGGGGGAAGGAGGAAAGAGAGAGAAGGGGAGAGGAAGACAAAGGAGATAGACAAGGGGGAGAGAGAGGAAGAGAAAAGAGAGAAGGAGAAGAGGGAGGGTGTGAGAGAGGGAAACGGAGAGAGAGAAGAGGGGAGGGAGAGAAGAAAGAGGGGAGGGAGAGAAGAAGGGAAAAGGAGGGAGAGAGGGAGAGAGAGAGAGAATGGGAGAAAAGGAGAGAGAGAGAAGAGGGGAGAAAGAGGGAGGGGGAGGGAGAATGGGAGAGAGAGGAGGGGAGAATGGGAGAGAGAAGAGGGGAGAATGGGAGAGAGAAGAGGGGAGAATGGGAGAGAGAGGAGGGGAGAAAGGGAGGGAGGGAGGGGGAGAGAGAGAAGAAAGGAGAGAGAAGAAGGGAGAAAGAGGGAGGGAGAGAGAAGGGAGAAGGGGAGAGAGAAAAGGGAGAAGGGGAGAGAGAAAAGGGAGAAGGGGAGAGAGAGAGGGAGGGAGAAGGGAGGTCGAGAGCAAAATAGTAGAAGGGGGGACGGGTGGGTTGAGGAGAGAGAGAGACAGAGAGAAAAAGCAAAAGGGAGAGGAAAACCAAGACAGTGAAGAGGTGGAGAGAATGACAGAGAGACAGGGGGAGAAGGAGGAGAGAGAGAGACAGAGCGTTACAGAGAGAGAGAGAGAGGAGAAAAGCATTGAGTAACTGAAAAACCACTGCTTCTCAACCCACTTCCTAGAATCTCGGGAGGGCGGTGGGAAGGATGGAGCCAGTCCAGGGAGGCTATGGGACGGACGCCCTGAACATCCAGCCTTCTCTAGCAGGGAACAGCCTGCCGCAGAGTCACAGCAGACCACATCCCATGCTGCTGCCAACACCAACACTAAAAGAACATGCAAATCAGGAGGCGCCATCGGGAGAGGCAGAGGAAACCACTACAGAATAGAAAGCTACTCTATCCACAGGAGAGCAGCTCTGGAAGAGAAGCAAACAGAAGGCACACAGAACAAATGGTCTACACCTGTTCAGACTCAAGGATCCGCTGACGAATGCATAAGCTGTGATGCGACACTTTCCATCTTCCAGATGACTGTGGAGCCCGATTCACACAGAAAATGCCAGGCGCCCACAAAGACAGGAGATGGCTGCTCAGGTGTCTGTCCACCAAAATGTGGGTCCTCAGTGAGGACCGGCTCCATTGCACCTCAGTCTTCTGTTGATGCAAAACTGCACACCTGGGCTTCCCCTGAATGAATCTTCCTTAACTCTCACAGGTCTTCTAGGTGCCCTGTGCCCATTTGCTCATTTGAATGAACTCATTAGAATTCATTCATTCATTTGCATCATTTGAATTCACTCCTTCCTTTGAATTCACTTGTTCCTTTGAATTCATTCATTCATTTGAATTTATTCATTTAAATTCACTCATTTGAATTCATTCATTCCTTTGAATTCGTTCATTCCTTTGAATTCATTCATTCCTTTGAATTCACTCATTCCTTTGAATTCATTCAGCCTTTGAATTCATTCCTTTAAATTCACTCATACCTTTGAATTCATTCATTCATTCCTTTGAATTTATTCGTTCTTTTGAATTCATTCATTCCTTTGACTTCATTTGTTCATTCATTTGAATTCATTCCTTCCTTTGAATTTATTCATTCACTTGAATTCATTCAGATTCACTCATTTGAATTCATTCATTCATTCCTTTGAATTCATTCCTTTGATTCATACATTCCTTTCAATTCATTTAGTCCTTTGAATTCATTCATTTCTTTGAATTCATATGTTCATTCATTTGAATTCATTAATTAGAATTCATTCATTTGAATTCATTTGTTCATTCCTTTGAATTCATTCGTCATTTGCATTCATTCATTCCTCTGAATTCATTCCTTTCTCTGAATTCACTCATTTGAATTCTTTCATTCATTCAAATTCACTCATTGGAATTCTTTCATTCATTCAAATTCACTCATTTGAATTCATTCCAGTGAATGAATGAATTTGAATGAATGAATGAATGGGTGAACAAAGAACTGTACCAAAAAACAAGAGTCTTTAGGTCTCTGGCCAGGGAAGAATCACTGTTATTTTTCAGGGTCACCCTGTATCATGGACGTATTTCTTTGGTGGTAGGGAAAATAATGCTTAGTAATTATCTCAGAAAGAAATTCATCCATTAGAGTTATGGGAAGATGTCTGACAAGGATAAATCTATAAATCCTCTGCAGTTATTAAAAATCTATCAATTTTCAGACATGGGGATGGGAGGCTAGATAAATACAATTTTGAAGTGAATAAACCATAAATATTGGCTCTGCAGGAGGTCTACTATTGATTTATTCTTGCGCTTGATAAATCATCACGTTGCCTCTGGGCTTCCCACAGCAGCCAGACAGAGGCAGTCGGGTTCTATTTTCAACCCGCTAGCAAATGAAAACAATATTCTATGTCTGAAGTATTTAATGTTTGCAAAACCTTGATTGCTCTCTCTAAGAATAAAAAAAGAAAAGCACAAAGTGTAGCTCCTTCTTGCCTTGGAAGTCACACTTGCTGAACTCAGCTGGGGGCTGTTTTCCATGAGACTTGAGGCATGTGGTTGACTAGCAGGAGTTTTGGAGGGAAGGTTCTGGGGAAATAGTTTAGGGCAGCAGTCCCCAACCTTTTTGGCACCAGGGACCACTTTTGTGAAAGACAATTTTCAGAAGAGAGATGGTGGAGGTGGAATGTGGGGATGGTTTGGGGATGATTCAGGTGCATGACATTTATTGTACACTTTATTTGTATTATTATTACACTGTACTATAAAATGAAATAATTCTACAAGTCACCATTATATATAATCAGTGGGAGCCCTGAGCTTGTTTCCCTGTGACTAGACAGTCCCATCTGGGGGTGATGGGAGACAGTGACAGATCATCAGGAATTAGTTTCTCATAAGGAGTACACAACCCAGATCCCTCACATGCACAGATCATCAGGCTTTAGATTTTCATAAGAAGTGCACAACCTAAGTCCCCCACATGCACAGTTCAGAGTAGGGTTTGTGCTCCTATGATAATCTAATGCTGCTGCTGATCTGACAGGAGGCAGAGCTCAGGCAGTCATGTGAGCAATAGGGAGTGGCTGTAAATACAGATGAAGCTTTGCTTGTTCACTTGCCACTCACCTTCTGCTGTGCGGCCAGTGTCCTAACAGGCCATGGACTGGTACTATGACCTGGGGGTTGCAGAGCCCTGGTTTAGGGGTCGGCAGACCCCCTGCTAGCCTCTTAGACACTAAAAGTACCACCACTGGAGTCCTTCCCTGAGGCTGCCTGTAAATGGAAACTCTATTCACACATGTTGACACCAGCAATATCCCAAACATACAATCCAGCAATCTCATTTGCACACAACGAAGAATTCTGAGGCACAAACCAACGAGATAAATCCTTGATTTCTTCTCTAAGTCATGGTACATCTGGCTCAAGCCTCCAGCACAAGAGCTGGTGATGAACCCATTCTCAGCGTTGACTGTATAGAATCCAGCCTTCTTATTTGCACACAATGAAGATGAATTCTGATGCATAAACCAAGGCATGCAACAAATGAGAAAAATCCTTTACTTCTTCTCTAAGTCAAGGTACATCTGGCTCAAGCCTCCAGCACAAGAGCTGGTGATGAATCCATTCTCAGCATTGACTGTGTAGAATCCAGCCTTCTCATTTGCACACCATGAAGATGAATTCTGAGGCACAAATCAAGGCATGCAACGAATGAGAAAAATCCTTTACTTCTTCTCTAAATTAAGGTCCATATGGCTCAAGCCTCCAGCACATGAGCTGGTGATGAATCCATTCTCAGCGTTGACTGTGTAGAATCCAGCCTTCTCATTTGCACACCACGAAGATGAATTCTGATGCACAAACTAAGGAATGCAATAAATGAGAAAAATCCTTCTTCCCTAAATCCAGGTTCATCTGGCCCAAGCCTCCAGCACACGGGCTTGTGCTGAATCCATTCTCAGCGCTGACTGTATAGAATCCAGCCTTGTCATTTGCACACCACGAAGATGAATTCTGATGCACAAACTAAGGCATGCAATAAATGAGAAAAATCCTTTGCTTCTTCCCTAAATCCAGGTACAATCGGACCCAGGGTTCCAGCACACGGGCTTGTGCTGAATCCATTCTCAGTGCTGACTGTATAGAATGCAGCCTCGTCATTTGCACACCACAAAGATGAATTCTGATGCAAAACCAAGGCAAAAAATGCTTTACTTCCTCTCTAAATCAAGGTTCATCTGGCCCAAGCCTCCAGTACACAGGCTGGTGATGAATCCATTCTCAGCGCAGAATAGCCATCCGGGCTACTTCTGGCTTGAGTAGCACTTATCCCTGCAGCTTTCCATCCACCCTGGGTACCTCGGAAGGCCTCTTTCCAAGCCCGTGGAGTTCACGAAGCTCCATGGTTCTGTTGCATTTCCAAGAGAACCAAGAGGATCTGTCAACAACAGACTGCCTCTCTGCATTTCTGTCTTCTTGTGAAGAGTGGGCAATGGGTACTCAACACAGCCTCCAAAAGTGAAGTCTCCAGCTCTTTTCTAGAAGCTTCTGTCTGAACCCTCAGAGGAAAAAACAAAAAATCCAGATCCTCTGCAACTGAGCTCTTCTCAACAGTGACCCCAGGGACAAGATGAACCTTAGTCAGCCACAAAAACCTACAGGAAGTCCAGGAAAGCCATAGCCCAAGCAACCTCTTGAAAGACGTAGAAGAAAAAGATAAAAGGAAGAAAGCGCCAAGTGTTATTTCAAGCCATCATCTTGTAACAAATGGATTCTCATTATCACCTCCTGGAAATGGTGTTCTGAGCAGCACAGGCTGGGGAATTCCGGGGAGGCTTGGGATGCAATCTTCTCTGTACTTTACACGACAGTGTTGTCACATTGCAAGAGGTGTGTTTTCCAAGGCAGGACATTTCACAGAATGATTATTCGTCCAATGTTTGTTTCCTTTGCTAGAGTATGATTTCCATGAGGTCAAGAATCTTATTATTGTATTTTTCCTGCAAGTGAAGTATGTGAAGGGCAGAGTAGTAGGTAGGCACGCAGATTGAATAATGCACAACTCACGATGTCCGGGTCCACATTGTTCATGTGGGAGACAGAATCATGACCCCAAAAATGCCCACATTGTAATCCCCATGTGGGAGACAAAATAATGACCCCGAAGATGTCCACATCCTAATCCCATGTGGTAGACAGAATCATGGCCCGAAAGATCTTCATATGCTAATCCTCATGTGGTAGACAAGAATAACGGCTCCAAAGAGGTCCACAGCCTAATCCTCATGTGGAGGACAGAATAACAGCCCCAGAGATGCCCACAACCTATTCCCACCTTGGAAGAGTAATAACTCAAAACATGAAAAAATGTCCATGTCCTCATCTCTGGAACACATGAAAATGTGACTTTCACGGCAAAAGGGCCTTTGTAGATGTGATTCAGTGGAAGATCTTGAGATGAGGTGATTATCTGAGATGATCCTGGTGGGCCCCAAATAATCACAATGGTTCTTCTACAAGGCAGGCAGAAGAGCAAGAGTAAGTGAAGGAGAGAAAAAAAAAACAGAAGGCAAGATGAGAGAGAGAAGGGAAGAGAAAGGAAGAGAGGGAGAGAGAGAGAACAAGAAATACAGAGATTCAAAGGTGTCTCATTGCTGGTTTGTTGTTGTTGTTTTTGTTGTTTTGAGGTGGAGTTTTGCTCTTGTTGCCCAGGCTGGAGTGCAGTGGCGCGATCTCGGCTTACTGCAACCTCTGCCTCCCGGGTTCACGCAATTCTCCTGCCTCAGCCTCCTGAGTAGCTGGGATTTACAGACATGTGCCACCATGCCTGGCTAGTTTTGTATTTTTAGTAGAGACGGGGTTTCACTATGTTGTCCAGATTGGTCTCGAGCTCCTGACCTCACGTAATCCACCTGCCTCGGCCTCCCAAAGTGCTGAGGTTACAGGCGTGAGCCACTGTCGTTGCTGGCTTTAAGGCCAGGTTGGAGGACATGGGTGAAGAAATGCTGACAGTCTTCTCAAAACTGGGGAAGTAAATACTCTCCTCTAGAACCAGTGTCAGCCACAGACTCAGGAATTCCACACTGGACTTCCTGGCTTGAGGTGCCTCTGAGGCATTGAGCGAAGGTAAAAGGTCTTAGCATGGAAGAAAGATCTAGATAGGTCTAGGAAGAAGTAAACTCAATATGTGGATGAGATTTTCTACAGAAGAGATAGGGTACAGAGACAATCCAACAAGATGACCCTTTCAATTCAAATTCAACCCTGTCCCAGTTCCAGAATATTTTTGTTCCTGAGAGCCCTGTGTGCCTTGTATAAAATCTGTTGAGAAAAGGAACAGAGGAGAATCCTAGGAACGCAATAGTCATTTCAAAAGGTAAACGTGATGGTTGAGTGACGGAGTATATGCTGGCTAGCCTGTGTCAACTGGTGTTAGCCTGTATCCACCGTCACAGATGTGGTTCATATACACACTGCTCAGTAAAATTGTGTTCCCCCCAGAACAGAGTAAGATTCTGCTGGAGAAACATTTTAATATCTGAGATTCCTAAGTTTTTTTTTTTTTTAAACAGAGTCTTGTTCTGTTGCCCAGGCTGGAGTGCCATGGTGTGGTCTTGGCTCACTGCAGCCTCCACCTCCCAGGTTCAAGCGGTTCTCCTGCCTCAGCCTCCCGAGTAGCTGGGACTACAGATGCCTGCCACCACACCTGGCTAATATTTGTATTTTTAGTAGAGACAGGGTTTCACCATATTGGTCAGGCTGGTCTCAAACTCGTGACCTCAGGTGATCCACCCACCTCAGCCTCCCAAAGTGCTGGGATTACAGGCGTGAGCCACCGCGTCCGGCCAGAGATTCCTAATTTTTTCCGCTTACTGGTGGATGCAAGGCCATACCAAATGGATGGAAGTCGCTGCACAAAAGTCCTAAGAGGACAGACAGTTCTGTTTTGTGTGTCTCTGTGCAAGGGCACCATGTCATGTATGTATTTCCATCTCCAACTGCTCTGTGATAAAGTGCTCCCATTACTAATGAGTAAGGCTGTCACATAGAACGAGGAAACGAGATGTTGGGTTGTATGGAATCTCTCCACAGTCCCTCTAAGTGGTCTCCACATTTGGTGACTTACAATGCTAGAATTCTAATCACTTATAATACTGATGGGTCTTCAGCACAGAAAGTCCACACCCAGTGCTGAGACAGAAGATTCCAAATGGCTGTTGACTGGGAAATCATTTATTCCCACAAAGAAACAAGATCCCACCAGGATGACAAATCTAAAAAGTGTTATTCATCTCCAAGGAGAAGACACACAAAGTTAAAATCATTCCGGACCTTCCAACAAGAGCCACTAGCATTGATAATACGATGTTTCTTACCAGGCTAAGTACATGGAAACGGTGTTATCTGTAGCTATGTGAGTGGCACTCACACATCGTAGATATGTCTGCACGTATTTTTATGCATAAATACATATACATCATACAACAAATACATATACAAATACGTATGCACTCACACATCATAGCTATGTCTGTACAAATTTTTATGCATAAATTGGCGTCACACTCTATGTATAGTTTTATATCCCATGCTTCTCCTTTAAACTCCATAGCATAATAATTTCCAATGAAACAAGTGGGTTGAGGGGGGAGCGTGGATATCTCATCCACTTTCCTATCCTCCAGTCCCATTAATGTTATAGAAAAACATGAAACACATCAAGACAAAAAGAAAAAAAATTAGATGGAAGCTACCACATCTTGGCAGCTGGAAACAGCAGGTATTACAACTTTAGTACAAAGAATAATGCTTTCTCCCTCCTTACAGACATGTCCATATCCTAATCTCCAGAATTTATGAAAATGGTATGTTAGATGGCACAAGGGATTTTGCAGAATTAAGAATCTTTAATGGTCTAGGTGGGTAATGGAGTAATTACATTGGGTAATCACAAGACGCTTTTGCTGATTTTTTTGTCTGCCATCTAAAGTATCAATAACTTGATAAATATTTCATGTATTTGAAAGGAATGTGCTATCTCTATGGGCTCACTGTTTGACCTACGTCTGTTCTATCCACTGTATTAATGTCACTATTTATTTCCTCTCTGAATTTCCATTTGGTCTCCATCTGAAAGTGATGTGTTAAATTCTACCAGCACACATGTTTTTCGGTGTATTTCTGAGAGCTTTAGTTCTATGTATTTACTTAGTTTGGAGATGTCAATAACTGTACCTCCTCAGTGTGGAGGGTTCAGGTTAACTTTTATAAAAAATAAAATGGACTGTAGCAGGGAACGAGGGTAATGGGCATCAGTATCACGAGGAGAAACATTAAGTGTTGCAATGACCTTAAGCGCTCTGCGTGGCTCAAAGAAGGGCTCAAGGTCAACAGTCAGTGTTGCAATGACTTTAAGAGCTCAGCCTGGCTCAAAGAAGGGCTCAAGATCAAGGGTGGTTTGTGTTGAAGATTGGCAGATGGGCAGACTGAAGATGGGGAAGGGGAGATATTGACTCCACCTGTCTGGGTGAGAATGTTGAACAGGGGGTAAAATCAAGAGATAAATGGTAATGAGCTTCTAGTGCCCAAATAATGACTCTCAGGGGTATGTGGTGATCGTTTTGTAAGGTAACATTTGGGAAAACACCAACCCTTAGCATGTGTCTAATACACTTTAGTCAAAGTGGACAAGTCAACATGTCAACTCCATACAACATGTTATCGCGTTTACTATTATTTCAAAGTAACATGCTAACAAGAATGATGCTCTTCAAAGCTATCCGTGAAATGAAGCAGCTAGTAGAAATAGCAGCTATGTTCAATAATTTCCATGGATATCCCGTTTTGCTGAGACGCCTCTCTCGCATGAAAGCTAGAGTTCCTGTTTGCATTCAAATTAACCCCTGGCTTGCAGCAATTTCACCAGGACTCACCATTGTTGATCAGGACATGGAGAGGAATCTTCTTCATCTTGAACTTCTGCACAAACTGCCGGATGGACGTCATGGAAGCCAAGTCACAGTATAAAAATTCCACTGGAAAAGGACAACAACAAAAAATACCTGGTTATCTTCCAACCTATTTCAGAGATTAAGAAAATTTCTAAACAGGTCAATGTCATCTAGGAAGTAACACTATTTTTCTGCTCTTTTTGAGATGGAGTCTTGCTCTGTTGACCAGGCTGGAGTGCTGTGGCATGATCTCAGCTCACTGCAGCCTCTACTTCCTGGGTTCCAGTGATTCTCCTGCCTCAGCCTCCCAGGTAGCTGGGATTACAGGCACATGCCACCACGCCCAGCTAATTTTTGTATTTTTTTTTTTTTTCTTTTTTAGTAGAGACAAAGTTTCACCATGTTGGCCAGGCTGGTCTCGAACTCTTGACCTCAGGTGATCCACCCACCTCGGCCTCCCAAAGTGCTGGGATTACAGGCGTGAGCCACTGTGCCCGTCCAGGAAGTAACACTGAATTGGACATGTCAGTGGGGTACAATGAGAGATCATACTCTAGGGAGATCAATGAGTCACATCCTCGTATAGTCCCCTTCCCTTGAGTCTATGTGGGACCTGTCATTCTCCTCCTGACCTTGACGTGAGCTGATGTTTTGTGAGAGTGCCTTGGGGGCCAGAACCTGGGCATGGCCTCTCTAGGAGCTGACAGCAGCCCCTGGCCAAAAGCCACCAAGATACTCAGATCCCCAGATCCACAGCTTCCAGGAATTGGATTCTGCATATAACCATGTGAACTTCGAAGATCCTGAGCTCCAGAGAGGACCTCAGCCCAGACGACACTTTGGTTGTAGCCTAGTGAGACCCAGAAGAGAGAATGCAGTTACACTTGCCCAGATTCCTGACCTATAGCAGCTGTAGGATAGTAAGTATGAGCCCTTCCATGCTGCTGAGTCTGTGGGTTATTTTGTTACACAGCATATGTAACTGATACACAAAATGACTCAGAAGCAAGGACTTCCTTCTTCTGCAGAATATAGAATTTTATATAATAATAAAAGAAGATGCCATTTATGGATCCCCTGCTACAGATAGTAAGTATGAGCCCTTCCACGCTGCTGAGTCTGTGGGTTATTTTGTTACACAGCATATGTAACTGATACACAAAATGAGTCAGAAGCAAGGACTTCCTCCTTCTGCAGAAGAATAATAAAAGAGGGCATTTTATTTTTTATTACATTTATGTTTTTGGAGACAGGGTCTCGCTATGCCCCCATGGCTGGTCTGGAACCCCTAAGCTCAAGTAAGCCTCCCACGTCAGCCTCCCAAAGTGTTGGATTACAGGCGTGGGCAGCTGTGTCTGGCCAAAGATGACATTTTTAGAGAGTAAGTGACTCAGGGACCGCTTTATAACATCACACAGGTAGAGAGGTAGACTTACATCTATTGTATCCAGTATATCAATTTCACTATTTCCTCTCTAAATTCCCACTGGATCTCCATCGCTAAAAGTGATGTGTTTGATTGTGTTAAAGCTGTTTTTTGTTGTTGTTGTTTGTTTGTTTTTTCAGATGGACTGAGGTTTTGGAGGGAGAGGAATTAGAAAGAAAAGCAAATTCACAGGTATATAATTCTGCCTCCAGGTCCGTAGGTTCAAGGAGGTTGGGAGAACAATGCAACAACCGAAAGTCAGACAGAACAAAATGCATCAAAACTAGCTATTACTTGCAGCAGAGACAGCAGATCTCTGAGGGAAGAAGCAAGTTCCCTTACATTGAGATGGGAAGGTAATTTCTGGCAGGAGGTGGAAGGTATGGATGACGCTGCCAGTGAGCTGTGAAAGGTGACGATGGGGAATGGTGTGAGGTGGAAGGGCAAATCACAGCATGTGTGCAGAGGTCGGAGGCAGGAGTCCTCAGGGAGGGAGCAGAGGCTGGCTCTGGGGTGGCCGAGAAGAGAACAGCCTTGACCCGCAGGGCTGCTGGTGGTCAGTGTCATTCACAGCATCCTCATTGGGGAGCCTCGTAGGGGAAAATCATTACTGTACAAGAACTGTTCATATTTTTATGAAGGCCAGATAACTTTCAGAGGATAAGCAGTGTGTGTGTGTGTGTGTGTGTGTGTGTGTGTGTGTGTGTGTTGGGGGGAGGGGTCTGCCCGTGCCCCCCATGTCTGCGCTGATGTGTAAAATGCCAGCAGTCAATTTTACGACATACACACCTTGCTTAATAAGGTCTATGAGCCTCAGTCTCCAAAACTATTACTGCAATGCTCACCATTCCAAAATGAAATGACTCTTCACTCACCATCAGAGAGAGAGAGGAGAAGAGAGGGAGAGTAAGAATGAGAAAGAGAGACAGAGAGGGAGAGTAAGAATGAGAAAGAGAAATTGAAAGAGAGAAGCAGAGGGAGAGGGAAAGCGGGAAAGAGAGAAAGAGAAAAAAGGAGGGGGAGGAAAAGTGAGAGAGAGAAAAAACACACAGATAAAGACAAAGAGACACAGTAAAAGAGAGAAACAGAAAGAGAGAGGGACGGGAGATAGTAAAAGGGACAAAGACAGAAAGGCAGACAGATAGACACAAAGAAAGGTGCCAGGGACGATGGCTCATGCCTGTAATCCCGGCACTTTAGGAGGCGAAGCCGGGCAGATCACGTGAGGTCGGGACTTTGAGACCAGCTTGGCTAACATGGTGAAACCTCATCTCTACTAAAAATACAAAAATTAGCCAGGTGTGGTGGTGCACACCTGTAATCTCAGCACTTTGGAAGGTGGGCGGAGTTCAGGAGTTCGAGACCAGCCTGGCCAACGTGGTCAAACTCTGTCTCTACTAAAAATACAAAAATTAGGCGAGTGTAGTAGCCCATGCCTGTAATCCCAGCTACTTGGGAGGCTGAGGCAGGAGACTCGCATGAACCTGGGAGGTGGAGGTTGCAGTGAGCCGAGGTCACGCCACTGCACTCCAGCCTCAGTGACAGAGCAAGACTCCATCTCAAAAAAATAAGAAAGAGACAGAAAGAGGCAAAGAGAGAGACAGAAAGTGACAGAAACTGAGAGACAGAGAGAGATAGAGAAAAGAAGACAGAGAAAGAGAGAGAGACAGACAGAGAAAAAGAGAGGGAGAGAGAGAGGGAGAAAGACAGAGAGCAGACAGAAAAAGAAAGAGAATGAAAGGAGCGAAAGTGTGTGTTAGTTTCGTATTCCTTATTGTATAAGGAGAAGAAAAGGAAATGGAGAGGATTTGGAGAAACAGGAACATTTTTACACCGTTGGTAGGAGTGTAAATTAGTTCAACCATTGTAGAAGACAGTGTGGCGATTCCTTAAGGATCTAGAACCAGAAATACCATTTGACCCATCAATGTCGTTACTGGGTATATACCAAAGGTTTATAAATCATGCTACTATAAAGACACATGCACACGTATGTTTACTGCGGCACTATTCACAATAGCAAAGACTCGGAACCAACCCAAATGTCCATCAATGATAGACTGCATAAAGAAAATGTGGCACGTATTCACCATGGAATACTGTGCAGCCATAAGAAAGGATGAGTTCATGTCCTTTGCTGGGACATGGATGAAGCTGGAAATCATCATTCTCAGCAAACTAACACAGGAACAGAAAACCAAACACCGCATGTTTGCACTCATCAGTGGGAGTTGAACAATGAGAACACATGGACCAGGGAGGGGAACATCACACACCAGGCCCTGTTGGGGGGTGGGGGGATAGGGGAAGGAGAGCATTAGGATAAATACCTAATGTAGATGACGGGTTGACGGGTGCAGCAAACACCATGGCACGTGTATACCTATGTAACAAACTTGGACGTTCTGCACATGTATCCAGAACTTAAAATATAATAATAATAAAAAAACAAAGAAGAAGAAAAGGAAATGCTATCTGGATTACTTTAACACAGCATAACTGTAAAACACGTCATTCTGGATAAAACATCATGAGGCTGTTAGGACACACTGCTGAGTCTGTGTTATTTTGTTACACAGCGTGTGTAACTAATACACAAAATGCCTCAGAAGCAAGGACTTCCTTCTTCTGCAGTAGAATAATAAAAGAGGGCTAGTACTTGCTTGTATTTTCATGCGGTTCCTGCATTTTGCAATACCGAAGCACAAAGCTGGGGCACATTTGTTTTGATTGTTATTGAAGACCATAAATAGTTCCCTTCCTCCCATACGTGGCCCATTCTCTTGACTTTCCTATTCTGGGATGGACTGTGGGGTTCTCACTGAGAGATGGTCATGTGCCTCACTTGGGGATCGTAAAGGCAATGTGTCACCTCCTTCAGGAACTTTTCCTGAACCCCAAGGCATGCCGGGCATCCCTAGATCTGGCTCCCGTGGTTGCCACGAAAGTCCCCATCATTGCACCTCCTCACTTGCATGACCAGTATGTTTTTAAGCATGTCTCATACACCTTGGATGCTATGTAACTTTGGAACATACATTTAAATGATGCACCTTTGAGTGTCTGCAGCTGGGCTCTCTGGGCACATCCAGAAAAAAATCAGCGGAAGAGGTAAAGGGAAGATGTATGGGAGCTTGGGCCACATCTTCTGCTGGCGTTCTGCCGCATGCCAGCTTCTGCCCCAGAGGGAGGGGAAGGGAGGGGAGGGGAGGGGAGGGGAGGGGAGGGGAGGGGAGGGGAGGGGAGGGGAGGAGAGAGAAAAAGAAAAAAGAAGAAAGGGCCAGGCGCGGTGGCTCATGCTTGTAATCCCAGCACTTTGGGAGGCCGAGGCGGGTGGATCACGAGGTCAGGAGATCGAGACCACAGTGAAACCCCGTCTCTACTAAAAAATACAAAAAATTAGCCGGGCGTGGTGGCGGGCACCTGTAGTCCCAGCTACTCGGAGAGGCTGAGGCAGGAGAATGGCGTGAACCCGGGAGGCGGAGCTTGCAGTGAGCCGAGATCGCGCCACTGCACTCCAGCCTGTGCGACAGAGCGAGACTCCGTCTCAAAAAAAAAAAAAAAAAAAAAGAAGAAAGGGGAGAAAGGTGAAGTGAAAAATATCAGCATGAAGAAAAAATGTGTCCTAAGACAAAGAGGAAATGCATAGACCCCAAACAGATAGGAATAGGACCCAGGCAGATAGACCTCCGGCAGATACGAATAGGACCCAGACAGATACGAACAGGACCCAGGCAGATACGAACAGGACCCAGGCAGATACGAATAGGACCCAGGCAGATAGGAATAGGACCCAGGCAGGCACTGCAAGCCGTGAGCATCGTCTTGGGAATATGCAAATATGTTTGTGCTGAATTACTTTCCTTTTTAAAATTATTCATGCATTTATTGAGACAGGGTCTCGTTCTGTCACCCAGGCTGGAGTGCAGAGGTGTGATCTGCAGCCTCCACCTCCCGAATTCAAGCGATTCTCCCTCCTTAGCCTCCCGAGTAGCTGGGACCACAGGTGCGCAGCATCATGCCTGGCTACTTTTTGTAGTTGTTGTAGAGATGGGATTTTGCGATGTTGCCCAAGCTGGACTCAAACTCCTGGGCTCAAGCGATCCACCTGCCTTGGCCTTTCAAAGTGCTGGGATTACCGTCGTGAGCCACCTTGCCTGGCCCTCCTTTCCTAAGGTAGTAAGAATGTCATAGGCTAAATGATGGTATCCTCCACTCCCTCCCTAAAAATCTCCTGGTTCTCATCTCTAGAACCTGTGAAAAGATTACCTTGTATGAAAACAGGGTGTTCAGACATTAAAGGTTTAAAATGAGGAAATTATCCTGTATTAGCCTAAATATAATGACAAAGATTTTTGGTTTTTGTTTGTTAGCTTTTATAGAGACAGGGGTCTCTCTGTGTTGCCAAGGTAGGTCTCCAACTCCTGACCTTGTTATCATATTGCTGCCCTAAATGCTGGGATGACAGGTGTACGGAGCTTATTTTATTTTATTATTATTATTATTTTTGACAAAGTCTCGCTCTGTCACCCAGGCTGGAGTACAGTGGCGCAATCTTGGCTGACTGCAACCTCCACTTCCCGAGTTCAAGTGATTCTCCCTTCCTCAGTCTCCCGAGTAGCTGGGATTACAGGCACCCACCACCACGCCTGGCTAATTTTTCTACTTTTAGTAAAGACGGGGTTTCACCATGTTAGCCAGCCTGGTCTCAAACTCCTGACCTCAGGTGATCTGCCCACCTCGGCCTCCCAAAGTGCTGGGATGACAGGCGTGAGCCACCACGCCCAGCCTGGGGTTTTTATAAGGAGGAGGAACAGGGATGCTTGAGACAGATGAGAGAAAATGATGATGTGAAGACAGAGGCAGAGACTGGAGTGATGCAGCCACAAGCCCTGGGATGCCTGGAGCCCCCAGGAGCTGGGGGAGGCCAAAAGGATCTTCCCCTAGAGCGTCCGGATGGAGCTCAGCCCTGAGACACTTTGGATTTAAACTCTTGTCCTCCAGACCTGGGAGAGGATGTATTTCAATTGTACAAGTTCCCCAGTTTTGGGGTGTTTTTTAGTTCAATGATTTTATTCAAAAAATGTGTACAGCTGAAGGAGGGATCTGGTCTTTTGTTAAAAAAAAATTTTCACAGTATATATTTGGCCATTTTAGCTCTGTAGTGAACAATAACAGAAAAGGAAGTTTCTGTTCAAGATCCTCACTCCAACACCCTCAGCCAGGTTGCTTGACAAGATGACATATTTCCTGGTCTGAAGCTCACAGCCAATCCTCTCACCCAAGTGGAACACCAATTGTCCTCCAGGCACGCGCGTGCACGCGCGCACGCGCGCACACACACACACACACACGAGGTCTTATTTTCACTGCTCTACACATTGCAAGTATAAAATACTTGAAATTGACATGTTCCATTTAATGGAATGACTCAAATGCTAAACAATTAGGTCAAGTCACATGCTTGAATATTTTTAAATGTCACTTAAAACTTACTGGGAGACGATAAGATGTGCTTTTTGCAGTAACCCTAAGGAACTCACACAGAATAAAAATCTTAACCCTAATGGAGTGTAAATTCATGGTAACAAATGCCTTCTGTCACTGTGATTCTGACAGTGAGACAGTATCATATGAAGATGGGAGATTCACGCACCTGCTATGTCTGATGCCCCTTTCGGCACGTAGCATGGTGAATGATGCCCACGCTTCCCATAGCCCAGACACCAGAGTCTCCAGTGGAGACAGTGATTCTACAATTCTCACTGTTGCTCTTGAGGCTGCCAATAACTCATCCAACTTTTCTTTTATTTGCAACTCAGTGACAGACGGTAAACCCTGAGACTCAAGAAGATAACCTCATCTGGCCGGGTGTGGTGGCTCATGCCTGTAACCCCAACACTTTGGGAGGCTGAGGTGGGCGGATAACCTGAGGTCAGGAGTTCGAGACCAGCCTGGCCAACATGGTGAAACCCAGTCTCTACTAAAAATACAAAAATTAGCCGGGTGTGGTGGTGCACGCCTGTAATCCCAGATACTCGGTAGGCTGAGGCAGGACAATCGTTTGAACCCGGGAGGTAGAGGTTGCAGTGAGCCAAGATTGCACCATTGCACTCCAGCCTGGGCAACAGAGCAAGACTATGTCTCAAAAAAAAAGACAACTTCATCCACAGAAGAATTTCTAACATCTAAAGGGGTTTCCTGAGGGCAAGTCAGAAATACAGATTTCTGAAATTAATGCTGCCCAAGAGATGAAGTCAACTGGAAAGACACAGAGGCATGTGTTGATAAATAGGGATCAAGAAGAAAAAAAAATTCCTTTTGTTTGGACTTCTGGCAAATCGCCTGGTTTGGAGGAACTGAATTACCCCTTCCTTTCTTCTTTGCAATAGATAGAGAACATTATGGAATGAACTGTACCTCCCTAAAAAATCCTTTTGTCTGAGGCTCTGGCAAACCTCCTAGTTTGGAGGAATTGAATAGCGCCTTCATTTTTTCTTTGCAATAGATATAGGATATCGTTACAGACTGAGCCGTTCCCTCCCTCACTCATCATCAGAACCCTTAAACTCCAATGTGACTTTATTTGCAGACAGGGCCTATAGGAGCTCATAACGGTGACGCCCTCATCCAGTAGGACTGGTGTCCTTATAATCAGAGAAACAGACACCAGGTGTGATGGTTAATAGTGAGTGTCAACCTCATTGGATTGAAGGATGCAAAATATTGATCCTGGGTGTGTCTGTGAGGGTGCTGCCAAACAAGTTTAACATTTGAGTCAGTGGGCTGGGAAAGGGAGACCCACCCTTAATCGGGGTGGGCACCATCTCATCAGCTGCCAGCACGGCCAGAACAAAAAGCAGGCAAAAGAATGTGAAAAGATTAGACTGGCTTAGCCTCCCATGTTACAGCTTTCTCCCGTGCTGGATGCTTCCTGCCCTCAAAAATTGGACTCCAAGTACTTCAGCTTTAGGACTCAGGCTGGCTTCCTTGCTCCTCAGCTTACAGACAGCTTATTGTAGGACCTTGTGATCCTATGAGTTAATACTGAATAAACCCCCCTTTATATATAGCTATTTATCTTGTTAGTTCTAACCCTCTAGAGAACCCTGGCCAATACAGGGTCCATCCCTCACCCCCTACATCTATAACCCTGCTGCCTCAGTTGATAGAAAAGCAGAAAGAGCCCCTTTTTAATGTTTAATTTTATTAAGTATGCAATTTCCCCGTGCCCAAACTCATGTTGATTTCAAAAACTGTCCCTTTAAAGCATGTAGACAGGGTGAGAATTCATAGCAGGTGACAAAAGTGTTTTATAAATATCCACGGAAAGAGAAGGTGTCACCATCTGCAGAACGCAGCCAAAATACTCAGAAAATTTGTGTCACTCTAAGTTCTTGTGCTAGTAAGAAATAAAAAAGCAGGCCGGGCATGGTGGCTCACACCTGTAACCCCAGGACTTTGGGAGGCTGAGGCAGGCGGATCACCTGAGGTCAGGAGTTTGAGACCAGCCTGGCCAACATGGCAAAACCCTGTCTCTACTAAAAATATAAAACTGAGCTGGGCATGGTGGTGCATGCCTGTAATCCCAGCTGCTTGGGAGACTGAGGCAGGGGAATCGCTTGAACCTGGGAGGCGGAGGTTGCAGTGAGCCGAGACCATGCCACTGCACTCCAGCCTGGCAACAGTGCCAGACTCCGTCTCAAAAAAAAAAAAGGTGGGTAAATACATGAATCATTAGATATTAGCCTTTCTTTGCTAGCCTTGCACAGTTCCACGAGGTGTCTCTCTGGAAGCAGGTTAGGAGACTACCAGACCCTGTGCAAACACAGATGCAGCTTTGGTCTTATTGCTGCGTGGAGCAGAGATGAGAGTGATGGGCCATGACGTGCCATTCTGCAGCATTCTGGTCTTTGTGTGATCACGGCTGTTGCGCTGCAGGAGCACTCCAGGTCTTTTCACCTAGTTCTTTGTTGTTGTTGTTGTTTTCTGAGATGGAGTTTCACCCTGTAGCTCAGACTGGAGTGCAGTGGTGCTATCTAAGCTCACTGCAACCTCCGCCTCCTGGGTTCCAGCAATTCTCCTGCCTCAGCCTGCTGAGTAGCTGGGACTACAGGCACCCGCCACCACGCCCGGCTAATTTTTGTGTTTTTAGTAGAGACAAGGTTTCACCATGTTGCCCAGGCTGTTCTCAAACTCCGGACCTTGTGATCTGCCCGCCGCGGCCTCCCAATGTGCTGGGACTATAGGTGTGAACCACCTCGCCCGGCCTCATCTAGCTCTTGATGACATACTCAGACCAACCCCTGGGGTCCCAGGTCCCCAGAACAGAGGTGGACATGGCTCCTATATCACAAGAACTGGCGCTTTCTGCAGCACACACCTCAGGTTGAGACTCAGTGATTAGGTTTTGTTGTATTGTGGCTGATCTTGGACACTTTAAATACCACAACACCCAAGAGTCAGCCAAACGTGGTAGCCAAAAGTGCTCCTGACCTTGTGATCTGAAATATATACTTTAACCTTCTCTTGGAAGACATGTTTTAAGATAATGTAACAGCTTCCTCATCATGGAGAATGAAGCCCATCTGTGCCAAGTCACCAGGCCATCAAGGAAAAGGAAATAAGTACTTTCAATACTTTCCTTAGAGAAATACAGACGGGTAGGCAGGTGCAGTGGCTCACACCTGTTATCCCAGCACTTTGAGAGGCCGAGGCAGGTGGATCGCTTGAGGTCAGCAGCTCAAGACCAGCCCAGCCAACATGGTGAAACCCCATCTCTACTAAAAATACAAAAATTAGCCGGGCGTGGGGGCAGGAACCTGAAATACCAGCTACTTGGATGGCTGAGGCAGGAGAATTGCTTAAACCCGGGAGGTGGAGGTTACAGTGAGCTGAGATCGCACCACTGCACTCCAGCATGGGCGACAGAGCCAGACTGTCTCAAAATAAATAAATAAATAAATAAAGTAATATATTGGATGGTATGATGGTATGCACACTCCTGAATCAGACGGCTGCCACTCTGTGAACTGTTACTGCAAGCTGTCTGTGGTGAGACATGTTCAGAAATTGAAAGTAAATGTTTAGAAACTTAAAAAAAAAATGACAGTCATTTAAAGCTTTGCTCAATCCAATGACTTAAAAAAGACACACTGAGAGCTTCTAGTTTCCATGTTTCTTAAATGCATTTTTTTAATAATTCATTTTTATTGTATCTACGACAGTTACCAATCTGCTGCAGATGAGGGGAGAGGCAGTTTTGCCATGGAGAGTTTGAAAGCGCTGCTTCTGAGCACAGTGTCATCTGGATAGAAATTCCTGAGGTACTGCTGTAATTTTCTGCAAAAACACTTGTGGGGATGTAAGAAAGAGGAAAACCCATACTACTGCTAATAACTGGAACCAGTGATCAAAGGATGGGTAAAAGCACACGCTGAGCTTCCAAAAACAGCAGTGTGAATGGATTTTTTTTTAAAAAAAACTAGAAGATGCATTTTCTTGCTCCTTGAGAAAAAAGGCTTATAGCCACTAGCAACATGAACATCACCATTCTACTGAGATCACTGGCTTGTGAGGCAGTGATATAGTTTGGATCTGTGTCCCCATCCAAATCTCATGTTGAATTGTAATCCCCAGTGTTGGAGGAGTGGCCTAGGGGGAGGTGATTGGATCATGGAGGTGGATTTCTCATAAATCGGTTAGCACCATCCCCTTGGTGCTGTTCTTGTGATAGTGAATGAGTTCTCTCAAGATCTGGTTGTTTAAAAGTGTGCAGCACCTCCCCTCCACTCTTGCTCCTGCTCTGGCCATTAAGACATGCTGGCTTCCACCTTACCTTCCATCCTGATTGTAAGTTTCCTGAGGCCTCCCCAGAAGCGGAAGCTGCTCTGCTCCCTGTACAGCCTGCAGAACCATGAGCCAATTCAACCTCTTTTCTTTATAAATCATCCAGTCTCAGGTACTTCTTTATAGCAATGCAAGAACAGACTAATACAGATGGATGCATGGATGGATGGATGGATGGATGAATTGATGGGTGGATGGATGGATGGATTGATGGATAGATGGATAGACGGATGGATGGATGAATTGATGGATGGATGAATGGATGGATGGATGGATGGATGGATGGATGGATGGATGGATGAATGGATGGATGGATGGATGGATGAATTGATGGATGGGTGGATGGGTGGGTGGGTGGATGGATGGATGGATGAATTGATGGATGGATAGATGGATGGATGGATGAATTGATGGATGGGTGGGTGGGGAGATGGATGGGTGGGGAGACGGATGGATGGATGGGATGGATGGATGGATGGATAGATAAAAGGATGGACGGATGGATGGATTGATGGATGGATGGATGGAGGATGAATTGATAGATGGATAGTGATATGGTTTGGAACTGTGTCCCCATTCAAATCTCATGTTGAATTGGAATCCCCAATGCTGGAGGTGGACCCTTGTAGGAGGAGATTGGGTCACAGGGGTGGATTTCTCAGGAATAGTTTAGCACCATCCCCTGGGTGCTGTTCTTGCAATAGTGAATGAGTTCTTGTGGCATCTGTTTGTTGAAAAGTGTGTAGCATCTCCCCAGCCCACCCCAACTGCATGTCTGTCTCTCCTTCTCTTGCTAGGGCCATGTAAGACACCTGCTTTCCTTCACTTCCCACTGTGATTATCCATTTCCTCATGCTTCCCTAGAAGCAGAAGCTGCTCTGCTTCCTGTACAGCCTGCAGAACCATGAGCCAATTAAACCTCTTTTCTTTATAAATTACCCAATCTCAGTGTACCAATTCCTCAAAGACCTAGAACCAGAACCACCATTTGACCCAGCAATCCCATTACTAGGTATACATCCAAAGGAATACAAATCATTCTATTATAAAGATATATGCACACATATGTTCACTGCAGCACTATTCACAATAGCAAGGATGTGAAATCAACTCAAATGCCCATGAATGATAGACTGGATAAAAAAAAATGGTACATATACATCATGGAATACTGTGCAGCCATAAAAAGGAACGAGATCATGTCCTTTGCAGGGACATGGATGGAGCTAGAAGCCATTATCCTTGGCAAACTAATGCAGGAACAGAAAACCAAACACCGTACAGTCTCAATCCTAAGTGGGCGCTGAACAATGAGACCATATGGATACAGGGAGGGGAACAACACACACTGGGGCGTGCTGTGGGCAGGGGTCGGGGAGGGGGAGAGCATCAGGAAAAATAGCTAATGCCTGGTCAGTACAGAAATACAAATCAAAACCACAATGAGATACCATCTCAAGTCAGTTAGAAGGGAGATCATTAAAAAATCAGGATACAACAGATGCTGGAGAGGATGTGGAGAAATAGGAATGCTTTTACACTATTGGTGAGAGTGTAAATTAGTTCAACCATTGTGGAAGACAGTGTGGCGATTCCTCAAGGTTCTAGAACTAGAAATACCATTTGACCCAGCCATCCCATTACTGGGTATACACCCAAAGGATTATAAATCATTCTACTATAGAGACGCATGCACACATATGTTTATTGCGGCACTGTTCATAACAGTGAAGACTTGGAACCAACCCAAATGCCCATCAATGGTAGACTGGATAAAGAAAATGTGGCACATAGACACCATGGAATACCATGCAGCCATCAAAAAGAATGAGTTCAGATCCTTTGCAGGGACATGGATGAAGCTGCATCATTCTCAGCAAACTAACACAGGAACAGAAAACCAAACACTACCACGTTCTCACTCATAAGTGGGAGATGAGCAATGAAAACACATGGACACAGGAAGGGGAACATCACACACTGGGGCTTGTCAGGGGGTGGGGGGCTGGGGGAGGGATAGCATTAAAAGAAATACCTAATGTAGATGACGGGTTGATGGGTGCAGCAAACCACCATGGCACATGTATACCTATGGAACACACCAGCACATCCTGCACATGTACCCCAGAACTTAAAGTATGACAATAAAAAAAAAAGTAGCTGATTCATGCTGGGCTTAAGTGATGGGTTGATAGGTGCAGCAAACTACCATGGCACATGTTTATCTATGTACAATTCTGCACATGTACCTGGAACTTAAAATTTTAAAAAATTACCCAGTCTCAGGCAATCAGCATCTTTTGTTTGTTTGTTTTTTGTTTTTGCATCCATTCAGGAGTTTCCTTGCAGCAAGGGTAACATTGGTAGGAAGGGTAAGGGGAACAGGGTATGGCTGGCATCACTAGGGGAAGATGAGCCGATACATCAAGCCCTGCAACAGGGGAAGGCAGAATGCTCAGTGGGTGCTAGAACTCGAACTTCTCCCCGACATTCAGAAAAATCTGTTTGGACAAAGAGCAGAGCAGGAATGAAGCCCACTTAATTGCGATCAATTATCTTTTTTTTTTTTTTTTTGAGGCAGAGTCTTGCCCTGTTGCCCAGGCTGGAGTGCAGTGGCGTGATCTTGGCTCACTGCAACCTCCACATGCCAGGTTCAAGCGATTCTCCTGCCTCAGCCTCCCAAGTAGTTGGGAGTACAGGCATGCACCACCACGCCCGGCTAATTTTTGTATTTTTAGTAGAGACGAGGTTTTGATGATCAATTACCTTTTTGATGCACTGCCGGATTCTGTTTGCTAGTATATCGTTGAGCATTTGTGCATCTATCTTCATCTGGGATATTGGCCTGTAGTTTTCTATTTTTGTCGTGTCCTTGTCAGACTTTGGTATCAAGATGATATGGCTTTCGTAGAATAAGTTAGGGAGGAATCCCTCCTCCTCGATTTTTTAGAATAGTTTTAGTCAGATTGGAACCAGCTCTTCTTTGTAACCTGGTCGAATTCAGCTGTGAATTTGTCAGGTCTGGGGCTTTTTTTTTTTTTTTGGTTGATAGGTTTTTGTAAATTACTGATTCAATTTCACAACTCGTTATGAAATGAGCCTGTTCAGGATTTGATTTCTTCCTGATTCAATCTTGGGAGGCATGAGGGAATCAACGCAGGTGTCCATCAATTACGTGTTAGATCAAGACAATGTAGTTGGTGCATATATACCATAGAATAGTATAGAGCCATAAAAAAGAATGAAACCGTGTTTTTAGCAGCAACACAGATGCAGCTGGAGGCCATTATCCTAAGTGAATTAACACAAATGGAAAATTAAATACTGCTTGTTCTCAATTATACATGGGAGCTAAATAATGATAATCAGGCATAAAAATTCGAAGATGGTGCACCTGGGCATTCCAAAAGCAGGGGAAAGAGAGGGGTGTAAAGGCTGAAACTCTACCTATGAGGTATTTTGTTCACCATTTGAGTGACAGGTTCAACTGAAACCTGAACCGCAGCATTACACAATGTATCTTACAACAAACCTGCACATGTACCTCATGACATTTTTTTAAAAAGAAAACAAACAAGGCCAGGGGGTGGGTGGCTCATGCCTGTAATCCCAGCACTATGGGAGGCCGAGGCAGGCAGACCACAAGGTCAGGAGATCGAGACCATCCTGGCTAACACGGTGCAACCCCATCTCACCTAAAACTACAAAAAATTAGCCAGGCGTGGTGGTGGGCACCTGTAGTCCCAGCTACTTGGGAGGGTGAGGCAGGAGAATGGTGTGAACCAGGGAGGCGGAGCTTGCAGTGAGCCGAGATCGTGCCACTGCACTCCAGCCTGGGCAACAGAGCAAGACTCCATCTCAAAAAAATAAATAAATAAATAAATAAAGTAAAAAAGTAAAAAACAAGGAAAAATAAAAGAGTATGAGGCTTCAAGCCCACTGGACCAAGACACCAGGGTGATCTGCACATAGGACACAGGAAATCCTACTTGCTAGGAGCTCAGTGGCTGCATTTACCTGGAACCCAACCTATGCAGGAGCTGCATCCCTTCCCCAGGGCACCCTGAGAGGGACCAGGGAACCGAACACAGGAGGATCTCTGGCAGACTTGAGATATGTTTTTTCATTCCACCTGGAGTACCTTCAAGGATACCTTCATCGACAGAGCAAGACTCCATCTCAAAAAAAAAATAAAAATAAAAAAATAAAAAACAAGGAAAAATAAAAGAGTATGAGGCTTCAAGCCTCACAAAGAACCTATGTAGGAGCTGCGTCCCTTCCCCAGGGCACCCTGAGAGGGACCAGGGAACTGAACACAGGAGGATCTCCGGCAGACTTGAGATAAGTTTGTTCATTCCACCTGGAGTACCTTCAAGGATACCTTCATTCTATTTAAATAATTTAGAGAAATGAAAGTTGGAGTGTTTGGGAGTGTTTAATGCACCCCTACGAGCTACGAAATGAGTGTCTGCCACGTAGCTCATGGAATAAGATGGAGTATACCAGTCATCCATGTGGCAAGGAGAGAAAAGAACCAGGAAGTACAGCTTCAGCCAATGAGTGCACTCCCAGTTACTGGTCATGATATAAAACCAAAATGGTGGCCTCCTACTGGAAGACTACACTCAGAGCCTGTGAAAAAGGTGAAGTCTGTATCTTGATGGTAAAGATACAGAGTATTAAAAAGGAGGAATTACAATTGTTAAAACGTTCACATTTATCAGCCGAACAAGCAAAAACCAAGTAGAAATGGCCCTATTCACACAAGACAGCAACGATTCAAGTCTAAAACGTTAATGGAACAAGCAGGATCATCACCTATGAAGGCATGGTTTGGATCTGTGTAACCAACCTTGTAACCCAATAGGGCTAACTCGAAAATCATAAACCAAATGCTGAATTGAGATGAAGCTATAATGTGCCATTTTCACAGCACTTTCTTCAGAATAACACAATATCCAAGTATTTTTTCAAGAATTCCTAGATAGGCAGGGAGAAATGAACAAAATCAACATTGTGGGGGAGGGAAGAAAGGAGGGAGGGAAGGAGGGATGGAAGGAGGGAGGGAAAGAAGGACGGAGGGAGGAAGGAAGAATGAATGGAAGGAGGGAAGAAAGGGAGGGAGGGAGAAAGGGAGGAAGAAAGGGAAGGAGGAAAGGATGGGTGGAAAGAGGGAAGGGGAGGGGAGGGAAGAAAAAATGAATGGAAGGAGGGAAGAAAGGGAGGGAAGGAGAAAGGGAGGAAGAAACGAAAGGAGGAAAGGATGGGTAGAAAGAGGGAAGGGAAGGGGAGGGGAGGGGAGGGAAGAATGAATGGAAGGAGGGAAGAAAGAAAGGGAGGGAGGGAGAAAGGGAGGAAGAAAGGGAAGGAGGAAAGGATGGGTGGAAAGAGGGAAGGAAATAAAGGAATGAACGGAGGGGAGGGAGGGAGGAAGGATGAATGGAAGGAAGGAAGGAAGAAAGGAAGGGAGGGAGGAAGGGACGGAGGGCGGGAGGAAGAAAGAGAAGGAGGAAAGGATGGGTGGGAACAGGGAAGGAAGGAAGGAAGGAAGGAAGGAAGGAAGGAAGGAAGGAAAGAAAACGAGGTCCCAGAAAATACTGTGAATAATATATTTAATGAAGCTGGAAATGCAAAATTCCAAATAGGAAACACTGTACTGTATGAAAAAGGCTTTAAAATGATAGGTTTCTGTTGCTTAGTATCCTGATAATATGTTACATTTGTAAGTAAAATGTGAAAATCTCAAGGAAATAATTTTCTCAGAGATACTAATTATCCCAATTCAATCAGGGAAATTAGGTCTAATCAGACCAATAGCTGTAAGAAAAAGAGAGAAAAATAATGAAAGAATGGCATGAAGAAAAGGGTAGATGAGTGCAGAGGGTATTTTAGAAAATTCCTCCAGACTCTGAAAGAAGAGGTAAGTGCCCTGATACCGACTGGTTGGACAAAAAGAGTCTGAGGTGATTTGTTTTGTGAAATTTATGTTGTTCTGATAGAAATTCTGAAAAAAACGTAGCAGAAGAAATTTGCTAGGAGGGCAGGAATTGCTTGATGAGTAACATTTATATATACAGATGAAAAAAATCATAAAAATGTAAACTTAAAAAAATCTTCCACTGAGACATAGAAAAACAAATGTATTTAACACTGAGAAAACAATTTCCAGAAATGCTGTCCATTCTGAAATATTATTAAAGAGCTTCTAGAATAAATTCGATAAGTGTGTCCATAACCGCTACCTGAAAATCAGATCTTACTCAAGCTTGTAACCCAACTGAGCTAATTTGAAAATCATCACGGCCAGGTGTGGTGGCTCACCCCTGTAATCGCAGCACTTTGAGAGGCGGAGGTGGGAGGATTGCCTGAGGCCAGTTCAAGACCAGCCTGGGCAACATAGCAAGACCTTACCTCTACAAAAGGAAATAATAAAAAATTATCTGAGTGTGGTGGTGCATGTCTGCAATCCCAGCTACTTGGGAGGCTGAGGTGGCAGGATTGCTTGAGCACAGGAACAAAAGAGGCTGAGGCTGCAGTGAGCTATGATTATGCCGCTGCACCTCTGCACTCCAGCCTAGAAAACAGAGCAAGACCCCATCTCAAAATAATATAAAATAAAAACCCATTGTTTAGACCAGGAGGCAGCACTTGTGGAGAAGGCATTCAGCTCAGAGCAGCAACAGCTTTCAAGCATCTACCAACAGCCAACACAGCCCCTGAATCAGTCTGCACCTGCCCTGTCCCTACGCATCCTGATAAATTCACGAGTGTCCTAGGAAGCTGGAACCTCCGGGATCCAGGCAGCCAGAGGACACTTCTTCCTGCACTTGTGGGTAGCAAGAGCCGTCCTGCTACACAAAAAGCCCAGTTCTTGGAGCCAAGAGCTGATACAGCCACATCCAGCAAACTCTTGAGCAGGGATGAAGCTCGTGATGGCCTCTGGCCTCTCTTCATTCAGGAGGGAAGGAACACGGGTGCCTGAATTGCTGGAATTTGCCAAGAAGGAGGGCAGATTGGTTGTCACCCCCTGCCTCTCTCGCTTCTATATATTTCTCAATTTAAAAATAAAGGTGAAATACCAGTATCTCTTAGTCATTATGCAGGTATGGAGCTCCTCTCTGGAGACCTGAAATCCTATTTTCTTTGTATGAGGCAGCTATCCATCTGCCCCTAAGACCTACTGTGAAAGAGGCTGGAGCGAGATTATTCTCTCTCTCTCTCTCTCTGTGTGTGTGTGTGTGTGTGTGTGTGTGTGTGTGTGTGTGTGTGTGTGTGTGTGTATGTATGTAAGAGAGAGAGAGGGAGAGAGAGAGAAAATAAGCAAGAGAAAGAGAGGGAGAAAAAAAGAACAAAAGACAGAGAAAGAGAGGGAGAGAATGGGAGAGAAAGAGAGACAGAGGGAGGAAAGAGACTGAGAAAGATTGTGACACATAAATAGAAGCACAGAGAGAGAGACTGAAAGAGACAGAGAGTGTGCCAGAGAGACAGAGAGAGGCAGACATACAAATAAAGAGAGAGAAAGAAAGAATAAGAGACGCCTGAGGTCAGGAGTTCGAGACCAGCCTGGCCAACATGGTAAAACCCCGTCTCTACTAAAAATATAAAAACTAGCTGAGCGTGGTGGCGGGCACCTGTAATCCCAGCTACTTGGGAGGCTGAGGCAGGAGAATCGCTTGAACCCGGGAGGCGGACGTTACAGTGAGCCAAGATGGCTCCATTGCACCCCAGACTAGGCGAGAAGAGCAATACTCTACCTAAAAAAAAAAAAAAAAAAAAAAAAAAAGACAGAAGGAGAGAGACACAGAAACTGAGAGACAGAGAGAATAAGCGAGAGACAGAGGGAGAGAAAGAGACAGACAGAGAAAGTGACATAGAGGAATAGAATGAGAGAGAGAGACAGAGGTTGTGACACAGAGAGGGAGAGAGAGAGACATAGAGAGAGAGAGAGAGAGAGCTGCCTGGCATCTGGCATGGTGGGATAAAATTAAGTAAGTGGGCGATGCCTTTGTTTTCACTGTGTTTACTACCATGACCCTCCTCTCCGTCTTGGGCACTTGGGACACATCACTACGAGACAACTCAAGTTAAAACAATGCTCCTGGGATACACAGCTGTCCTCAGAAACCACCTTCAGGATAAACTCTGTAAATATCGTTGTCAGAATGGTAAAGTGTTCAGATAATTAAAATTGTCCTATGACTCCCAGGTCTAGTCTAGAAAAGATGAAAATGAAAGCACCGTTGACCCACCCGCGAGGCAAAGAGCAGATGCCCCAAAGAGCTTGTGTCAGTAAAGAGGAAAGAAAGGCTTTTGAAGACAAGGCGCTACCCAAGGGCGAGAAGTCAATCTTGGTGTTGCCGTGGAAACGGGGACTTGTGAAAAGCTTTCAGGAACAATTCAGTCTCCAAGGAGGTAAATCGTCCTCCTGGGAATGCGTTGAAACCATTATCCACCCACAGGACTGGGCTGAAAGTAAACTTCAGGGTAGCTTGGATGAGCAGCATAGGTTGCTAATGAGCGTCGATGTAATGCTCTGAGTTGTTTATACATTGGGAACATCAAAAAGAAGTTACCAAGGGTCTACCTGTCTGCTGTTTGGATACACTGGAAACCAGTTAAAACCTAATTCCTAAGAAGCCATTTCCCCCATGTTCAAATTTAAATGCTTGAAGAGCAATGCTTCCGGGCACAAAATGGAAAAAGTGGGGAAATCCAATCGCAACAAAATCCCCACACCACCACTCATGCTGCAAGCACCATCAGTTGTGATAGTATCTGTCTGCTAAAGGTGCTAAAGAGAAAGCTTGAGGAACTGAGACCCGGAAGGGACCCTTCTTAGGGGCCACCAGGAACCTCCCTCCACCCCTGACCAAGCATGGAAATCAAGAGAAATCTGGAGTTCCTTCCAGGAGGGAAATTCCAGGCACTTCGCTGGCTGGGAGAAGTCAATGAGCAACTTGACAAACAAGAAGGTCATAGTAGCTTAAAATAATAACCAAGGAAATTACAGTCAGGGATGTTTGCTTCCCTATAGCAACTAAAGAGAACATCTTAGCGTCTGTCCCTGAGTTAGTTTGCAACACTCACACCTCGTATAAGTTAGTTCAACCATTGCGGAAGACACTGTGGCGATTCCTCAAGGATCTAGAACCAGAAATACCATTTGATCCAGCAATCCCATTACTGGGTATATACCCAAAGGATTATAAATCATTCTACTATAAAGACACATGCACACGTATATTTACTGCAGCACTATTCACAATAACAAAGTCCTGGAACCAACCCAAATGCCCATCAATGATTGACAATAAAGAAAATGTGGCACATATATACCATGGAATACTATGCAGCCATAAAAAAGGATGAGTTCATGTCCTCTGCAGGGACATGGATGAAGCTGGAAACCATAATTCTCAGGAAACTCACACAGGAACAGAAAACCAAACACCACACGTTCTCACTCATAAGTGGGAGTTGAACAATCAGAACACATGGACACAGGGAGGGGAACATCACACACCAGGGCCTGTCGGGGGTTCGGGGGTTGGGGGCTAGGGGAGGGACAGCATTAGGAGAAATACCTAATGTAGATGACAGGTTGATGGGTGCAGCAAACCACCATGGCACGTGTATACCTATGTAACAAACTTGCACGTTCTACACATGTATCTCAGAAGGTAAAGTATAATTTAAAAATAATAATAAAAGAAACTCACATCTCTAACCTATGGAATCCTCTGGCATGAAGACCTCAGATGTGGGAGAGCTAGGGACTGAACTCCGATCCCTGTTCCTTGTTTTAAATTTCTTCCTGAGGGTCCTAGAGGAGGTCCTGCCCACGGGCCAGATCCAATGTGCTTTTACAGCTGACGCCAAGTCTTAGACAAAGCTCCACTTCCTTAACCAATTGCAAGTCCAAAAGTCTTTGAATCCACCTTGCTCCCGCAAGCAACCCCACCCTCCGCCCAGCTCCAAGATCTCCATCTTTTTTTTTTTTTTTTGAGACAGAGTCTTGCTCTGTCGCCCAGGCTAGAGTGCAGTGGCACAATCTCAGCTTACTGCAACCTCCACCTCCCGGACTCAGATGATTCTTCTGCCTCAGTCTCCCAAATAGCTGGGATTACAGGCATGCAACACCATATGCCCTGCTAATTTTTTTTTATTTTCAGTACAGACGGGGTTTCGCCACGTTGGCAGGCTGGTCTTGAAATCCCAACCTCAGGTGATCCACCTGCCTTAGCCTCCCAAAGTGCTGGGATTACAGGCATGCGCCACTGTGCCCGGCCCTGTGCTTTTTCCAAGGACGGTTTTGAGGGCTTTGGTACAGAAAGGGAAAAAAGCAGGCAGGAGCGAAAGAGGAAACAAAAAAAAGAAAAAAGAAGGAGAGTAGATAAAAGAGGCAAATGATTACATTCTTGTGGGTCTTTGATTGGCACTCTGAATCCACATTTTACATGGCAAACTGCGGGTAGAGGAACAGTCAATCACGCATTCATTTCATGCACAGTAAATCCACTTTTGCATAAGACAAAGTCAACATACAGAAGAGGAAGATGTCAAACATCCATTTGTCTCAGGGTGGGCAGGCAGATCATTTCTAGTCTTATCTTTGTCCCACACTTGTGAAGACAAGTTGTTAATTTACATTGTCAGGGAGAAACTCAACAGAACTCTGTTTTAGGGGAAAGATTTTGGAGCCCACAAGAAATTTCCTTATGAGCGATTTGTGAGAGTGTCTCCGCTGGGGAGGGATGTGCAGAAATGAGGAGGCTACAACAGGTGTCTGAAGATAATCCCGAAGGCCAGGTGCAGTGGCTCATGCCTGTAACACCAGAGCTTTGGGAGGCAGAGGCAGGAGGACTGCTTGAGTCTAGGAGTTCAAGACCAGCCTGGGCAACATGATGAAACCTCATGTTCACCAAAAATACAGAAAAAAAAAAAAAAAAGAGCAGCTGGGTGTGGTGATGGTGGTGCATGCCTGCAGTCCCAGCTGCTTGGGGGGCTGAGGTGGGAGGATCACTTGAGCTGAGAAGGTCAAGTCTGCAGTGAGCTATGACTGTGCCACTACACTCCAGCCTGGGCAACACAGTGAGACCCAATCTCAAAAAAAAAAAAAAAAAAAAAAGATACCCCTCCAGCCAGATCAATGCACGTGACCACTGGCATGAGAGGAGCTCGGCATAAGACACAGGTCATAAGGGCCTTGTTGATAAAACAGGCTGTGGTAAAGAAGCCAGCCAAACCCCACACAAACCAAGGTGGCGACCAGTGACCTCTGTTCTTCCTCACTGTTCATTATACGCTAACTCTAATGCATTCGCTGCTAAAAGACAATTCCATCAGCCTCATGGCAGTTCACAGATGTCATAGCAATGTCAGGAAGTTATCCTATATGGTCTAAAATAGGGGAGGAGCCCTCCGTTCCCAGAACCGCCCAACCCTTTCCCAGAAAACTCACAAATAATCGTTCCCTTGTTTAGCATAGAATCAAGAAATAAGCATAAAAATCACCAACCGGCAGCCCTCGGTGCTGCTCTGCCAATGGAGTGGCCACTCTTTATTCCTTTACTTTCTTAATCAACTTGCTTTCACTTTACTGTACGGACTCACCCCAAATTCTTTCTTGCACGAGATCCAAGAACCCTCTCTTGGGGTCAGGATGAGGACCCCTTTCCAGTAACAATGCCTCATGTTTTCTATAATAATTTCATTACTTCATGTGCCCATTGACGATGGTAATGCTCTAACCCAGGGGTTGGGCAACTGCAGCCCTCCAGCAAAATCCAGCCCCTTGCCTATTGTTGTGCACCTTGTAAACCAAAAAACTATTTCCACATCTTTTAAACAGTGGGTTAAAAAAAATCAAAAGAAGGATAACACAGCTGACTGTTGGACAATTATACATTTGCACTGAGCAGATTCACCCATTTGGACTTTCACCCCTGAGATGACTCCTCCTCCCTCTTCGTCCCCCCTCCTTCCCCCTCCCCCCTCCCCCTTCTACTCCCCCCTCCTCCTCCCCCTCCTCTCCCTACTCTTGCAGAGTGCGGTGGCTCACGCCTATAATCCCAGCACTTTCGGAGGCTGAGGTGGGCAGATCACGAGGTCAGTAGTTCAAGACCAGCCTGGCCAATATGGTGAAACCATGTCTCTACTAAAAATAGAAAAAGTAGCTGGGTGTGGCGGCATGTGCCTGTAATCCCAGTTAGTTGGGAGGCTGAGGCAGAAGAATTGCTTGAACCTGGGAGACTGAGGTTGCAGTGAGCCAAGATCGCACCACTGCACTCCAGCCTGGGCTACACAGCAAGACTCCCTCTCAAAAAAAAAAAAAAGAGGATGAAGACCTTTATGATGATCCACTTCCACTTAGTAAGCGTAAAATATTTTCTCTTCTCTTCTTAGCATTTTCTCTAGCTGACTTTATTGTAAGAATACAGTATGTAATACACGTAACATACAAAATATGTATTAATCGACTCTATGTTAAGAATAAAGCTTCCAGTCAACAGTACACTACCGGTATTTAACTTTTGGAGGACTCAGAACCTATACATAGATTTTCAGTTGCATAGAGGTCGGCACCCCTAACCCCCATGTTATTCAACGGTCAGCTGTATTATTATTTTTTTTTTTTTTCTTTTTTTTTGAGATGGAGTTTCGCTTTGTTGCCCAGGCTGGAGTGTGATGGCGTGATCTCGGCTCACCACAATCTCCACCTCCCGAATTCAAGCGATTCTCTTGCCTCAGCCTCACACATAGCTGGGATTACAGGCACACACCACCATTCCCAGCTAATTTTTTGTATTTTTAGTAGAGACGGGTTGCACCATGTTGGTCAGGCTGGTCTTGAACTCCCGAACTCAGGTGATCCACCCACCTTGGCCTCCCAAAGTGCTGGGATTACAGGTGTGAGCCACTGTGCCCGGCCGGATCAACTGTATTTTGTGCCACGTGGTAAGTATATACATTTAAATCTCAGCATCCCTCAAGATTGTTAGAACACATAACATGCCCACTCATTTACATATTGAGCTGTTGTGGTAGCGATCATATGACCAAAAGAGCTTCACGTATTTCCCTATGTGGACTTTTTTTTTTTTTTTTGAGATGGGGTCTTGCTCTGTCACCCAGGCTGGAGTGCAGTGGCGTGATCTTAGCTCACTGCAACCTCTGCCTCCCAGGTTCAAGAGATTCTCCTGCCCCATTCTCCTGAGTAGCTGGGATTACAGGCACACACTACTACACCTGGCTAATATTTTGTATTTTTAGTGGAGACGGGGTTTCACCATGTTGGCCAGGTTGGTCTCAAACTCTTGACCTCAGGCGATCTGCTGGCTTCGGCCTCCCAATGTACTGGGATTACAAGCATGAGCCACCGTGCCCGGCCCACTACCTGACCTTTTAAGAAGTTTGTCCGCCCCTGCTATGGTCAGAGCTCAGAACTGGTACCTTGAAATCTGTCTGGTATGTTCTCATCCAGAACTGCAAGAGTTATACATTGTGCCAGCAGCAAAAAAAAAAAAAAAAAAAGAAAAGAAAAGAAAAACAAAAGGGCCAGGCACGGTGGCTCACACATGTAATCCCAGGACTTTGGGAGGCCAAAGTGGGCAGATCACGAGGTCAAGAATTCGAGAAGAGCCTGACCAACATGGTGAAAACACTGTCCCTACTAAAAATACAAAAGTTAGCCCGGCATGGTGGCAGGCATCTGTAATCCCAGCTACTCAGGAGACTGAGGCAGCAGAATCGCTTGAACCTGGGAGGTGGAGGTTGCAGTGAGCCACTGCACTCCAGCCTGGGTGACAGAGCGAGACTCTGTCTCCAAAAAAAAAGGAAAAAAAAAAAAAAAACAGATGAAGTTATGAAAATAATAAGCCCAAACAAACTAATTTTGATTTTTGTCTTTATAGCACTATTCCTGGAGATTAAAAAAAATTGGAGGTGTGTGCAGTGGCTCACACTTGTAATCTCAGAACTTTGAAAGTCCAAGACGGGCAGATCATGAGGTCAGGAGTTCGAGAGCAGCCTGGCCAACACAGTGAAACCCTGTCTCTACTAAAAATACAAAAATTACCTGGGTATGGTTGTGCACACCTGCAATCTCAGCTATTCGGAAGGCTGAGGCAGGAGGATCGTTTGAACCCAGGAGGCGGAGGTTGCAGTGAGCCGAGATCACACCTCTGCACTCCAGCCTGGGCAACAGAGTGAGAATCCATCTCAAAAAATAAATAAATAAAAAGATGAAGTTATGAGGTGACATTATGAAAATAATAAGCCCAAATGAACTAATTCTGATTTTTGTCTTTATAGCATTATTCCTGGACATTAAAAAAAAAATTGGAGGCTACATGCTGCAAAGTTGCCATGTGTTCAAATGTGCTGGTGGCCAGTTATGGATACTAAGCACCAAGGCAGCCCCAGCCAGCACCAAAGTGGCCACTTGGAGGGTGAGAAACGAATAAAATGGCTAAGCTCTCCACAAGAGGCCGTAAGGTCCAAACACAACTGATCAGTAAAAAGGTCACTCCTCATTCTCCGAACTCCTTCCCTGACGACCACTGGATCAAAAACCTGCATCTTAGATTCAAGTTTCATTTGCGCCACCACATCCAGCTAATTTTTATATTTTCAGTAGAGACAGGGTTTCACCATGTTGGCAGGAGGAGGAAGTGGGGGGAAGGAGGGGGAGGAGGAGAAGGGAGAGGAGAAGGAAGAGGAGAAGGAAGAGGAGGAGAAGGAAGAGGAGGAGGAGGGAGAGGAAGAGAAGGGAGAGGAGGAGGAGGGAGAGGAAGAGAAGGGAGAGGAGGAGGAGGAGGGGGGAGGGGGGAGGGGGAGGGGGAGGAGGGAAGAGGAGGAGGGAGGAGGAGGGAAGAGGAGGGAAGAGGAGGAGGGAGGAGGAGGGAGGAGGAGGACCTCCACCCTTTCAGCACCAGGAACCAGGTTCATGGAAGACAATTTTTCTGTGGACCGAAAATGAGGGGTGATGGTTTTAGGATGATTTGCACACATTGCATTTATTGTACACTCTATTTCTTTTCTTTTCTTTGAGATGGACTCTTGCTCTGTTGCCCAGGCTGCGGTGCAGTTTGGGCTCACTGCAACTCCGCTTACTAGGTTCAAGCAATTCTCCTATATCAGCATCTTGAGAAGCTAGGATTACAATTGTGCTCCACCACATCCGGCTAATTTTTGTATTTTCAGTAGAGACAGGAGTTCACCATGTTGGCCAGGCTGGTCTCGAACTCCTGACCTCAAGCAATCTGCCCACCTCGGCCTCCCAAAATGCTGGGATTACAGGCATGAGTCACCACACGCGGTCCTCGATTTTATTTTAAAGATTATTTCTTGAAGGAGCTGAACTCGAGTGAGCACGCCCTCCCCACAGTTTTCGTCTCTTTCGCTGTTTGGTATGTCATGAAAGGAAAGATGAAAAGATGCTAACGTTATTCCTTCCTCTGAGAAACGAGCACGCTCCCCGTCCGGAGGTGAATGCCTGGCGCTCAGCCACACACCCCGGGGGCCTGATGTTCCAATCTGGGAATGAGGTCGCCGCATCTATTCGGTAATGACTATCATCATTTTGTTAGGGTGCCACACCAATTTTCCGTATCATCTTCCCTGGGGTTGTGAAGAACACATTCAGGTTTGGCAGAATCTGTTCATCAAAGCTGTTCAACCTTTTCAGAGAATAGACAACATCGAGACAGAAAACTTGTTTTGTTTTTCTCCGTATGACTACGGCTTATTTCTTTCCTGCAGATGATCGTCTTTTATAAGCCGCCTTCTTTTTTTTTTTTTTTTTTTTTTTTTTGAGACAGAGTCTTGTTCTGTCGCCCAGGCTGGAGTGCAGTGGCGCGATCTCAGCTCACTGCAAGCTCCGCCTCCCGGGTTCACGCCATTCTCCTGCCTCAGCCTCCTGGGTAGGTGGGACTACAGACACATGCAACCACACCTAGCTCATGTTTTGTATTTTTAATACAGACAGGGTTTCACTGTGTTAGCCAGGATGGTCTTGATCTCTTGACCTCATGAACCGCCCGCCTCGGCCTCCCAAAGTGCTGGGATGACAGGCGTGAGCCACCGGACACAGCTGGATTCCACTTATATGAGATCCCTAGAGTTGTCAAGTTTATACGAACAGAAAGTAGAATGGTAGGTACCAGTGGCTGGGAGGAAGGGGGACATGTTGTTTACTGGGGACGGAGTCTGTTTGGGAAGATAAAAATGTTCTGGAAATGAATGTTGGTGATGGTTGCATCATTAACATGAATGCAGTTAATACTGCTGCACTCACGCCTGTCATCCCAGCACTTTGGGAGGCCGAGGCGGGCGGTTCATGAGGTCAAGAGATCAAGACCATCCTGGCTAACACAGTGAAACCCTGTCTGTATTAAAAATACAAAACATGAGCTAGGTGTGGTTGCATGTGTCTGTAGTCCCACCTACCCAGGAGGCTGAGGCAGGAGAATGGCGTGAACCCGGGAGGCGGAGGCTGCAGTGAGCCGAGATCACGCCACCGCACTCCAGCCTGGGCGACAGAGTGAGACTCCGTCTCAATAAAATAGTAAAATAAAACAAAAAACTGCTGAACTGTGGACTTAAACATAGGAAAGATGGTCAATGCTGTGACACATGTATTTTACCGCAAATACAAAACAATAACTTTAAGCGACTGCATAGCTAATAGAACGATCTGGCCGTCCATGGTATGACCGAGGATGTCCATTCTCAGACCCTCCACATTGGCTGAAACCAGGAGGAATCCCCTGGAAACCCTCCCAGATACAGGTGGAGAAACGACGGAGTCATGGACCCAGTCTTTGATCTCTATCACAAAGACCTTATGTCAACCCATTAGCCAGGAAACATGGTTCTCATGAAGTTCACACACTGAAGAGGAGAGCTGCGTGCTCCATGAGAGATGGGCAAGGTCAGTCGGTAGCTTCCCTTGAGAAACGGAGGGGCCGGAATGCATGCCAGCTTGAGCCAGGCAGGCCCCTCAGCCACGAGCACGGCTGTGTAATCAGCAGAGGCAACCTCCCCCTGGGGCCTCTCACGTTTCCTAATTTCTTTCATGGGAGGTGCAAACTGCCGTTTGTTTTAGAAATCTCTCGAAGTATTTGCACTGCAAAACGACGACGAAACAAGAAGAATCAGCCAGATAGACATAGTGTCTTCAGAGCAAAGGGTAGGCAAGAAAAAACGTGAAGAAAAATGAAGGGGAGGGGATCTCGGCTCACTGCAACCTCCACTTCCCAGGGTCAAGCAATTCTCCTGTCTCAGCCTCCTCAGTAGCTGAGATGACAGGAACCTGTCACCATGCTCGGCTAATTTTTGCATTTTTAGTACAGATGGGGTTTCACCACATCGGCCAGACTGGTCTTGAACTCCTGACCTCAAGTGATCTGCCCACCTTGGCTTCCCAAAGTGCTGGGATTACAGGCGTGGGCCACCATGCCCCGCCCTGCGAGTCTGTTTTGATTGGATTTGTTTGACTTTAAACCCATGCAGAAGAGTTTTCCTGGAATTGCTACACTTGGAGACATGAGGCAATGCTTACTCTGACTTTTGATGTTTTCAAGTGTACAGCTGAAAGTCAACATGGGCGAATGTGGCAACCCCTACTTACACAATCAGAGACAGTCACTGCCAAGCCGCTTCATGGATTGTCATTAGCTTTCAGTGAGAAACAGGTGCACAATCAAGGTCTAAAGATAAAGAGGGTTAAGTGCAAGACACCAGCCACCACGTGTCGGTCGGCGTACAGCCTGTCTGAGCGCTCAGTGATCCAAAAAGACAAGATGCTGCAGGGTCAGCACTTCAGAGTGTTCGGAACATCCAGGGTTACTTAACCCTGTGGCTTGACAAGCAGCAGAGATCTGCAAACAATGACAGCTTCTGTGCCACTTCAGCCGAACGCTGGCTCTGAAAACAGCCCCAGTATCTGACAACCTCTCATTCCTCAGCTTGTGGCTTGGCTGTCAATTGAGAGAGCCTAAGTATATCTTCATGCTGAGGGGATGGGAGCATTTATATAAATAAATGTTTGCACTGATTACAGCACTGCTGCCAAAGAGCTTGATGGGCGATGACAATCCGATTTCGCCATGGCAGCCTATGTTTACAGAACCCGGCTCTATTGCAGACAGGACATTGAATGTGTAATGCAATATTTAAATGTCCACTGACATTTACAGCTCGTGTCAGCCCAAGAGGGAAGAGGTGTTGGTATCCCAGCCTGCCTATGAGGGCTCCTGCTATGGAATGAATGGTGTCGCCCCGAAACTCATGTGTTGAAACCCTAACGCCAAATGGGATGGTATTTGGAGACGGAGCCTTTGGGAGATGACGATGTTTACATCAGGTCGTGAAGGTGGGATCCTTATGTTGGGATTAGTGCCCTTGTAAGAAGAGACACCAGGGCACACATGCTCCCTCGTGCTCCACCCCCTCTCTCTGTGCCCTGCGAGACCATCCGTAAACCAAGAAGAGGAACCTCTCAAGTACCCAACCATGGTGCCACCGGGATGTAAACATTTCTGCCTCCAGTACTATAGAGAAATAAATTTCTGTTATTTATGTCACCCCATCTATGGTACAGTTCACCCTTAAACAACACAGGTTTGAATTGCATGGGTCCACTTCTATGGGCATTTTCTTCTACCTCTGTCACCCTGGAGCCAGCAAGACCAACCCCTCCTCTCCGTTCTCGTCTTACGCTACTCAAGGTGAAGATGATAAGGATGAAGACCTTCATGACGATCCACTCCCACTTCAGAAATAGTAAATATATTTTCTCTTCTCCACGATTTTTAAAACTTTAGTTTGGTGTCCTTTTTCGTTTTTAATTATTTTTCCACAAGTGATTGGGGTACAGGTGGTATTTGGTTACCTAAGTTCTTTAGTGGTGATCTGTGAGATTTTGGTACACCCATCACCCGAGCAGTATATACTGCACCCTATTTGTAGTGTTTATCCCTCACCCTCCTCCCACTCTTCCCCCACAAGGCCCCAAATTCCATTTTATCATTCTTACCCCTTTGTGTCCTCATACCTTAGCTCCCACATATCACTGAGAACATACGATGCTGGTTTTCCATCCCTGAGTTACTTCGCTTAGAATAAAAGTTCCTTGTCAGGCGTGGTGGCTCAAGCCTGTAATCTCCGCTCTTTGGGAGGCCAAGGCGTGTAGATCACCTGAGGTCAGGAGTTCGAGACCAGCCTGACCAACACGGTGAAACCCTGTCTCTCCTAAAAATACAAAAATTAGCTGGGTGTGATGGTGCACACCTTTATTGCCAGCTACTTGGGAGGCTGAGGCAGGAGAATCACTTGAACCTGGGAGGCGGAGGCTGCAGTGAGCAGAGATCACACCACCACACTCCAGCCTGACTCCAGGATGACAGAGTGAAACTCCATCTCAAAAAAAAAAATAAAAGTTCCTTATGATTTTTGATTCTCAAAGTTCCTTATGAGGCAATTCTCCTGCCTCAACCTCCTGAGTAGCTGGGATGACAGGCGTGCACCACCACGCCTGACTAAAAAAAAAAAAAAAAATAGCATTTTCTTTTCTCTAGCATACTTTAATAATACAGTATACAATACATAAAACATACAAAATATATGCGAATCAACTTTATGGTAGTGATAAGGCTTCTGTTCAACAATAGGGTATTCATAAGTTTTGGGTGAGTCAAAAGTTATCTTTGGATTTTCAACTGTGCAAGGAACGTGTATGATGCCCCTAACTTCCACATTGTTCAAGGGTCAACTCTATTTTGTTTTTGTTGTCGTTTTGAGATGGAATCTTGCTCTGTCGCCCAGGCTGGAGTGCAATGGTGCAATCTTGGCTCCCTGCAACCTCCGCCTCCCAGGTTCAAGCGATTCTCCTGCCTCAGCCTCCTGAGTAGCTGGGATGACAGGTGCCCACCACCACACCCAGCTAATTTTTGTATCAAGGTCAACTGTATTTTCTTGTGACAGCCAGAGCTGATTAAGACAGTCTTGAAGCTCAAAGAGGTACAAGAACCTACCCAAGGTTATCCAACCAACAAGCACCTGGAAGGCAGAATAAGGACTCAGGTAGCCAAGCACCATAGCCACACCATGGTAGAGCTATTCTGCCTTGTAGAGACGCACTGAATCTGTCACATGGTGAATACATCTCTAAATGCATTTGAAAACTCCTACGGGATGCTATAGAAACACGTGAGGGAAGAGTGGGTGTCAACATACTCTCCATCTGTTACACTCAGAGTACTCCAACTACAGGAATGAGATGCCTCAAGACAGGCCAAGGCAGAAAGAAGCATCACTATGAACCCCAAAATAGATAGGTTTTCTGGCCAGAGATGGTGGTACACGCCTGTAATCCCAGCACTTTAAGAGGCCCAGGTGAGAAGACTGCTGGAGGCCAGGAGTTTAAGACCAGCCTGAGCAACATAGCAAGATCCCATCTCTACAAAATATTTAAAATATATATATAGCTGGAGATGATGATGGGTACCTACAGTCCCAGCTACTTTAGACACTGTGGTGGGAAGATCACTTGAGCCTGGGAGGTTGAAGCTGTCGTGAGCCACAGTCACACCACTGCACTCCAGCCTGGGTGACACAGTGAGATCTGGTCTCGAAAAAATCATCATTATCATCATAGTAATGTGAGGGGAATTATAGGTGATAGGTGGTTACTAATTTCAAAAATAGGGGCTTCCAGTTTCTGCTCTAATGATATAGGAGTTAAGAAATGACTTAAGCGGATAGTAAAAATTAGGCGGGTGTGGTGGTGCACACCTGTTATCCCGGCTACCAGGGAGGCTGAGGTGTGAGGATCACCTCAGCCTGGGAAGCTGACGTTGCAGTGAGCCATGATCACACCACTGCACTCCAGCCTGGGTAACAGAAGGAGACCCTGTCTGGGGGGAAAAAAAAAAAAGATTTTGCACAAACTTTTACGATGACTCTGCTCTATAATTAAAAGTGATTTCTGCTTTGTTGGTGTTTTCTCACACATTTATCTGGTTGACCAGATATCTGCATATGATAGAGTAAGAATGACCCATTTCCCTCCAAGAAGAACAGCATTGCAAGGGGGTTGAGGATCATGCGTGCGTGTGGAATCCAAACATTGAATGCACCGAGACGGTGGTGCATGAAGCCTGTCTGTGAGTTTATGATGAAGCTGCACAGAGCTCCACAGCTGGCTCTCACTCCTTTCTCTCACCCTTTGGCTTCAGTTTAATTACATACACACCCTTCAGAGCTGCTCGGGGCCACCACGTCTTCAGCCTTCTGGCATTTTTTGTAAGAAACACTAAACCTCTTTCCAACGTTGCCCTTGGATTTTGTGTGCACGTCTTCTAGCCCCTGAGCTGCTTGACCTGTACTTGCATGGGTACCGTAACACTGGATAGGACAGAAGCTCCGCCCAGCCCCACGTGAGAGCTCTGTGCTCTTCAGGGACCATGTCCTGTTCACACTGTCTCCCTCACATCTAATACAGCCACGATACTCGGCAATATAGTACCCCACCCAACAGGCAACTGAGAGTCTGCCAGTGATACAGGAGTTAAGAAGAAATCACTTAGGCAGACAGTAAGGGTATGGGAGTCCTCGGTAAGACTTTTCTTTTCTTTTTTGAGATGGAGTCCCACTCTGGCGCCCAGACTGGAGTGTAGTGGCGTGATGTTCGCTCACTGCAACCTCCGCCTCCCGGGCTCAAGCAATTCTCCTGCCTCAGCCTCCTAAGTAGCTGGCATTACAGGCGCACGCCACCAACCCCGGCTACTTTTTTTTTTTTTTTTTTTTTTTAAGTAGAGACGCGGTTTCACTAGTCAGGCTCGTCTCGAACCCCTGACCTCGTGATCCACCCGCCTGAGCCTCCAAAAGTGCTGGGATGACAGGTGTGAGCCACCGCGCCCGGCAGTTTTTCTCTTTAATGAAAAGCAGCCCCGGCCAGGCGCGGTGGCTCACGCTTGTAATCCCAGCACTTTGGGACGCCCAGGCGGGCGGATCACGAGGTCAGGATATCGAGACCACGGTGAAACCCCGTCTCTACTAAAAATACAAAAAAAAATTAGCCTGGCGTAGTGGCGGGCGCCTGTAGTCCCAGCTACTCGGAGAGGCTGAGGCAGGAGAATGGCGTTAACCCGGGAAGCGGAGCTTGCAGTGAGCCGGGATCGCGCCACTGCACTCCAGCCTGGGCGACAGAGCGAGACTCTGTCTCAAAAAAAAAAAAGAAAAGAAAAGCAGCCCCAAGTCATTTTCTAACAATGAACAGCCTGTCAAGTCGAGCCGCAGACATAGACAAGCCAGCTGGGAACTTGTACGGGTGAATGTCGGCGGCACCTAGGGACTAGACACGTTCAAGATGGCGGCTCCATCTTCCCGGGAGGAACTAACGACTAGACACGTTCAAGATGGCGGCCCCATCTTCCGGGCAGGAACTAGGGACTAGACACGTTCAAGATGGCAGCTCCATCTTCCCGGCAGGAACTAGAGACTAGACACGTTCAAGATGGCGGCTCCATCTTCCCGGCAGGAACTAGGGACTAGGCACGTTCAAAACGGCGGATCCATCTTCCCAGCAGGAACTAGAGACTAGACACATTCAAGGGAGCGGCTCCATCTTCCCTCCTCTTTGTCAGCCACATGTAAAGTAAGAAAAACAGGACCGAGATCCCCGACCAGCTACAAAGCCCATTTGCATAAACGATTAGGGTGGGCAACCAGCCTTTCCTGTGGGCTATGTAAATGTCATACTTGATGAAACCAATCTCTGAGCTCTATGTAAATAAGACACCGCCTCCTCAAACTGGACTGTAAAATCCATCACATTTGGTGCCAGCTGGTCCTTTCCACTTGGAGACCCCTTTCTCTATAGAGAAAACCATTTCTCTTTCTCTTCTCGTCTCCTGATTAAACTTCCACTCCTAAACTCCTCGTGTGTGTCTTTGTCCTACATTTTCCTGATGCCCAATGACGAACCCCAGGGTATATACCCCAGACAACGTAGCCGCTTCACTAACATGTAGAGAGCTTACACATTGTAATTCTCATCCTCACAATAGGCAAAGAGCAGAACATACTGAAAATCAGCAACTCTTGGATCCATCAGAAAATAGAGATAACAAGACTAAATGCTGCCTCAAGACTGGACAGACAGGAGGTAAGTGGAACTGTGCTTGTCTAGGAGTTCCTGCTGGAGCCAGCACCTGATGGACACATTTGCAAGGTAATTATTAAACAGCTGCAGGCTGACAGTAGACAAGCCTAAGTGAGTTAAAAACTCCTGGCCAGGCGTGGTGGCTCACACCTGTAATCCCAGCACTTTGGGAGGCCAAGGCGGGCAGATCACCTGAGGTCAGGAGTTCACGACCAGCCTGGCCAACATAGTGAAACCCCATCTCTACTAAAAATACAAAAATTAGCCAGGCGTGGTGGCAGGCGCCTGTCATCCCAGCTACTCAGGAGGCTGAGGCAGGAGAATTGCTTGACCCTGGGAGACGGAGGTTGTAGTGAGCCCAGATCGCACCACTGCACTCCAGTCTGAGTGACAGAGCGAGACTCTGTCTCAAAAAACAACAACAAAAACTTCTAGGGGCCCATCTTAGAGGGGACCTTGTACTTTCACAAATTTTACCTCCGGGAGCTCTACCAGGTTCCCAGGGTGAAGATCAAAGAAATATCCAGTTGTGTGTTACTGGGGGAAAGCAACCACTTGGCAATATTTCTAGGGAGACAGTAGCATTTTGAAATACGCCCAAAGCAATCTGTGTCCTCTCTGCCCTCAAAGTAAATTACTTTAGCACAGTCAAAGCGACCTGGGGGAAGGGAAATCTTCTATTTCAGTTTTTGTTTTTGTTTTCAGGCAGATTTTCACTCTTGTTGCCCAAGCTGGAGTATAATGGTGCAATCTCGGCTCACTGAAACCTCCGCCTCTGGGGTTCAAGCAATTCTCCTGCCTCAGCCTCCTGAGTAGCTGGGATTACAGGTGCATGCCACCATGCCTGGCTAATTTTTTGTATTTTTAGTACAGATGAGGTTTCACCATGTTGGCCAGGCTGGTCTCGAACTCCTGACCTCAGGTGATCCACCCACCTCAGCCTCCCAAGGTGCTGGGATTACAGGTGTGAGTCACAGCGCCCGACCAGATTTCAGTTTCTGTTAGCTTTCAACAACACTTTTCATGCATGAGTGATGCAGGCGGCCATGTGCTCAGCCATTCCATCAGGGTTCCAAGCAGCAAAGCTGCAAAATGGTTCTGACTCCTTCACTGAAGAAGAGTCTCCATGAATGCATTGGAAAGACTCATGAGATGCTATTGAAGCAAGTAAGGAAAGACTGACTGTGGATATGCTCTCTGTCTGTTAGGTCACAGTACTCCAACCACAGAAATGAGATGCCTCAAGGGAGGCAGAGGCAGAAAGAAGCCGTCACTACCAAGAATAAATAAAGCCAGCAGAGCCACAGTGATGGCCTGTGTGCTGCAGGTGAGCATCACCTTGTCGTAAGACCACAGGCCTTCCTGGCCACCCTGTTCAGTTGGCCTCGTGGTGGGAGTCACTAGACTCAAGATAAACCCAGCCAGACCATCTGGTTGGAACTACCCAAGGAAAGGCCATTGTCAGCACAAAGTCAGTGGAGTCTTAGAATGCACAGCTGTGATGGGCTGATTCCTTCTTCCAAATCCCTATGTTAAAGCCCTAATGCCCAGGACCTCAGAATGTCACCATATTTGGAGATAGAGTCTTTAAAGAGGTGATGAAGGTAAAACGAAGTCACCAGGGAGGGCCCTAATCCGAGAAGACTGGGGTACTTATAAGAAGAGATGAGGCCGGGTGTGGTGGCTCACGCCTGTAATCCCAGTACTTTGGGAGGCCGAGGCGGGTGGATCACGAGGTCAGGAGATCGAGACCATCCTGGCTAACACGGTGAAACTCCGTCTCTACTAAAAATAGAAAAAATTAGCCAGGCATGGTGGCACGCGCCTGTAGTCCCAGCTACTCGGGAGGCTGAGGCAGGAGAATCGCTTGAACCCGGGAGGTGGAGGTTGCAGTGAGCCAAGACTGTGCCACTACACTCCAGCTGGGCAACAGTGCAAGATTCCATCTCACAAAAAAAAAAAAAAAAAGAGGAGGAGATGAGGACACAGACACACACAGAATGACGACCTGTGAGGACACACTGAGAAGATGGCATCTACAAGCCTAAGAGAGAGGCCTCAGGAGGAACCAGCCCTGCCCACACCTTGATCTTGGACTTCCAGCCTCCAGGATTGTGGGAGAATAAACGTCTGCTGTTTACAAGCCACCCAGTCTATGGTATTCTGTGATAGCAGCCTGAAATGGACTAAGACACCTCACAAGAGGAGGAGATGAGGACACAGACACAGACAGAGGAAGGACTCTGTGAGGACACAGGGAGAAGACGGCATCTACAAGCCCAGCAGAGAGGCCTCAGGAAGAACCAGCCCTGCCCACACTTTGATCTCAGACTTCCAGCCTTCAGAACTGTGGGAAAATAAAAGTCTGCTGTTTAAGCGGCCCAGCCTGTAGTATTTTGTTATGGCAGCCCTAGGTAACTAATACAACAGGTGTTTCATACTGTTCCTTTCCTCAGGTGGTGTTGCAAAATACCCCACCGTCTTTAGGTGGTGTTAGAAGAGACGGCAACATCTGCCATAACCCCCGGAAGAGTGTTCTATATGTTACACTTTGGGGAGGTTTTCCTCAAAGCATTAGAGTTATCTGAACAATGGGAATCTTTGCACAAAGGAGGATGAGTTCTACTCGGGGATAGTACCTACTAAGAGAGACACGTTCTCTTCTTTTCAATTGCCCTTTAATGAAGAAATAAAAAATTATTTAATTATTTAGTGAAGATATAAAAAAATTATTGCATTCTTTCAACAGAGATTCTGCACTTTTACTCCCAGGTATTTATGAAACCTCATGTTGATGCCTGGTGCATAGGCCAGGCAGTGGGGCTGTACCTAAGTAATGCCTGGTGGTTGGCCGGGGGTAGCTGGAGAACCAATAACATACTCTAATAGTCCATGACATCGGTCTACTCAAGGGCCATGGCTCAAATAGAAGGCTGTGTTTGGAGGAATTCAAAAGAGGTTCCACTGAGAAGGAACCTGTGAATCAGAGCTCCCACAATACTTTTGGATTGTGCGGTTCAAATGCCATATTGGTTTTCTTCCAGCTCTCCAGTTCCGGCAGCACTGAGGCAGATCTGAGTTTCTCAAAGCTGGGCCCATCACCATCAAGATAGTGATGGCGAAAGCAATGACAGAAGAAGTCCAATTTAGAGTAATATTAGGAGCAGTGGTTTTGGTCTAAGGCTGTGCATGCTTTTCTCAGCTCATCATTATCACCAGCAAGGATCAGGATGGACAGGTGGGCACATCTATGCAACCCTAACCTTTCTAAAACCACCTAGGCATAGATATTTTCCTGAAGACCAGTCAGCTCAGCCTGCCTGGATGGGCCCTCATGGCTACTGTCTGATTTGAAAAGTAAACCTATGAAAAGTGGAAAACACTGTGTGAGATCCAGCACTGTTTTGTCACACCAATTCTTGACATTAAATCCCTCGAAGGACATTAATATGACCTTCAAATCCTAGCCCCCAGGAAAGCTTCACTTTAGTTTTTTGTTTCCTGGGTATCCCTTCCTACAATCCACTAAGCAAATGCCACACACCCTCCTTACATGCATCAAACAGTGCTGATAATGGATGAAACACATAGGTATCAGCTCATGCCTGCACTTTCAGAGAAAACACTCTTGCTTAGACCATGGGTATGTCAAGCTGCCAAGGATACAAAAGGTAAAACAATCCAAGGGCAACAGGTGGTTCATGACAAAGAACTAAGAGGGCAGCATTGTGATTCCAAAAATTTGGATATGGACGTCAATGAGAGTGAAAGAGTGAATGAGAGAGAGGGGGACGGGGAGGGGGGAGGGAGGGAGAGAGAGACAGAGACAGAGAGAAAGGAAGGAGGCGGAGGAGAAGCAGGAGGAGGGGGAAAAGGAGGAGGTGAAGGGGAAGGAAAAAAAAGTAGAAGGGGCCGGGTGTGGTGTCTCATGCTTGTAATCCTAGCACTTTGGGTGGCTGAGGCAGGCGGATCACGAGGTCAGGAGATTGAGACCATCTTGGCCAAGATGGTGAAACCCCATCTCTAGTAAAAATACAAAAATTAGCTGAGCGGGGTGGCGCATGCCTGTAATCCCAACTACTCGGGAGGCTGAGGCAGGAGAATCACTTGAACCAGGGAGGCAGAGGTTTCAGTGAGCTGAGATTGCGCGACTGTACTCCAGCCTGGCGACAGAGTGAGACTCCATGAAGGAGGGGAAAGGAGGGGAAAGGAGAGGGAGAGGAGAGGGAGGGGAGAGGAGAGGAGAGGGAGAGGAGAGGACAGGAGAGGCAGGGGAGGGGAGGGGGTAGGAGGAGGAGGAGGAGAGAAAGGGAAGGAGAAGAAGAGGAGGAGGAGGAGAATAAGAAGGAGAAAGAGGAAGAGGAGAAAGAGGAAGAGGAAGAAGAAGAGGAGGGGAACGTGGAGGAGGAGAAGGAGGAGATGGGGAGAGGAGGAAGAGAGGGAAAAGAAGGAAGAAGTAGAAGGAGGGGAAGAGGAGGGAAGAGGAGGAAAGAAGACAGGGAGAGAGAATAAGAGAGAAAAACAGAGAATGAAGGAGAGAATAAATGAAAGACAGAGAGAGATGACAAAACCACTTGTGAAAGAGGCCTCAGTAGAAGAGGAGAATGAGCAAACAGGCTGGTCCAGGCCACTCTAAATGTCTCTAAAATGTTAAAGACTGATGAATGAGGAGCAGGAAGAGTTACACACGTCCAAGGAGACAATGTTGAGTGACCCGCAAACTTAGCAGAAGGGAGAAGGGGCTCTGGAGATGTCCAGTAATGGGCTAGAGCCCAGGCTCCCACACTTGGTAGTTGTACCATTCAACCTGGAGAGGCCTCAGTTTTCTCATCTGTGAAATGACCCAAGAATAGTATCTATCTCAAACCACTTTCTCTGCTCCTTCATGAGAAGAAACTCCTCTTCCACTGCAGTTTTATCATGAGATTGCAGGAATTCAGCCCCACCTTCAACCTGCACCTCTACTTCTTATGCCATTTTCACCGTAACGGAAGTGACTTCCTCCACTGAAGTCTTGAACCCTCAGTGTCATTCATGAAGATTGGAATTCCCTTTTTCCCCAATTTCTGTTCATGTGGATATCTTAACTTCCTGCCATGAATCACCAAGGTTCTAAATGACATTCAGAATGAGGAATCCTTTCAGGAAGTTTTTTTTTTTGAGATGGAGTTTCACTCTTGTCGCCCAGGCTGGAGTGCAATGGTGTGATCTTGGCTCACTGCAACCTCCATCTCCCAGGTTCAAGTGATTCTCCTGCCTCAGCTTCCTGAGTAGCTGGGATTATAGGCGCCTGCCACCATGCCCGGCTAATTTTTTTTATTTTTAGTAGAGATGCGGTTTCACCATGTTGATTAGGCTGGTCTCAAACTCCTAACCTCAGGTGATCCACCCGCCTTGGCCTCCCAAAGTGCTGGGATTACAGGTGTGAGCCACCGTGCCCGGCCCTGACTCGAATTTTGAAAAAAGTTCTACTCTGGGTAAAATCCTATCAAACATCATCGCTTGATACAGAAAAATCTTTCATGACAGAAAGGGTCAATTGATGTGACAAACTTCATTGTTGTCTATTTTAAGAAACTGCGAAAAAGCCACGTCAACCCTCAGCAACCACCACCCCGATCAGTCCGCAGACAGCAACACTGAGGCATGAGTCTCCACCAGCAATAAGGTTTTGACTCGCGAAATGTCCAGATAACTGTTAGTATTGTTTAGCAATAAAGTATGCTTAAATTAAACAAACATACCGTTGGAATGGTATATGGATACACCACAAAACACTCTTAGCATAATGCTCACCATTCACTAAGTGTTCAATCACGAGATTACTAACTGTGCCAATTCCTCTGTTTATCGCTCAGAAGGATGATGCATTTGTCAGGAGAAGCAAAGAAGATTCTTGAAAAGGTCATGGCGACGTTGCTGAAAGGTGGGGGAGAAAGCACGAACAGACTGAATGGGTCCCGTGAAGCTAAAGGCTGTGCGTAGCTCGTAAGAAAAACAATGAGCAGAGATTACGCTGGAGAAATATGCCAGGAAGGGAAGGGATGGTCAGAAGCTACGTAGTGTGTACAGTGATATTTTCACAGTGCTTTTGAAATCAGGGTGTTAATTGGCTAAATGAGCCACTGGCTGGATGACAGTATGTGAGCATTAGCTGCTCTATGTCAGCTGGGATTCTAGGAAAACAGATTGTGCCAAACATTTGGATATCCAGAGGAGGCACAATGATTGTGCATTAGAAATAAGACTTATGTTTCCCACCCAACTACCTCTCTCTGGGGCATGACCTGCCATCTAAAAACAGTCCACCCTAATGCAGCCTCCAGTCACTCTGCCAGCTATTGACCTAGAGTCTTGATTCTATGCAACAAGTAAGATCTTTGGATTTTAACCCATTGAGTTTTAGTAAGAATCTTCGATAAGGAGATTTCTTCCAGAGAACCAAAGCAGGAGTTGCAACATTGCAAATGGCGCACTGAGGTCTTAAATATCCAGCCCAGGAACATGATCAAAAACTCAGGAATTTTCCTGGTCATCGTTGTCTAACATGTATTCGGAATGTACTCTGCTGTGTGCAGCATTTTACAAAAAGACTCACTGGCCAACATTATGGGCATCAGGGGGCTTGGTTTCATTTTGCTGAAAAAAAATTCAACAAAGACGTCCACAAATAGGTGACAGGCAGTTGCCTACTCATTTCTTTGCTCATTTTGTTATTTACTTGCTCTCCTACTTTCTTGCCCTATAAAATGGACACAATACTCAAGCTTCCCCTTAGTGTTAATGTTTACATTCACGATGGGTATAAAAAGGTATTTCATGATTTGAAAAGTGTGATGCATTTTATTCTTTATAACTTTTTAATTTTTTGAATCTTTTTGAGTCATAATAACACATAGCTTAAAACACACAGACTGTGCAGCTGTACAAAAATATATTTTTTTAACTTGTTAGATTCAGTGGGGTCTGTGTGCAGGTTTGTTGCACAGGCAAATTACGTGACATGAGAGTTTGGTGTACAGATTTTGTCATCCACATAATCAGCACAATATCTGATACGCAGTAGAGACAAGAGTCTCACTCTGCCGCCAAGGCTTGAGTGCAATGGCGCTATCTCGGCTCACTGCAACCTCCGCCTCATGCGTTCAAGTGATTCTTGTGCCTCAGCCTCCTGAGTAGCTGGGATTACAGGTGCCCGCCACTGCGCCTGGCTAATTTTTGTATTTTTAGTAGAGACAGGGTTTCACCATCTTGGCCAGGCTGGTCTCAAATTCCTGACCTCGGCATCCACCCGCCTCAGCCTCCCGAAGTGCTGGGATGACAGGTGTGAGCCAGTATGCCCAGCCCATAGGCAGTTTTTTAATCCTCCCTCTCCTCCCACCCTTCACTCTCAAGCAAACCCCAATGTCTGTTGTTCCTTTGAGGCCACCTGTACTCAATGTTGAGCTTCCAATTTTAAGTGAGAACATGTGATACTTGATTTTATGTTCTCGCATTAGTTTGCTAAGGACAATGGTCTCCAGCTCCATCGATGTTCCTGCAAAAAATAATATGATCTTGTTCTTTTCTACAGCTGCAGAGTATTCCATGACGTATATGCACCACGTTTTCTTTACCCAGTCTATCACTAATGGGTATCTGGCTTAATTCTCATGTCTTTGCTATTGTGAATAGTGCTGCAATGAACATTCATGTGCAAACGTCTTTACAGTAGAATAATTCGTATTTCTTTGGGTATATAACCAGGAATGGTTGCTGGGTTGAATGGTAATTCTGTTGTTTTAATTCAAAAGTGTGCTTTTTTTTTTTCTTTTTGAGACACAGTCTTACTCTGTCACCCAGGCTGGAGTGCAATGGCACGATCTCGACTCACTGCAACCTCCACCTCCTGGGTTCAAGTGATTGTCCCTGCGTTAGCCTCCGAAGTAGCTGGAATTATAGGCACCTGCCACCATGCCTGGCTAATTTTTGTATTTTTAGTAAAGACAGGGTTTCGCCATGTTGGTTACACTGGTCTCGAATTCCTGACCTCAGGTGATTCGCTCGCCTTGGCTGGGATTACAGGCGTGAGCCACCGTGCCCGGCCGCCTATTTGCTTTTTTTTAAGAGACAAGGTCTTGCTCTGTCAGCCAGGCTGGAGTGCAGTGATTTGAGCACATCTCCCTGCAGCCTCAAACTCCTGGGCTCAAGCAATCCTCCTGCCTCAGCCTCCCCAGTAGCTGGGAGCACAGGCACACACCACCACACCCAGCTATTTTTGAAAAATTTTTGGAGAAATGGTGTCTTGCTGTGTTGCCCAAGCTGCTCTCAAAGCCCTGAGCTCAAAATGAGCCCCCATCTTCTGAAAGCATTATGATTATGGGTGTGAAGTTTCTTTGATTTTAATATTTTAACTTAATTCATAACAATATTTTTGAATAGGGGCACTCTATCCATCACTATTTAATTCTATAATTGTATATATTTGCAGGCCCTTGTGAACCCTGAATATCTGACATGGTGTCAGTTAATTTAGAAAGTTTAGGCCGGGCGTGGTGGCTCACACCTGTAATCCCAGAACTTTGGGAGGCTGAGGCGGGCAGATTGTCTGAGGTCAGGAGTTCGAGACAACTCTGGCCGACATGGTGAAAGTCCGTCTCTACTAAAAATAAAAAAATAAAAAAATACCTGGACATGGTGGTGGGCACCTGTAATCCCAGGTATTCGGGAGGGTAAGGCAGGGGAATCACTGGAACCAGGGAGGTGGAGGTTGTAGTGAGCCAAGATCATGCCACTGCACTCCAGCCTGGGTGACAGAGTGGGACTCCGTCTCAAAAAAAAAAAAAAAAAAAAGTTTATTTTGCCACAGTTGAGGACACACCTGTGACACAGCCTCAGGTAGTCCTAACGACATGTGCCCAAGGTGGTCAGGGCACACACTGGTTTTATACATTTTAGGCAGACATGAGACATCAATCAATATATGTTGAGAAGTACATTGGTTCCATCCAGAAACATGGGGACAACTCAAAGTGGGGAGAGGGATTCCAGGTCATAGGTGGATAAGAGACAAATGGTTGCATTCATTATTTTTTTGGTGTGTGTGTGTGTTTTTTTAACAGAGTCTCGTTCTGGCACCAGGCTGGAGGGCAGTGGTGTGATCTTGGCTCACTGCAACCTCCACCTCCCGGGTTCAAGCCATTCTCCTGCCTCAGCCTCCTGAGTTGCTGGGACTACAGGCACCCGCCACCATGCCCATTTAGTTTTTTTTATATTTTTAGTAGAGACGGGGTTTCACCATGTAGGCCAGGATGGTCTTGATCTCTTTACCTCGTGATCTGCCCACCCTGGCCTCCCAAAGTTCTGGAATTACAGGCGTGAGCCACCGCACCTGGCCAGGAGTAACTTTGAATACAATGGGAGGCAACTTTGCTCTGAGAAGTTCCCAGTTTGACTTTTCCCTTCAGCTTAGTGATTTGGGGACCCCAAGATTTTCCTTTCAAACCTTCTTAAATTATTAATGTCACTATGCTTCCATCTTCCATGAACTTAGGTGGCATCCATGGAGGTATCATTTGCAGATTCAAAGTAGCTCTTTGAACTTCTGAGTCATGGAGCACAGTGTCTTTAATATCACACTGTTTTTTTGTTGTTGTTGTTGTTGAGACACAGTCTTGCTCTGTTACCAGGCTAGAGTGCAGTGGTGCGATCTCGGCTCACTGCAACTTCCACCTCTCGAGTTCAAGCCATTCTCCTGCCTCAGCCTCCTGAGTAGCTGGGACTACAGGCACCCACCACCATGCCCAGCTAGTTTTTTTGTATTTTTAGTAGAGACAGGGTTTCACCCTGTTGCCCAGGATGGTCTTGATCTACTGACCTCATGATCCACCCACCTCGGCCTCCCAAAATGCTGGGATTACAAGCATGAGCCACCGCACCAGACTGCAGTAGTGAGTGTTAGTCACTCACTGTGAAGTTCCCTGTGGAGTTTCTTTTTCAAAAGAATTTTGCTGTGGATAACGCATTCTCATGATGTCAGACATCTGCAGTAACATTTATCTAGCAACAAGGTTAATTGCCTTCACATCAACAAAAACAGGTTGTGTTGCCAGCGAAGAAGAATGCCAGTTCTCCTTTCCATCCTATAATAGTTGTCATCAGTACTGGGGTATCCTGTTCACCTTCTCCCATGCTGTGAGATTAATTTTGAGAACATATTCACAGTATTGTTTCTTTTTTGAAACGGAGTTTTGCTGTTGTTGCCCAGGCTGGAGTGCAAAGGCACGATCTTGGCTCACTGCACCCTCTGCCTCCCAGGTTCAAGTGAGCCTCCGGAGCAAGCGCAGTCCTGCCCACACCGTGATTTCAGACTTCTGGTCTCCAGGACTGGAAAAGAATAAACTTCTTGTGGTTTTAAGCCCTCCAAGTGTGTGGTCATTTATTGCAGCAGCCCTAAGATATATATGTATTTTTTTAAGTTCTGGGATACATGTGCAGAATGTGGTTACATAGGTATACACGTGCCATGCTGGTTTGCTGCACCCATCAACCCATCATCTAGGTTCTAAGCCCTGCTTGCATTAGAAATGGGGTTTCGCCATGTTGGCCAGGCTGGTCTTGAACTCTTGACCTTGTGATCCACCCACCTTGGCCTCCCAAAGTGCTGGGATTACAGGTGTTAGCCATCGTGCCCGGCCTTTATTGCTCTTTCTACATAAAACCAGAAAAGCCAAGAAAGCTATTTCCCATAATGATATGCCCAAGTCCTAACCCCCAAAAACTGTGAATGTGAACTGATTTGTGAATAGGGTCTTGGTAGATGCATTCACGTTAAGGATATCGGGACAAGATCATCCCAGGTTCAGGACTGATGTACACTTCAAACTTTCATTCTATATTTTCACACAAGTAGTGTTGTTTGGCTCTGAGAATAACTTTCATTTTTATTTCCAGGAAATTTCATATCGTTCTCTTCAATTCAGTGAGTGCAAAAGAAGCAAGACAAGGAATGATATAAAATTACTCCTAATAGAAAATTCACTTTTAATCTTGCTTAAAACAAGTTTTTTGTTTTTGTTTTGGTTTTTTTTTTTTTTTTTTTTCGTAAAATGAAGGAGAGAGCTGAACTGCAAGGATGAAAATTTATTTCCACACAGGGGAGAAACACTGATTGGAGAAAATGTACAGTTGCTGTTTAGACACTTGAGCCTCAGGATCTAGAAAAGATGCACCTCTCAGATGGGTCTGAAATTGGAGATGATGATATCTAATCACCTGGAGACGGGAAAGTAGGTTCACTCAACGCTGAACAGTGCTACTCATCTGCAAGATTGTATAATGAAGTTCTGAAGACCGAGGCTGTATCTGCACCTGTTCTTTAACCAGTGCACACTTAACAAGCACGCCATGTTTAGCTGCTCAGCAGAGCTTTCTTTTTCAGAAACAGAGACGGGGTGCGGAGGCATTTTACAATCCAAGGGCCTCCAGCTTCATAGGCTGTCCTGTGGGGATGTGTGCTGTTACTCTGAGGATCAGCATTGGTTTTCCAGGTCCTTCATTAACATAACAAGTCAATGATAATAAGACAAGTTCCACTGCTGTGCCTCAGCTGAGACCAAAAAAAAAAAAAACAAAAGCTGGAATCATTTAGAAATAACAATCCCAGGCCAGGCATGGTGGCTCAGGCCTGTAATCCCAACATTTTGGGAGGCTGAGGCCAGCAGATCGCCTGAGGTCAGGAGTTCAAGACCAGCCTGGGCAACACGGTGAAACCCTGTCTCTACTAAAAATGCAAAAATTAGCCAGGCGTGGTGGTACACACCTGTAATCCCAGCTACTCTGGAGGCTGAGGCAGGAGAATCGCTTGAACCTGGGAGATGAAGGTTGCAGTGAGCCGAGACAGTGCCATTGCACTCCAGCCTGTGCAACAGAGCGAGACTCTCTTTCAAAAAAATAAAATAAAAATAAAGGCAGTCACAAGCATTGTACAAGCAGGAAACCCACAACATTTTGCTTTAGAATCTACAGGCTCTGCTTTAAAATTCCTCCTCTCTCAAACTCACATTAAAATGTAAGCCTCAGTGCTGGATGGGAGGTGGAATGGGAGAGGTTTGAGCAACAGGCGATGGATTCTTCCTGAAGAGATCAATGTCCTTTCTTGAAGCATGAGTGAGTTTTTGCTCTATGGGTTCCCGAGAGGGCTCGTTGTTAAATAGAGCCTGGCGTCTCCCGTCTCTCTTCCCTCCTCTCTCTTCGTGTGGTCTCTGTACACCTATCAGCTCCCCTTCCCATCCCACCATGAGTGGAAGCCCCTGAGGTCCTGAGCAGAGACAGACGCTGGCCCTGTGCTTTTGTACAGCCTGCAGAAGCAGAAGCCAAATAAACCTCTTTCCTCCGTAAATTATCCACCCTCCGGTGTTCCTTTGTAGTGACACAAAACCAACGAAGACACCCCAGCTCTCTCTACCATGGGGTATTTATGTCACTAGTGATGACTGTCCCGATGAGGGGTCAGCCTTGCAGTTCCCTACTTCCCACTGCCTGTATGAGCTCAGAAACTTCTGGAAGCTGATGCACTCATAGAATAATCCACATAATTTCTGCAATGAGATGTGACGTAGTATCATGCTTAAGTGATATACTTTTTGTGTGTTTTTCTTTTTTTTCTTTAATTTTCCATAACTTTTTGGGTTACAGGTGGTATCTGGTTATACAAGTAAGTTCTTTTTATTTTTTTTTTGAGACAGTCTCGCTCTGTCAGCCAGGCTGGAGCACAGTGGCATGATCTCGGCTCACTGCAACCTCCACCTCCCATGCTCAAGCAATTCTGCTACCTCAGCCTCCCAAACAGCTGGGATTACAGGCGTGTGCCACCAGGCCTAATTTTTTTTGTATTTTTAGTAGAGATAGGGTTCCACCAGGTTGGCCAGGCTGGTCTCGAACTCCTGACTTCAGGTAATCCGCTTGCCTTGGCCTCCCAAAATGTTGGGATTACAGGTGTGAGCCACCACATCCAATCACGAGTGAGTTCTTTAGTGGTGATTTGTGAGATTTTGGTGCACCCATCACCCGAGCAGTACATATTCCACCCTATTTGTAGTCTTATCCCTTGCACCCTCCCACTCTTCCCCCCAAGTCCCCAAAGTCCATTGTATCATTCTTATGCCTTTGTGTCCTCAGAGCTTAGCTTCCACATATCAGTGAGAACAGACAATGTTTGCTTTTCCATTCGTGAGTTACTTCACTTAGAGTAATAGTCTCCAAAGGACATGAACTCATCCTTTTTTATGGCTGCATAGTATTCCATGGTGTCTATGTGCCACATTTTCTTTATCCATTCTATCACTGATGGGCATTTGGGTTGGTTCCAAGTCTTTGCTATTGTGAACAGTGCCGCAATAAACATACGTGTGCATGTGTCTTTATAGTAGCATGAATTACAATCCTTTGGGTATATAGTCAGTCATGGGATGGCTTGGTCAAATGGTATTTCTGGTTCTAGATCCTTGAGGAATCACCACACTGTCTTTCACAATGGTTGAACTAATTTACACTCCAACCAACAGTGTAAAAGCATTCCCATTTCTCCACATCCTCTCCAGCATCTGTTGTTTCCTGACTTTTAATAAAGCTGGAAACCATCCATCTCAGCAAACTAACACAAGAACAGAAAAACACTGCATGTTCTCACTCATAAATGGGAGTTGAACAATGAGAACACATGGACACAGGGAGGGGAACATCACACACTGGGGCCTGTCGGGGGGTGGGGGGCAAGGGGAGTGATAGTATTAGGGACAAATTTCTAATGTAGATGATGGGTTGATGGGTGCAGCAAACCACCATGGCATGTGTACACCTATGTAAGAAAAACTGCACATCCTGCACATGTACCCCAGAACTTAATAAAAAAGTAACCTATGTAACAAAAACTGCACATCCTGCACATGTACCCCAGAACTTAAAGTATAATAATAAAAAAAGTAATAGTCTCCAGTCTCATCCAGGTCACTGCAAATGCTGTTAATTCATTCCTTTTTGTGGCTGCGTAATATTCCATGGTGTGTGTCTCTCTCTGTCTGTGTGTGTGTGTGTGTGTGTATATGTGTGTGTCCATCAATATATATACGATGTCCAATGTTCTGGAGGCCACAGGCAGTAATGTCCATCAAGGTACCTACACACGTTGATGGACATTATTGCCTGTGGACATCAGAATCTTGATCCACACCTAGGAAATGACTGCATTCAACGTCAGGCAACTGGACTCCCTGCCAGACAGCAGCCATTGAGGACAAATAATAAAAGCCACAGTCCTCACCTTGCAAACTGGTATTTGGACTTTTGTCATTCAAGGATGCTCTCGATGGTTCGTGTCTACTAGGCTTGGGAGAAAGATAGGCTCGTGAGAGGAGACATCACACTGGCAAATCAGAGGCAGTTGAAGCAAGAACAGGAAGGAAAAGGGTGTGGGAATACCAGCCAACGAGCTGCTGTTCCCAATGGCACCTATGGAAAGATGTTTTGGAGGTGGACAGACGAAAGAGGAGACACAAGCAGTTGAGCTGAGCAAGGAAGGAACTTTTTGCAAGGATATTGCCTGCATTGCGGAGGACCAAGAATGGACAATATCACACCAGGTGAGCCTCCTGGGAAATGCTGCCTGGGTGGCAGGGTCAGCAAAGCAAGGCAGGGGGAGAAAATGGCCGCCGCTGTCTCTCCAGGTTGCGACCCTGGGAAGTCAGGGTGCACGGGTTTACTGGGCTTTGGTTTCCTCAGAGGACTGGTTTTACTCACACACAGCACGAAGCCATAACACGAGGGGCTCTTTTCCCACCACAGGCATCAAGCTGAATCACCGCACACGCTTCCATTCCAGACTCATGTTCTCCAGAACTTACAGGTTGGGATGGGACCACTGTAACCCATGACCCCAAACGAGGGAGCTTACAAAAGCAGCCATTTAACCTCTCCCAGGCCTGGAGACTACATCTGTGAAATCGAGGTGTCTACAGGGCTGTGCTCCCAGCAGAGGCTCTAGGGGAGAATTCTTCCTGCCTCTCCCAGCTCCTCTGGGCTCCCGGCATCCCTGGGCTTATGGCCCCATCACTCAAGCCTCTGCCTCCATCTCCACGTGGCCTTCTCCTCCGTGTCTGTGTCTCCTCTTCTGTCTCTTACAAGGACACCTGTCATTAGATTTAGGATCCACTGCACTCCAGGATGACCTCATCTCCAGATCCTTTTTTACATCTGCAAAGACCCTATTTCCACATTAAAAATCCCATGTACAGATTCAAGGTGAACTTGTCTTTTTTTTTTTTTTTTTTTGATGGGGGTGGGGGTAAAATAGAGGCACCATTCAATCCACTACAGGGGTTGAGAAGAAATAAAATATTACAAAATGCTCCCTGAATGTGATTTACAAGTGTTTTGTTTTTTTAAACGGAGTTTCACTCTTATTGCCCAGGCTGGAGTACAACAGCGTGACCTCAGCTCACCGCAACCTCCGCCTCCTGTGTTCAAGCGACTCTCCTGCCTCAGCCTCCCGAGTATCTGGGACTACAGATGCCCACTACCACTCCCAGCTAATTTTTTGTATTTTTAGTAGACATGGGGTTTCACCATGTTGGCCAGGCTGGTTTCAAACCCCTGACCTCAGGTGATCCGTCCACCTCGGCCTCCCAAAGTGTTGGGATTACAGCCATGAGCCACCGCGCCTGCCCAATTTAGAAGCTTTTCTTTGTGGGCATGAAGGTTCAGTAAGAGCTTCCTCTAGTCCTTGTCAAGATCAAAATTAAAGGTATTATAAACAGAGATGCCTATCTGTAGGCCACATATCCAGAAAATAAATGCTGAGATAATTCTGGCCTCTGAATAGGAGTCTGATATCTCCATTTGGTGTTGCCAAAGCAAGCCCTGACTTCTCTCTTCTCTCACTCATTGAGACAGAGCACAAACCCTCACTCCTTGTGTCTCCAAGTCACATGTATCGGGCCATACTCACCTGATACCTCACGGATTGTCCCGGGGATAGTTCTATTTCTAGCTCCTGGGCAGGAGGGTGACCATGCGTCCGACGGTGCCCAGCAAGCCCATCTGGCCTGCACTTATCTGCCTTTGGGTACAGCCTGCCCTTTGTCCCAAGTGTCTGAGCATAAAAATAGCCCACCATGTCATCCCCGCAGATGACAAGCATATGAGTGGCTAGTTTCTGCCTAAGAACTCTCCCGAGGTCTCCCTGAAAACTCATGGATGCCTGGGCTGGCCCAAGATGCAGCAGAAGGTCACTGACAGACTCCCTTCCATTGATTCACAGTTTCCATGACTCCCACACTCATAGCATTGACCTAACAAAAGCAAAGTAAGCTACATACTCTGCTCCTGCCCCAACCTCTCTAATAGCTGCTAACAGAACCATTGGATTGGTTTTTTTTTTTTTTTTCACTTGCAACTTCAACACATCTTTGCCTTCTCCCCGAGTCTTTTAATTCAAATGTTCAGTCATTCTCCATCAGGTATGCACAGGAGATACAAAATCAGTATGATAATGGTCTTCAGGTTGTGGGTGACAGAGCGGGAGCACTGCCATCTTGAACAAACACCACCATTCTAGGCTCCCCTTGATTAAAAACCGCCTAAATCCAGCCCCAAAACATCAGCCTAATGACTCATGTCAGCATAACCAGAAACATTCCAACCCTAAGATAAACCCCTCTCTGACCAGAAACATACCAACCCTGAGATAGCCTCCCCTCTGACCAGAGACATTCCAACCCCACAATAAACTCTCCCTCACATACAAACATTCCGAACCTATGATAAGCACCCCCTTCCAAAACCCTTAAATGTGCTTAGTCTATAAGAGAGAAGGGCTCTGACCTAATTCAGCCAGAAGCCCCTCTCAGGTTTCTCTAAAATAAACCTGTGCTTAACTGTCAAGTCACATTTCGTGCTTCTTTCCTCTTTAATTCTTACAGTGAGTGTGTAGAGCACACTTGACATAAGTGACTCCATCTTAGAAAAAGATTCCATCTTACATTTCATTCAAAAGGCATCATGCCTACAGGGGCCAGATGTTCACCTGATCAATAAAGACCGCATCCAACCAGTTAAGGACACAACCAAACACCCTCTTCCATTGTCAGTGCTCACCAGAGGACTCTGTGGTCATGAAAGAACAGGGCTTCAGAAGCTCCAAATGGCTGCCTTAACAGACGCCATCTTGCTGTCACTTGTAATCATTACCCAGCATCCACTGCAAAAGGCTCTGCCCACTGATATCAAAGGCTCTTCCTTGCAAGATGGCGAGCACTGATGGTCCTCCAGGGCCAGGGCCAGGCGACTTTTTTTTTTTGTCCACATCAATATCCCTGTGTTCCTTTGTTAAGCTTTTTCCTACCCCTTTTCTCTTGATAATAAATGTTACTTTGTTTGATGTAGAATGTTTATAACATGCATATACTGGTGAAGTATATTAGTATGTATAGGGTGCAACACTGACTGACTTGGGTCACAGCAGGAGCCTGTGTGCCTGTAGCTCTGACTAAATGCTGCCAGCACACAGGCTCCAGTACTCCAAAGGTTCATGCCACTTCTGTACTAAACGGGAAGTCCTAAGGAGAATTGCCTCCTTGAAAACTCCATCCATCTCAGGGCTTCTGTAAACTGAAATAGCATCAATAAAAGGCTGAGCTTGTGAAAAGACACAACCATACATGGACCTGGTTATCTATCTCTGACCTTGCACCACTCGTGAGAGTGGGCTCCAGCAAGCCAGCCATCAGGAAAGACAAGAAAGGTGAAAACTGATTCACCAAAGGAAGGATACTTGAGCTAAATTAAATATTTTATTACATTTTCTCAGAATTTTTAGCCCATCATCACTGGTCATAAGAGAAATGCAAATGAAAACCACAATGAAATATCATCTCATGCCAGTTAGAATGGCGATCATTAAAAAAGTCAGGAGACAACAGATCCTGAAGAGGATGCAGAGAAATAGGGAACACTTTTACACTGTTATTGGGAGTGTAAATTAGTTCAACCATTGTGGAAGACAGTGTGGTGACTCCTCAAGGATCTAGAACCAGAAATACTATGACCATAGACTGGATGAAGAAAATGTGGCACACAGACACCATGGAATACTATGCAGCCATGAAAAGGGATGTGTTCATGTCCTTTGCGGGAACACGGATGAAGCTGGAAACCGTCATTCTCTGCAAACACCAGAACAGAAAACCAAACCCCGCATGTTCTCACTCATAAGTGAGAGTTGAACAATGAGAACACGTGGACACAGGGAGGGGAACATCACCCACCGGGGCCTGTTGGGGAGTGGGGGGCTAGGGGAGGGAGAGCATTAGTAGAAATACCTAATGTAGATGATGGGTTGATGGGTGCAGCAAACCACCATGGCACGTGTATACCTATGTAACAAACCTGCCTGTTCTCCACATGGACCCCAAAACTTAAAGTACATATATAAAAAAGCATAATATATTATATACATTCTATATAATGTATAAATAATATATATGTATATTATATATAAAACGCCTATAATCCCAGCACTTTGGGTGGCTGTATTTATTTCATAAAGTTTCAAATTAACGATTTTAAAAAAAGAATTTTGAATTTTATAAATTTGAATATGACTTGGCCTGGGACAGAGGCAGAGCCCACAAGAGCCCTGCAGTCTACCCTATACCCTGCTGCCACAGTGACCTCCCTAACATACACGCCTGATCACAAGTCCCCTCACAGCAGCTTCCATGGCTTCCCCTGCCTTTTGAAATACTGCCCAACTTGTGTTCTGTCTCGGCACTCTTGTTCTGAGGCACCCTTGATCCATGCTGGCATGGTTGATTTTATAAGTCCACTTGGCTGAGCCATGGTGCCCAGATATGTGATCAAATGTTCTTCTGGGTGTTTCTCTGAGGTTTGAGATAAATATCGAAATTGGTAGACTTTGAGTAAAAGCAATTTGTCCCTCACATGGTGGGTGGGCCTGGTGTAATCAGTTGAAGGTCCTAACAGAACAAAAGACTGGGCTGGGCAAAGTGGCTCACACCTATAATCCCAGAACTTTGGGCAGCTGAGGCGGGTGGATCATCTGAGGTCAGGAGTTTGAGATCAGCCTGGCCAACATGGTGAAACCCTGTCTCTACCAAAAAAATAAAAAAAAATAGCTGGGCGTGGTGCGTGCCTATAATTGCAGCTACTAGGGAGGCTGAGGCAGGAGGATTGCTCAAACCTGGGAGATGGAGGTTGCAGTGAGCTGAGATCACAACATTGCACCCCAGCCTGGGCAACAAGAGTGAAACTCTGTCTCAAAAAAAAAAATCTAAATCAGTACACTTGGAGTAAAGCAATTGGTCCTTCCTATGGTGGGTGGGCCTGGTCCAATCAGTTGAAGGTCTGAATAGACCAGAAGGCTGACGTTCCCTGAAGGAGAAGGCATTCTGCCAACAGAGGGACTCTGCACTCCATCTACATCATCAGCTCCTTCCCTGGGTCTCCGGCTGCCTGGTCTACCCCATACATCTTGGGACCTGCCAGCCTCCATCATCATGTGAGCAAAATTCCTTAAAATAAATGTGCTTTCTATCAATACACACTTCGTATTGGTTCTATTTCTCTGCAGTATCCTGACTGATGCACACAGTTCCCTGGTTCTGTGGCACCCACCTCCCGTGGTATCCTTGTTCTGTAAGAAATTACTAAGTTTTAGGTGAACGCCAAGGAGGAATTTCGTCCAGGAAAGCTCTTTGCCTCCTTGTAGACCTGATGAATTTCTATTCACTCCCTAAATTTCAACTCAGATACATGTATTTTCTGATAATGTTTCTAACTCTATGGGCAAAACCAGGCATCTCACTCCATGGCATCTGGGCACACAGATACAAAGGTGCATCTGACATGCCCCTAAGTTGTTATGTACCATCTTCCCCTGACTGAATCTCTTAGGAATGACATCCATACCAATGGAATGTGCCATCCAGTATTTAATACGTGCTCAAATATTGCCGAGCGTGGTTTTTCTCTTCTCGGCTTTCAGTCCAGGCTGGCACCATTTCTCTGCAAATCAGTGTATTTTCCACCCACCTGATTTTCCTGCCCCCAGCCTCCCCTCCCACAAGGCACCCTGAAGCTGCTGTCAAGCTCAATCTCCTGAAGAGAGCCCAAATCCTTCCCACAGCCTTTGGAAAGCCTCCCATAGCTGCTTCTCACAGTAAATCTAAGTAAACTACAAGCTGACTCCCAAGTTCCCCTCCCCATTCTTCATTCCTGTTTCTAGGGATGTTGTATGTGTCTTTCTTGTTGTTGTTGTTTGAATACTTTAAGTTCTGGGGTACACGGGCAGAACAGGCAGGTTTGTTACATAGGTATACACGTGCCATGGTGGTCTGCAGCACCCATCAACCCGTCATGTACATTAGGTATTTCTCCTAATGCTCTCCCTCCCCAAGTCCCCCACGCCCCGACAGGCCCTGGTGTGTGATGTTCCCCTCGTGTCCATGTGTTCTCATCGTTCAATTCCCACTTATGAGTGAGAACATGTGGTGTTTGCTTTTCTGTCCTTGTGATAGTTTGCTGAGAATGATGGTTTCCAGCTTCATCCATGTCCCTGCAAAGGACACGAACTCATCCTTTTTTATGGCTGCATAGTATCCCATGGTGTCGCTGTGCCACATTTTCTTCATCCTACCTATGGTCAAATAGTATTTGATATGGATAAGGATGGATAAAGAAAGTATGAGTCTGTTGTCATGCTGTGGATAAAAACATATCTGAGAATGGGCAATTTAGAAAAGAAAGGTTTAATTGGACTTACAGTTCCATGTGGCTGGGGAAGCCTCACAATCATGGTGGAAGGCAAAAGGTGAAAGGCACATCTCACACTGTGACAGAGAAGACAGCATGTACAGGAAAACTCCCCTTTATAATAACCATCATATCTCATAAAACTTACTATCATGAGAACAGTAGGGCAAAGATCTGCCCCCGTGATTCGGTTACCTCCCACTGTGTCCCTCCCACAACACGTGGGAATACAAGATGAGATTTGGGGCCGGGCGCAGTGGCTCATGCCTGTAATCCCAGCACCTTAGGAGGCCAAGGTAGGTGGATCACCTGAGGTCAGGAGTTCAAGACCAGCCTGGCCAATTTGGCAAAACCCCGTCTCTAATAAAAATACAAAAACTAGCCGAGCATGGTGGCACACACCTGTAATCCCAGCTACTTGGGAGGCTGAGGCAGGAGAATCACTGGAACCCAGGAGGTGGAGGCTGCAGTGAGCTGAGATCATGCCACGACACTCCAGCCTGAGTCACAGAGCGAGACTCTGTCTCTCAATAAATAAATAAGATTTGGGCAGGGACACAGCCAAACCATATCAGATGTAATGACCTGTACGTTTTCCCAAGCATTTAATGCTGTTTTATTTTTCAGTTGCCATAATGCAGTGTCCAGCAATATACGGTACATCGATGTCATACATGGGACATGTAAAATGGCAGCATCCATCTGCAGTTGGACTGTAGGCTCCCTGTTGGAGCCACCTTGCTTGTGGACAATCACTGCTCTGTCTTGGTAATGAACCCCCATCATATCTGCTTCACTATAGAGCTGCTGCCTCCAGAAACCCCATCCACCCATGCGTTCTGGGAGTGCCAACGGCTGGAAATTGCTGCCCACTCCTCAGCCAAAACCACGGTCAGGCAGGGAACCCAAGCCACGCCAATTGGGTCCCTGCCTTGGGATAGTCCAACGTAACATGAGAAAAAGACAGTGTGTTAGTATTACAGGCAAAGCAAGGCAAAGGAGAATAGAGAAGCAGCTCAGATAAGAGACTAAAGCTTCTCTGCAGGAAGAGGAGACTCCAGAGATGGGAAGCTGGCATCCTGGAAAGGCTGGACTCTGTGTTCTGGCCTCTGAGAAGAAAGCGATCACTAAGCTTGGTGCAGATTAAACATAGAAGCAAAGGCTCTTCTGGTTTAAGTGGATCAAGCTGGGGTCAGTCGCTTGCAGCCAGGGTTTTGATGCATTTGTTCATTCTCTCTGGATGGGGTCAGCCCTTACAGCCAGAGTTCTATGGCGTGTGTTCCTATTGTCTGGACGTGTGGGGTTTTATTTATTTCAAAACAAAGTAGATAGAAAGGCTCAAAAGGATGGGGGCAGGGGGAAGACCTCCCAGAAATAAGAAAGAGGTCCAGGCAGCAACTGTACAGGAAGAAACAAAAATGAAACTGGAAAGTCAGAATGAAAAACTGCCCAAGGTCTGTTATATTATTTTCTTGCCTTGCAAAGAAAGGAGGTCCAAAGCCCTTGTGGGTCTCTTATTTTTTTTTTTTTTATTTTTGTTGAGAGAGCCTGTTGCCCAGGCTGGAGTACAGTGGCTCTTTTTGTTGCTTGTTGTTGTTCCTTTTTGACTGTTTTTGTTGAGACAGCCTGTTGCCCAGGCTGGAGTGCAGTGGCACGATCTCAGCTCACGGCAACCTCCGCCTCCCAGGTTCATGGTATTCTCCTTCCTCAGGCTCCCGCGTAACTGGGATTTCAGGCACCCACGACCACACCCAGCTAATTTTTGTATTTTTAGTAGATACAGTGTTTCACCACGTTGGCCAGGCTGGTCTCAAACTCCTGACTTCAGGTGCTCCGCCTGCCTCAGATGATCCGCCTGCCTCAGCCTCCCAAAGTGCTGGGATTAAAAGCATGAGCCACCGCGCCTGGCTGTGGGTCTTTTTTTGCACAGTTGGGAGAGGGAAGAAGCAAAACTTGTGTTCCTCTGCCACTGTTTCCTGCAGAAATGGGTGAATACGGTAAGTAGTATGGAGGTTCCTCAAAAAAACTAAAATTAGAACTACTCGGTGATCCAGCAAGCATGCTTCTAGGTATTTATCCAAAAGATAAATCCATCTATGAGAGACATTTGCAGTCCCATGTTTATGGCAGCACTATTCACAATCACCAAGATATGGAATCAACCCAAGCGTTCATCATTAAATCAATGGATAAAGAAAATGCGGTACAGCCGGGTGCGGTGGCTCAGGCCTGGCGACAGACTGACACTCCGTCTCAAACAAAAAAAAAGAAAATGTGGTACATGCACACAATGGGATACTATGCAGCCTTCAAAAGAAGATAGTTGGCAAGGCGTGGTGCCTGGAATCACAGCACCTTGGGAGACGGCGGTGCGTGGATCACTTGCAGTTAGTTAGGAGTTTGAGACCAGCCCGGCCAATATGGTGAAACCCCGTTTCCACTAAGAAGCACAAAAATCAGCCGGGCATGGTGGCAGGCGCCTGCAATCTCAGCTACTTGGGAGGCTGAGGCAAGAAAAGCACTTGAACTTGGGAGGCAGAGGTTGCAGTGAGCTGAGATCATGCCACTGCACTCTAGACTGGGCGACAGAGTGACACTCAGTCTCAAACAAAAAAAAAAAGCTGTACATACACACAATGGGATACTTTGCAGCCTTAAAAAGAACGTAATTGGGCCGGGCGAGGTAGCTCATGCCTGTAATCCCAGCACTTTGGGAGCCTGAGGCAGGGAGATCATGAGGTCAGGAGATCGGGACCATCCTGGCTAACACGGTGAAACCCTGTCTCCACTAAAAATGCAAAAAAATTAGCCGGGCATGGTGGCAGACACCTGCAATCCCAGCTACTCGGGAGGCTGAAACAGCAGAATGGCATGAACCTGGGAGGTGGAGCTTGCAGTGAGCCAAGATCACACCACTACACTCCAGCATGGGCAACAAAGCAAGATTCTGTTTCAAAAAAAAAAAAGAAGGTAATTGGCCAGGTGCAGTGGCTCACCCCTGGAATCCCCACACTTTGGGAGGCTGAGACGGGCAGATCACTTGCAGTTAGGAGTTTGAGACCAGCCTGGCCAACACGGTGAAACCCCGTCTCTACTAAGTAGTACAAAAGTTAACCGGGCATGGTGGCGGGTGCCTGTAATCTCAGCTACTTGGGAGGCTGAGGCAGGAGAATCATTTGAACTTGGGAGGCGGAGGTTGCAGTGAGCCCAGATCACGCCACTGCACTGCAGCCTGGGTGACAGAGCAAGACTCCATCTCAAAAAAAGAAAGAAAATGCGGTACATACACACAATGGGATAGCACGCAGCCTTAAAAAGAAGGGAATTCTGTCATTTTCCACAGCATGGATGAACCTGGGCGATGTTAACGTGAAATACACCACACACAGAGACAAATACCGCATGATGTCACTGACATGTAGCATCTAAAATAGTCAAATTCACAGAAGCAGACAGTGGAATGATGGTTTTCAGAAGATGAGGAGAGAGCGATGTAGGGAGATGTTTTTCCACGAGTGTAAGGTTTCGGTATGTAACATGAATCAGTTGTGCAGTCTGGTGTACAACTGTGCACACCACAGCAGTTGTGCCTAGAGTTAACAAGACTGTATTATACACGTAACACTTGTCAAGAGGGTGGCTCTCATGGTAAGTGTTTGATGGTGATAAAATAAAAATTTCAACACGTATGTTTATTGCAGTACTATTTATAACAGCAAAGACTCGGAAACAACCCAAATGTCCATCAGTGATAGACTGGATAAAGAAAATGTGGTACGTAGACACCATGGAATACTATGCAGCCATAAAAAAGGATGAGTTCATCTCCTTTGCAGGGACATGGATGAAGCTGGAAACCGTTATTCTCAGCAAACTAACAGAGGAACAGAAAACAAAACATTGCCTGTTCTCAATCATAAGTGGGAGTTGAACAATGACAACACATGGACACAGAGAAGGAAACATCACATACTGGGGCCTATTGGGGGGTTGGGGGCAAGGGGAGGGAGGGCATTAGGACAAATACTTAATGCATGCAGGGCTTAAAACGTAGATGATTGGTTGACAGGCACAACAAACTACCATAGCACATACATACCTATGTAACAAACCTGCAAATTCTGCACATGTATCCCAGAACTTAGAGTAAAATTTAAAAAAGAAGAAAGAAAGAAAATCAAAGACAGTTTGTAAATGCTCAGCTACATCGTATCATTCAAGCCAACTTTGCCTATCTGCTTTGATGAGTCCATCAGAATGCTTGTAATACGTGGACTAAGTCTTTAAATAAAAACACCTGCTTATAAATATGCCTGAATAACATGAGCTCTGGCACTTGTCAGCCTCAGAGAGGTCATGACTCAGTGAAGGATGGAACACTTCCTTGCTGACTCAGAGACTTGGAGATTGAGAAAGCAACACAGGCCACCCAATGGGAGAAAGAGGACATGGTACAGTGAAAGGCCAGTGTGCTGGACATGGGGAGGGCCGTGCTACGCACTCTGGTGTCTGGATTCACCGCTGGGACCAGCCCTGACTTCCTGCATGGATGAACAGGAGGCTGAGGATGCTTTGGGAGTTGGCTTCCTGGCTCTCAGTGCTGGAACCCTGGACCACCTGGGTGAGACCACCAGACTGACAGCCCTCCCTGCCCTTACTCTGTCTCCCAGGCAGGAGTGCAGTGGCGCAATCTCGACTCACTGCAACCTCCGCCTCCTCGGTTCAAGCGATTCTCCGGCCTCAGCCTTCTCAGTAGCTGGAATTACAGGTGCCCAACACTACGCCTGGCTAATTTTTTTATTTTCAGTAGAGACAGGGTTCCACCATAATAGCCAGGCTGGTCTCAAACTCCTGACCTCAGGTGATCCACCCGCGTCAGCCTCCCAAAGTGCTGGGGTTATAGGCGTGAGTCACCGTGCCCGGCCTGGAACATTTGTTTTTTCAATAAATAGCTGTGAATTTTTGCCCCCAAAAGCACCATTGAACGACCACAATCCCAGGCCTGATGCTACCACTCATAGGGGATCAGATGTCCTCCCGTATTCTCTATCCACAAAACAGGAAGCTTAACTGATGACTCTTGGAGGCACACTCAACCCTAAACTATGATATGATCCTGCAGGAAAATAAATGGTATCCTAAGATGTTCAGTATGAAAATCCATGTGGCTTTGTGGGTATTTTGCAAAGAAGCAAACGGGATAATATCTCTTTTCTTCACTACAATCTCAGGGAATGACTCATGGAAACATCAGTGATCCACAAGCAGATTGTGGTTAAACTAAAACTCCTACGAGGCTGTCTCCAAAGACTGGAGCTATCTGAGGTGTTTCATCAACAGAGGAGTCAAAATACCTTCCTACTTGTGGGGCTGAGGGCCTGGGAGCTTACGGGTGACTCAGCTTTGCTTAGTATCACTGCTCACCATGCGACAATTCTGTCAAGTTCTCCAGACATGCAGGATCAGCCTATGGTGTTACAGATCATCTGACACTTCTTTGTACCAACAAGTTTCTGCAGGCATAGATGCTGGACTGCCTTGCTGGAACTTATCAGGGTGGAAACTCTTTGGGGTGAGAATACCACCTTTCGGCATCTTCAGGGGATACAGCAGAGGTGTGTTGAATGTTACGGTGATAGCTGCAAGCACAGGCAAAGGCTCCTACAGCAAATAAAACAGACCTACAAGACCAGCCACAGCAGATGAAGGGCTATACGGACCAGCATGGGCATTGAGAACAGCAGTTCCGCTTAAGCCACAAAACTTCAATTCTCCTTAAAATCTACAAAAGTCCATCTGAGCCACCAAAATTTTGGCCAAACCCAAGACCAAGAGTCCAAAACCAGGCTGGACGCAGTGGCTCCTGCCTGTAGTCCCAGCACTTTGGGAAGCCACGGCAGGCAAGATGGCTTGAGCTCGGGAGTTTGAGACCAGCCTGGGAAACGTGGCAAAACCTCATCTCTACAAAAAAAATACACATATTAGCAGGGCATGGTAGCATGTGCCTACAGTCGTAGCTACTCGAGAGGCTGAGGTAGGAAGATTGCTTGAGCCCAGAGGCAGAAATTGCAGTGAGCCAAGCTTGCACTATTACACTTCAGCCTGGGCGACAGAGCCAGACCCTGTCTCAAAAAAAGAAAAAGGGTCCAACACCATCTTCCTGAAGCCATGTGTATGTCAGCAGAAGAAATCTTCAAGCCCCCAGAGAATCCAAAGGGGTGTGGGAAACTCAGGTGCTGGCCTCATTTACCCCGAAATGAAGTTGTGCAGGAAAAAAAGAAAAGAAAAAAACGTCCAGGAATTCAGAACATGCTTATTATCCTAGTGAGACACAAGGTTCCACTTGTTGCAGAAGCCTATGAAATAATTCCTAGGACAAAGGATCACTAAAAAATCATTCATCTTTTGGGTAATAGTTGAAGGAGTCAGAAAACAGTCACACCAGTAGTTTAGGGAAGGATTGTAGTGATCTGTAACTTTTTTCTTTTTTGGGGGGGATGGAGTTTCACTCTTGTTGCCCAGGCTGGAATGCAATGGCGCGATCTCGGCTCACCGCAATCTCCGCCTCCCAGGTTCAAGCGATTCTCCTGCCTCAGCCTCCTAAGTAGCTGGGACTACAGGCATGCACCACCACACCCAGCTAATTTTGTATTTTTAGTAGAGATGGGGTTTCTCCATGTTGGTCAGGCTGGTCTCGAACTCCCGACCTCAGGTGATCCGCCTGCCGCGGCCTCCCAAACTGCTGAGATTACAGGCGCCGGACCTATACATGTTTTTAAGGGCCAACAAATTATATGTATGCACACACCTCAGTTTGGAAGGAGAATGACTGAGTACCGGTGGGAGACCAGGAGAGGCCAGGAAGAAGGGAGCACATCCCCTTCACGAGCCCCTTTCCATGACTTTTCTACATAACTCCAGCAAGACTGTGCTGGGGAGGAGGAGGACACACAGGGCCTCAGCTGAGTATGGGTGCTGACTTGGTGCAAGAAGAGAAGGGTAAGCATCCTCTCCTGGTGGCCATTCCCACCCTGGAATGGCCCCAACCCAATGGAGCTGGAGCTCTAGTGGTTCCAGCCACTGGAAACACCAGACGTAGCACAAAAATAATCAACTGTTGTTGGACGGCCATCTACTCCAGATGTCCCATAACTGGGCAGCTGTCCACTGGGGTCAAGTCATCACTGGATGGCCGTCCACTTAGGCTGCACCATGTTCCTAGCCTACAGCAGCATGGAACACGCCATCGCTGGGATGACACCAGGGATTCCCTCAGCTTAGACAGCAGCTGCTCACAGACAGGGGTCATGGACAGCGATCACTGCCCACAGCCTCCACTCCCTGCCCATCCATCTTTTTTTTTTTTTTTTTTAAGATGAAGTCTCGCTCCATCACCCAGGCTGGAGTGCAGTGGTGCAATCTCGGCTCACTGGAACCTCTGTCTCCCGGGTTCACGCCATTCTCCTGTCTCAGCCTCCCGAATAGCTGGGACCACAGGTACCCACCACCACACCTGGATAACTTTGTATTTTTAGTAGAGATGGGGTTGCCCCACATTGGCCAGGCTGGTCTTGAACTCCTGACCTTGTGATCCGCCTGCCTCAGCCTCCCAAAGTGCTGGGATTACAGGTGTAAGCCACTGCGCCCAGCCTCTGCCCGTCCATCTTAAGCAGCTAAAGAACTGAACGGATAAAACAAAGCCCTCAAAACCACAGACGTGTGTGTCCATGTCTGACGTCCATGGGGCAAGGAGGAAAAAAGAACCAACTCACGTCCTCCAGGGGTGAAGAGTGGGCATTAAAATAAATGCCCGTATGGAGGGAAAATATCCATCTTGGGACCCATGAGAAAAACAGGCAAACACAAAAAACAGGAAAGTAATATTCCATAAAAAGGAAATGAAGAGCATCAGTTGAAATGAAGATTTATGTGAGGCGAGGCAGAAGGACCTGAGACCACTAATCCTTCACCATTTCAATTACAGCAAGAAATAGGTTGGAAGGAAAACACAAATATACAGCCTATAAAAGACACCCACAGAGGAGTAATTCAGATGGAACATAAAAGAGATTTAAAGGTAAATAGAAACAAAAAGAAAGTCAGAGTCAAAATATTATCAGGCCAGGCACGACGGCTCAAGCCTGGAATCCCAGCATTTTGCGAAGCCGAGGAGGACGGATTGCTTGAGCTCAGGAGTTCGAGACTGGCCTGAGCAACATAGTGAGACCCTGTTCCTACAAAAAATACAAAAATTAGCTATGCATTGTGGCGCATGCCTGTAGTCCCAGCTACTCGGGAGGCTGAGGCGGGACGATGTCTTCAGGCTGGGAGGCTAAGGTTGCAGGGAGCCAAGATGGTGCCACTGCATTCCTGCCTGGGTGACAAGAGCGAGACCCCATCTAAAAAGAAAAAAAGACTATCATTACTTTTAATGGTAAAAACAGCAATTACTTTTGCACCAACCTAATATATTCATATCAGATAAAAAAATAATAAATTCAGAGCATTAAAATGTTAAACATTTAACAAAAGGGTTAATGTGGTAACATAATAAGAAGGGTGCCAGAAACGAGTAGGAGATATAACATCACATCCTAGGGAACCCCGGCCAATACTAGACAGAGGGAAGTTCAGAATCAAGAATGAGGAGAATCAGCTGGGTGTGGTGGCTCCCGCCTGTAATCCCAGCACTTTGGGAGGTTGAGGTGGGCGGATCATCTGAAGTCGGGAGTTTGAGACCACCAGGGCCAACATGGTGAAACCCTATCTCTACTAAAAATACAAAATGTAGCCAGGAGTGGTGGCAGGTGCATGTAGTCCAGCTACTAGGGAGGCTAAGGTAGGAGAATCGCTTGAACCCAGGAGGTGGAGTTTGCAGTGAGCCAAGATTGCACCATTGCACTCCACCCTGGACAACAAGTGCAAGACTCCATCTCAAAAAAAAAAAAAAAAAAAAAAACAAAACAATAATTAGCCGGGTGTGGTGGTGTGCACCTGTAATCCCAGAACTTTGGGAGGCTGAGGCAGGCAGATCAGCTGAAGCCGGGAGTTCGAGACCAGGCAGGCCAACATGGTGAAACCCTGTCATACCAAAAATACAAAATACAGCCGGGTGTGGTGGCGGGCACCTGTAATCCCAGCTACTCGGGAGGCTGAGGCAGGAGAATCGCTTCAACCCAGGAGGTGGAGGTTGCAGTGAGCCGTGATCGTGCCACTGCACTCCAGCCTGGGTGACACAGCAAGACACTGTCTCAAAAAAAGAAAAAAAAAAAAAAAAGTATGTGGAGAATCATGTCATGGTGCAGAGGCAGGCTTGTGGAAGCATGCAGAATGTAGAAGAAAAAAGATGATGACATGAAGTGATTGGAGAAAAGAACATGAAAGAGATGGAAACCAGCTGAGAGGCAACATCCAACGTTGGTATCTCTGAAGACAAGAACTGGGAGAAAGAGACACAGAAACAAGGTTGATCCTTCACAGGTTTGGACTGTACAGGTCACTTAAATGTGGATTTTCTTCCGCCTCTGCCACCCCTGAGAAAGCCAGACCAACCTCTCCTCTTCCTCCTTCTCCTCCTCAGCCTCATGGATGTGAAGATGATGAGGATGATCCCTTTCCACTTAAGGAATAGTAAATATAGTTTCTCTTTCTTATGATTCTCTTGGTAACGTTTTCTTTTCTCTAGCTTCCTTTAGTCTAAGCATACAGTATGCAATACATAGAACATAGAAAATATGAATGACTCAATCACCTGTTTATGTTATTGGCGAGGGTTCCTCTAAACAGTAGGCTATTAGTAGTTAAGTTTTCGGAGAATCAAAAGGTACACATGGGCCAGGCGTGGTAGCTCACACCTGTAATCTCAGCACTTTGGGAGGCTGAGGTGGGTGGATCACCTGAGGTCACAAGTTCAAGACCAGCCTGAACAAGATGGTAAAACCCCGTCTCTACTGAACATACAAAAATTAGCCAGACGTGGTGGCGGGCGCCTGTAATCCCAGCTACTCAGGAGGCTGAGGCAGGAGAATTGCTTGAACCCAGGAGGCGGAGGTTGCAGTGAGCCGAGATCACGCCATTTCACTCTGGCCCGGGCAACAAAAGTGAAACTCTGTCTCAAAAAAGAAAAAAAAAAGTTACACAAGGATTTTTGACTGTGTGAGGGGTTGGTGTCCCTAACCCCCATGATTTTCAAGGATGAATTGTAAATGGAAAGGTTTCGTGCAAAGAAAAAAAAACAATCCCTGAGATAAAAACCCAGATCTCTCATTATAAGACGTATAGTAAGCCATACAATTTATTTTTAAATGCCCATATGTCCATCAACCTCATCCTGATAAAACTGTAGCACTTTAAAGATCAAGAGAAAATCCTAAAAGCATCAAGGGAGGGAGAAAAAGGACATCTGTCATGGAAAAGCAAATCAGGTGGAAAGAGCTCTTCATCAATGTGAGATTTCAGTAAGGAATAAAGAAACAGCTACAGAGTCCTGAACGACAAAGGAGCTCAACAAATAACTCTAGACCCGATGTGGGAAAACGAGATTTGTCTCAAACACTTTGGGACTCAGGAAATCAAAAAGAAAAAAAAGAATCATTGCTTGTTTCTCTAAAACTGTGCCTAGACACACACACTATAGCAAGCTTAGATTTCCACGCAAATCACTAACCCATTCATAGGGAAACACAGGCGCTGTGTATCAGATCAAGGATTCACCTTGGTGGTTATCAAATGGAAAACAGAGAAACACATGTACATCACTGGGGTGTGGCTACCATAGTCAAAACGGGGTAGCTCTTGAGAAAAACATCCTATTTACAAGATGCTTATTTCAAAAAACAAATTACAGACTGGGACAAAAAGAATCCTCAAAACACCAACCAGAACCAAGTGATAGCATGTGATGGAGGGCTAGGGTTATGCTACTTTGTCTTCAAAAGGCAGACCCTGTCGTTCTAATTTAATTTCTGAAGTTACTCAACTGAGAAACGGAGTTAGCTAACACTTGGTTTAAAGTTACGGAGGTTTCAAAGAGCTTCTGCACAGCCAAGGAAACTATCAACAGAGTGAACAACCTATAGAATGAGAGACAGTATCTGCCAACTATGCATCCGACAAAGATTTAATATCCAGAATTTATAAGGAACTTCAACAAATTTACAAAAAAAAAAAAAAAAATCCCACTGAAAGCAAACCCTTTGCCACATCAGGCAAAGGAGATGAACAGACACGTTTCAAAAGAAGATATACATGCAGCTGGCCGGGCGCGGTGGCTCACGCCTGTCATCCCAGCACTTTGGGAGGCCGAGGCGGGCGGATCACGAGGTCAGGAGATCGAGACCATTCTGGCTAACACGGTGAAACCCCGTCTCTACTAAAAATACAAAAAAAATTAGCCAGGCGTGGTGGCAGGGTTGAGGGCTTGATGTGTGGGAGGCATATTACTAAACAACTGATTACCTTGTTTAACCTTTGCAACATTCTTCTGAGGTAGATCTTACTATTCTTCCCATTTCATAGATGAGGAAAATGAGGCTTAGAGAAGTTAACTAAATGGCACAATATTCCTTATTTAGTAAACGGCGAATTTAAATCCAGGTTGGAAAGACAGACGTGCTTTGGTTATGCATACCTCGATTTCTGAAAAAGTGCATGTAACTGAAGTCTGAAAAACCAAAGCTACTCGGGAGGCTGAGGCAGGAGAATAGCATGAACCTGGGAAGCAGAGGTTGCAGTGAGCCGAGATCGCGCCACCGCTCTCCAGCCTGGGCAACAGTGAGACTCTGTCTCAAAAAAAAGACATACATCCAGCCGACAAGCATATGAAAAAACATTCAACATCACTGATCATTAGAGACACGCAAATCAAAACCAGAATGAGATACCATCTCACACCAGTCAGAAAGGCTATTACTAAAACATCAAACAACAGATGCTGGCAAGGTGGCAGACAAAAAGGAACACCTAGACACTGTTGGTGGGACTGTAAATTAGTTCCAACATTGTGTAAGGCAGTGTGACCCTTCCTCAAAGACCTAAAAACAGAAATATCATTCAACTCAGCAATCCCATTCCTGGGTATATACCCAAAGGAATATCAATCATTCTGTCATAAAGACACACGCACCTGTATGTTCATGGCAGCACTTTTCACAGTAGCAAAGACATGGGACCAATCTAAATGCCCATCAGTGGTAGACTGAATAAAGAAAATATGGTACATAGGCCAGGCGTGGTGGCTCACACCTGTAATTCCAGCACTTTGGGAGGCCAAGGCGGGTGGATCACAAGGTCAGGAGTTCGAGACCAGTCTGGCCAACATGGTGAAACCCCGTCTCTACTAAAAATACAAAAAAATTAGCTGGGCTTCGGGGCATGCACCTGTAATCCCAGCTACTTGGGAGGCTGAGACAGAGGAATTTTCAAGGGTGCAGCGAGCTGAGGCTGAGGAATTTAAGGGTGCAGTGAGCTGAGGTTGCACCACTGCACTCCAGCAGCCTGGGTGACACAGCAAGACTCCATATCAAAAAAAAAAAGAAAGAAAAAGAAAATATGGTACATAGACACCATGGAATACTATGCAGCCATAAACAAGAACAAGATCATGTCCTTTGCAGAAACATGGATGGAGCTGGAGGCGATTATCCTCAGCAAACTAATGTAGGAACAGCAAAACCAAATACTACATGTTCTCACTTATAAGTGAGAGCTAAATGATGAGAACACATGGACACAGAGAGGGGAACAGCATTCACTGAGGCCTATCAGAGGGTGGGAGGAAGGACAGGATCAGGAAAATAACTAATGGGTACTGGGCTTAATACCTGGGTGATGAAATAATCATACAACAAACCCCCACGACACGACTTTACCCATGTAACAAACCTGCACCTGTATCCCTGAACTTAAAGGTTTTTAAAAATTATGAAAGTTTGAACTATAAGAATCAAAATTTCCAGAAGGTTGGGGTGATGAGGCATGAAGCTTCCCTGGGCGCAAAAGAACTCACCATTGCCACCCACGGCAAAAAGAAAAGTGCCACAGAAGCAAAAAAAAAAAAAAAAAAAAAAAGATATAAAGCATATTAACATTTATTCAACATCTCATTAAACATTTAGCAAGAGTGAAGGATGGACTATCCAAGAGGGTTATAATGGGGCCAGGCACAGTGGCTCACACCTGTAATCCCAGCACTTTGGGAGGCAGAGGCAGGCGGATCACAAGGTCAGGAGTTCAAGACCAGCCTGACCAACATGGTGAAACCGTGTCTCTACTAAAAATACAAAAATGAACCAGGTGTGGTGGTGCGTGCCTGTAATCCCGGCTACTCGGGAGGCTGAGGCAGGAGAATCGCTTGAACCCGGGACCGGAGATTGCAGTGAGCCGAGATCGCGTCACCACACTCCAGCCTGGGCAACAGAGCGAGACTGTCTCAAAAAAAAAAAAAAAAAAATACACATCACCCGTTTCTTGGGTATCAATATCCACCTCTCGAATGACTGAAGGGTCATTAATCTAGGACGGTAATGGAGCCAGGTTATCACCAAGTTTAGTAAGAACATCCTTGCTTTTGTCACTCACTGCTCTCTTGGTGGAGTTGGTAGCGAGACATGCCCCGATGTGGGCAGATGCTTAGACAGGGAACACGGCTTCCTTTTCCTGGAATGGCAAGGACTTCGAATTCTGCCCCCTCACTGCCAACATTAGATATGCCACAGTTGAATGACTGAACACCAAATACATATCCGGAGCGAGAAATGGCGTGATGCTTTCAGAGGAAGGATGGAGCTGGAATCTGGGGAATGAGGAAATGGCTTTTCCCTCTTTGTATGTTTAGTGATGATAAGAGCAACTGGTTCTGACAGCTCCTACTGGCCGCTACCTACTGGCTGGCTGGAGCGTTGGCTTTGGTTAGAGAAAATGCAACATTTCAAGAGGGGACACTTTCCATACACATTATCATAAAAGTTTGTTTGTGAGATGGAGTTTTCACTCTGTCGCCCAGGCTGGAGTACAGTGGCGCGATCTTGGCTCACCGCAACCTCCGCCTCCCAGGTTCAAGCGATTCTCCTGCCTCAGCCTCCTCAGTAGCTGAGATTACAGGCACGTGCCACCACGCCCAATTTTTGTATTTTTAGTAGAGATGGCATTTCACCATGTTGGTCAGGCTAGTCTCAAACTCCTGACTTTGTGATACACCCACCTCGGCCTCCCAAAGTGCTAGGATTACAGGCATGAGCCACCGCACCCGGACCAACCAAACTTTTTAAAATGCTATCAGTCATGCTATAATGATCATCATAACTTATGATAGGTACAAACTATAGAATCCACAACTGCTCACCAAGGTCTTATAAAGACCTAAATCTGTGGTTTATTGAGGTTCTTTGAAACCCCTCAATTTTCTTATTGGCATTAATGATTGAATTTTTAATGAGGGGGGGATCTGCCCAAGTATTAAGAGGGACAAAGAAGGATACAGAGAGCTGGAGTTCCATCAGTTCAGCCTGGTTAATGTGTCCTTCTGAGCACACAGCAAGCCCTACCCTGTTTTTGTGGTAAGGTCTCATTCCTATACAGAACGTGGCACGATTCAAATTCTATAAAGAAGATGTCTGGATAAGCACTGTTGATTGACTGTCTGATTAGAGGTACTTTTAATGGAATAGGCAGAAAATGCAAATATCTAATGAACATGCTGGAGAGGTTCCCCATCAGCATTTCATTTTCTTTTCTTCAAAAATTAATTACAGTGTGGCTGCGTTTCTGTGGATTCCGTGTTTCTAATTCTTTCTTCAATTAGTCCTTTAATTTGCTTCCCAAGGAGACACGTGGATATACAACACGTGCTTCAGTTAACAATGCCAACGGCCACCACATATTTAAAAAAAAAGATGGCACTCCATGAGCAGAGGTGATGGCCAGTGCCCGTGCATTCTTGATACCAGTGGTTAATAGTTTAAAATAAACACAGTGACATTTTCTCGTCACTAAAAGGAATTTCAAAGTTCATTTTCAAATTCAAAGAAAAGGAAGGCTGGAGTGGATTGGAAAACAGGCTGCAGGCTAAGAACTTTTAAGAGTCCTAGAGATGGTGGGGTGCTGGTGTCACTGTTATTTCATTGATTTTCCTTGTCCACAGCCATTTTCAAGACTCGTATTTCAGGGGCTTAGATGGTTTGTCTCATATCCCTGCTGTTTGTAGCAACAACCACTCTACGGAAGGCTCCCAGGGAAAGACCCATAAGGTCTACCTTGTTTTTGTTTGTTTTTGAGACAGAGTCTCGTTCTGTTGACCAGGTTGGAGTGCAGTGGTGTGATCTTGGCTCACTGCAATCTCCGCTTACCGGGTTCAAGTGATTCTCCTGCCTCAGCCTCCCGAGTAGCTGGGATTACAGGCGCCCACCACCATACCCCGATAATTTTTGTATTTTTAGTAGAGACGGGGTTTCACCATGTTGGCCAGACTAGCCTCGAAATCCTGACCTCGTGATCTGCCCACCACAGCCTCCCAAAGTGCTGGGATTGCAGGCGTGAGCCACCATGCCTGGCCAGGTCTCCCTTATAAATGATATGAGCATAGGTGGAGGAGTTGAACACTGGAGAAGGATGGATCAATAACTCCATCCAACCACAGGTGCTCCCATTTCTGGGTGTCTAATCCCCACCCTTGAGATCATGCCTCCATTTTATAACTGTTCTATGGTATCATGCTGCCATTTTATCACTGTTCTATGATATCATGCCACCATTTTCTCACTGTTCTATGATATGCCTCCATTTTATCAGCTCTATATCATGCCGCCATTTTATCACTGTCCTATGATATCATGCTGCCATTTTATCACTCTTCTATGGTATCATGCTGCCATTTTATCACTGTTCTATGATATCATGCCTCCATTTTATCACTGTTCTATATCATGCCGCCATTTTATCACTGTTCTATGATATCATGCCACCATTTTATCACTCTTCTATGGTATCATGCTGCCATTTTATCACTGTTCTATGATATCATGCCACCACTTTATCACTGTTCTATATCATGCCTCCATTTTATCACTGTTCTATGATATCATGCCGCCATTTTATCACTGTTCTATGATATCATGCCGCCATTTTATCACTGTTCTATGATATCATGCCGCCATTTTATCACTGTTCTATGAAAAATAACACATCAGCATCAAAGGAGATGAGGGAACATGCATGATGGAGCCATGGGAGAAGAATCCCCACCACAAAACCGGCCCAGGATCCTGGGCACAGAGATATTTCCACACTCAACACAGGGGAACTGAGGTGAAAGGAGAGGGCTGGGTGGGATGGAGGAGATAGGGGAGGAGACCCCTGATCCACAGCACAGCCATGTTTGGAGGGGAATCATAATGCTGTGTAGGATGTCTAAGTTCTCCTCAAGATGCGAGGCTGGGAGTCCCTTTCCAGAGCCTCAGAAAGCATACTGCTCTTAGGTCCAGGTTACTGCCATTGAATGGCAGTAGGCATGTCCCCACAGAACTGGGCTGGCCTCTGTAGGGAGCCACATCAGTGGTTTTCCACTGGAGGCCTTTTTGTTTCCCCCTCCCCCAGGAACATATAGAAATGTCTGGAGGTATTTTTGGTTCTTGTAACTGCGGTGGGGGGTACAGTGGGTACATCCATGTCAAGTGGGTGGAGCCCAGGGATCCTGCTCAACACCCTACAGTCTACAGCATGGCCCCACCACAGAGAATCATCCAGCTCCAGATGGACATACTGCCAAGGCTGACGAAGCCTGCCTTAGCATGACAGATTGTATGCAAATATGATCCATTTGTCCGTGTGCCTATCATCCAACTGGCTTCCTATCATCTATCACCTACCATTTATCTATCAACTATTTATAGAACATCTATTGACCTATTTACCACCTATCACCTACTTATCTACCATCTATCATTTATCTATTTACCATTTACCATCTATCATCTACTGATCTATCTACCCTCTATCATTTATCTATTTACCATTTATCATCTATCATCTACTTATCTACCATCATTTATCTATTTACCATTATCATCTAACAAGTACTTATCACCTTAGATCATTATATAGCATCTGTTTATCTACTCTCTACTGTCTATCATCTACCTATCATCTACTGACCATTGATCATTTGTTTACTTGTCATCTATCCTCTATCACCTATCATTGATCACAATCTACCATTGACCATTACTATCTAACTAGCTATTATCTATCATCTATCTAGCTATTTTCTGTCTAATATCTATCCATCATCTATCTATATCACAGTGGTTTTCAACTGAGCAAAATTTTGCCTCCTCAAGGACAACTGGCATATCTATCTGTCTGTCATTTCCTCATTTATGAAATTAGGGGTAATAAAAATGCCTGCCTTAAAAATTGACAAATGAGATCTAATTAAACTAAAGACCTTTTGCAGAGCAAAAGAAACTATCATCAAACAGGCAACCTACAGAATGGGAGAAAATTTTTGCAATCTATTCATCTGACAAAGGTCTAATGACCAGAATCTACAAGGAACTTAAATAAATTCTCCTGCCTCAGCCTCCCTAGTAGCTATGACTACAGGCACCCACCACCATGCCTGGCTAATTTTTATATTTTTAGTAGAGGCAGGGTTTCACCATGTTGGCCAGGCTGGTCTCAAACTCCTGAACACAAATGATCCACCCACCTTGGCCTCCCAAAGTGCTGGGATTACAGGTGTGAGCCACTGCGCCTGGCCAGGTTTTGGCCTTTTTCATGCCACTTTACTTTGATCTTTACTTCTTTCTCCTGTATGCCTAGAGACTTCATCCTAAGAGCTTGTCCTCATATCACCTCCCAGAATATGCAAACTTACAATCTCTTTACTTCTTAAAATTTTGCCTTGGGGCTACCAAGCTCTGAAGGTGGAAGTGAGATTTCCTCAAAATGCACTGAAATGGGTAAATCCTCCCTTGCTTTCATAGGTATGAAATCTTTAACCTGAGGTAGCTCAGGGATGCCTGTGGCTCCCAGGACACTCGACCACAGCAAAGGGTGGCTGCCTTGGATGAGCAGCAGCAGGTGGACACTACAGCTCTACGAACACCGGGGCCTGTCGGGGGGTTGGGGACAAGGGGAGGGAGAACATTACGACAAGTACCTAATGCATGCGGGGCTTAAAACCTAGATGACTGGTTGATAGGTGCAACAAACCACCATGGCACATGTATACCTATGAACTAGTTCTAGGAACAGTTCACTGAACACTAGCGTTCTATGAACCCACTCTCCCCATCTGAAATGAAGGCTATCTTCACATGACATCCTACCCTCTGCCCAGTGTCTTTCCTGAATGGGAATCTCTTCACCACACGGCCGCCTCATCACAAACCCTTCTCTAAACCCTTACAATAGGCAGGAAACTGTTCACACCCCCATGACGGCTGATGGCAGCAGAGAAAATATTAATTATAAGAAAATAGGCTGGGTGTGGTGGCACACACCTTTAATCCTAGCACTTCGGGAGGCCGAGGCAGGCAGATCATCTGAGGTCAGGAGTTTGAGACCAGCCTGGCCAACATAGTGAAACCCCATCTCTACTAAAAATACAAAACTAGCCTGGCGTGGCTAGGCACGGCCGTAATCCCAGCTAATCGGGAGGCTGACACAGAAGAATCACTTGAACCGAGAGGTGGAGGTTACGGTGAGCCAAGACCACGCCACTGCACTCCAGCGTGGGCAACAAGAGAAAAACTCAGTCTCAAAAAAATTAAAAAAAGAAAAAATAGTTCAGGGAATTCTTGGAAATTGTATTTTTATACCCCCTAATATTTAAGTGACCACTGATATACAACCAGGATAGAGGGGTTAATAAACAAAGGATAGCGTTCTTTGCTGCATCCTGGATTTATTTTTTTCTGTAACAACAGTCTCATTCCATCAGCCAGGTCGAAGAGCAGTCGACCAGTCACAGCTCACTGCAGCCTTGACCTCCTGGTCTCAAGCAATCCTCCTGCCTCAGCATCTTGAGATGCTGGGACCAGAAGCATATGCCATCATACCCGGATAATTTTTTTTTTCCTGTAGAGACGAGATCTTGCTATGTTGCCCAGGCTAGTCTCAAATTCCTAGGCTCAAGTGATGCTCCTGCCTTGGCCTCCCAAAAGTACTGGGATTACAGGCAGGAGCCACCATGGATCATTCGTGTCTGCAATATTCTCACTCCTTTGCACCAGAATAAAACCCAGCCTCCTGGAAAGTTGACTCTGAGCCTTTGTGAGGATGTGTCTGTGCGGTTTCTCGTCTGAATGCAGCCATTTCACAAACACCAGCCATTCCCCAGGCTTCGGATAAGCCACTCCCCATCAGGAAGATACAGGGCCCCCTTTCAAGAGGAACCACAATGGCTAAAACTGCAATCTTCACAGCACACATAGCTTCAGCAAATAAAGAGAGATGCTAGCCGGGCACAGTGGCTCACGCCTGTAATCCCAGCACTTTGGGAGGCCGAGGCGGGCCGATCACAAAGTCAGGAGTTCAAGACCAGCCTGACCAACATGGTGAAATCCCATCTCTACTAAAAATACAAAAATTAGCTAGGCGTGGTGGTAGGTGCCTGTAATCCCAGCAACTCAGGAGGCTGCGGCAAGAGAATCGCTTGAACCTGGGAGGCAGAGGATGCAGTGAGCCAAGCTCATGCCACTGCACTCCAGCCTGGGAGATAGAGCGAGACTCTGTCTCAAAAAAAAAAAAAAAAAAAAAAAAAGCAAAGCTACATTCTCAGATAATTAGTTTTACATTGAAACTTCATTTGGGAATTGAAAATAACAACAGGGAAAATACATTTTTCTTTTCTAGAGAAAATAAACAAGGACAAAGATGCATGGAAAATAATATTTTAAAGTCTCCTATTGACCTAAGTTATAAAGTCATTTTTTATGTAATAACAAAATAATTGGAGAGGCGTACCCAAGAGCACAATAATATCTGAAATGTCTTATTTCATGTACACTCAGGCACACAGACACATACATAATTTATAACTAATTTAGCAAAATGTTATGATTTGATACAACTGGATGGTGGGTACACAAATGCTGTTCAAATTATTCTCTGCATCTTTCAAATGTGTGAAATGTTTTATAATGAAACGTTTTTATGAGGCACATTGAAGTTCAAACAATTGCTAAACAAGGAAAAAGATAAATGGTTGTATTCAAATGCTTACGGGTATTTACTCATTAAGAATATTTTGAGGCCAGGCGCGGAGGCTCACGCCTGTAATCCCAGCAGTTTGGGAGGCCAAGGAGGGCGGATCACTTGAGGTTAGGAGTTCAAGACCAGCCTGGCCAACATGTCAAAACCCCATCTCTACTAAAAATACAAAAATTACCCGGGCATGGTGGCAGGTGCCTGTAATCCCAGCTACTCAGGAGGCTGAGGCAGGAGAATCACTTGAACCTGGGAGGCAGATGTTGCAGTGAGCCCAGATCATGCCACTGAACTCCAGCCTGGGCAACAGAGTAAGACTCTGTCTCAAAAAAATAAATAACCCAGGAGGTGGAGCTTGCAGTGAGCCGAGATCGCACCCCTGCACTCCAGCCTGGGCGAAAGAGCGAGACTCCATCTCAAAAAAAAAAATAAAAGTAAATAAATAAAATAAAGAATATTTTGAAAGTACACGTTGCCTTCTGTGTAAATTAAAAGCCAATGAAAGGCTTCTGATTTTCATGGCGTCTTATTTCCGCCCTATAGAAGCAAACCTACCACACCCTTCATTCAGGAGCCTTCATGACCCTACCAAGGGGGAAAGAGCTTGGCTTTTGAATGAGTTTAAGAGCTTTGCTTCTGCGGTTGAGAATTCCCCCCAGCCAGCATTCCATGTTGAGAGACAGTGGTTAAGCTGATGTGGAAATAACACAAGAAATCTTGTCTGAAGATGGGTGATACCAACATTAGAACTGGACACAGCAGGTACTGTGATTCAGGCGAAACTCTCACCCCTAATTGGTGGAGAGAGAAAAAGAAAATGAGCAAATGAGCTCTGATTTTGAAGAACTTCATTTTAATCAGGTTTATCTTAATGTCCTGTGAGTCAACAAGGTGCAGCTGGACTAGATGTGGGTGTGGAGTATTCGTGAGGGGCTAAGGGACTCTCCTATGTGTTTAGTTTATTTATTTTTTTTGGAGTCAGAGTCTCACCCTGTCACCTAGGCTGGAGTGCAGTGGCGCGATCTCAGCTCACTGCAACCTTCATCTCCCAGGTTCAAACGATTCCCCTGCCTCAGCCTCCTAAGTAGCTGGGACTACAGGCTCGCACCAACAAAATTAGCTGGGGCTAATTTTTTGTATTTTTGGTAGAGACAGGGTTTCACCATGTTGGCCAGGCCGGTCTAGAACACCTCACCTCAAGTAATCCACCCACTTCACCTCCCAAAGTGCTGGGATTACAGGCGTGAGCCACAGCACCCAGCCCCAGCTAATTTTTATATTTTAGTAGAGAAGGGTTTCACCGTGTTGCTCAGGCTGGTCTCAAACTCCTGACATGAAGTGATCTGCCCGCCTTAGCCTTCCAAAGTGCTGGGATTACAGGCATGAGCCACTGCGCCCAGCCCAAACTCTCCTATTGAAACCTGCAGGACAGAGACCCCAAGGCTGTCTTTTCCAGCAGGAGCTCCGGGTTCATGACTGAGGATAGATGCTTCTCAACCTGCTCACTCTCCAAAGAGCTTGCAAGCGGGCACAGATGAACCAAGCTCACCTTCTGACAATGACACTTGCAGAATGGCACACCATGAGTTTTGTCTCCAAATGCAACATTCCCACAGTTTAAGGAGTCCCAGTTCGTCTTTTTCGTTTGCTTTTTTTTTTTTTTTTTGAAACAGAGTCTCACTCTGTCTCCCAGGCTGGAGTACAGTGGTGCGATCTTGGCTCACTGCAACCTCCGCCTCCTGGGTTCAAGCGATTCTCCTGCCTCAGCCTCCCGAGTAGCTGGGATTACAGGCACCCACCACCACACCCGGCTAATTTTTGTATTTTTAGTAGAGACGGGATTTCGCCATGTTGGCCAGGCTGGTCTCCAACTCCTGACCTCAGGTGATCCACCTGCCTCAGCCTCCCAAAGTGCTGAGATTACAGAAGTGAGCCACTGTGCCTGGACTTTTTTTTTTTGAGACGGAGTCTCGCTCTGTCTCCCGGGCTGGAGTGCCATGGCACGATCTCAGCTCACTGCAACCTCTGCCTCCTGGGTTCAAGCAATTCTCCTGCCTCAGCCTCCCCAGTAGCTGGGATTACAGGCACCCGCCACCACGCCCGGCTAATTTTTGTAGTTTTAGTAGAGATGGGATTTCACCATGTTGCTCAGGCTGGTCTCAAAGTCCTGACCTCAGGTGATCCACCCGCCTCGGCATCCCAAAGTGCTGGGATAACAATCTGAGCCACCGTGCCCAGCTGAGGGCTATTTTGCGAAGACACAATCAGTCCGTCATTCCACACAACTGTGCCGTTGGGAATCTGTGAAGGTTAAGAATTCCCTACTGCCTTTGTCTTCCAGAAAATGGCTTTACTGCAAAAAAAAAAAAAAAAAAAAAAAAAAAAAAAAAAAAAAAAAATTCCGTTCCTCATGACTCACAGATGCTTCCAAGTCAACCTAGGACAAGGCTGGCCACATCCTCCAAATTCATATTCTTTATTTACCCCTTCAGGGATGGACTGAATTCCTCATCTTCCTTGACCTGAACAAAATTCCCATCTAACGTGATCACATTTTGGTTGGGTTTCTCTCCTTCCTATCAGGCCCTGGGATGCTGGGCCAGCCCCACCTGGAGCAAACGTCAGAAGATCAAGCAACGCTTCCTTAGATCATGCTCCAAATTAGCTGTGCAGCCACAGGGTTTGGCAGCTTCTATCCAGGACTGAACCCCACCCACATCGAACGACCCCTATCACGGTTGTTCTGAGCATCACGTGCCCGTCCCTAGAAAAGAAAATTGTATGCTGCCTGCCCATACAAAGAAAATTGTATGCTAGCCTGAAATCCCAGATGTCACGGCTAGGGTGTGCTTCATGGTGCTATAGGCAACGTCCACCAGTGGTTGCATTAGTACCGCCTCTTCCCGTTATCAAAGTCCCTCCTCCTCTTGTTACAATAGTTCCTCCCCTATTACCATAATCCCTCCCCATCATTACCATAGTCCCTCCCTCCTCCTGCCATTCATTACCATAGTCCCTCCTTCCGTTACTGTAGTCCCCCCTCCTGCATTACCATAGTCCCTCCTTCTGTTACCAGACCCTCCTCCTTCCATTACCATAGACCCTCCTCCCGTTACCATAGTCCCTCCTGCCATTACAACAGACACTGTTACCAGTCCCCCCTTCTCACATTAGCATAGTCCCTCCTTCTGTTACCATAGACCCTCCTTTCGTTACCATAGTCCCTCCTTCTGTTACCATAGACCCTCCTTTCGTTACCATAGTCCCCCTCCCGTTAGCAGTCTCTCCTTCTGTTACCAGTCCCTCCTCCTCCCGTTACCATAGTCCACACTCCCCCCCTTACCACAGCCCCTCCTCCTCCCATTACAGTAGTCCCTCCTCCTCTTATTGCAAAAGCTCCCACCTGTGGGAATGATCTTTTCAAATGAAACTGTTGCTACCTGTGTATCTGGTGTCTCTATCACCATCATGGGACATCCTGAAAGGTGTACCTCATTACTGCAGAGTAGCAGTCTCTGCAGGGAAGTCCGTATCTTCTCTGCCCCAGATAACTGTGCTGTCCACAGCTGGACACTGGGCACTTGCCAGACAGTTAGTGCAATGAGGCATTCAGTTTTTCTTTTCCCTTAATTATCACTTATTTAATTTTCACGCATCACACGTGACCCCGACCCCTGTTCTGAGAACCATCATCGGAGAAATTTTCTTGAGGCTCGGGTTTCTTCTTTCTTTGCTACAAACTCCCAGGGCTACTTACTAAGGTGAAGAAAACACACTGTTATGTAATTCATTATACAGTCAACATATCTTTACCAGAACCAGAAAAATTCACTTTTAATGGTGAATCGGGTTGGGAAATACATGCTTCTAGTTTTCAGACGAAATACATGACTGATAAATCCCTTTTGTATTATACAAGAGAACCGGAGTGGAGTTTTGCTATAGATCTCCCAGACGCACCCCACAATTCCATGATTGACAGCGTGAGTGTGTCTATCACAGGAACTGCTGGGGGAAGGCAGGCAGTTGTGTCAGATTGGAACCAAATCACAAACGAAGCATAAATTCCAGGATCCTGTTCAGTATAAAAACCCAGGACCCAACAACAGCAAACGTAAGCAGTGAAGCCCCAGAGACCCCCTAGACCATCTAGCATGTTGGGGTTTTAGATTTGGAAGGGAGGGGTTGGTATTTCTCTTCCTTTTTTTTTTTCTTTTTTGAGACGGGGTTTTCCTCCTGTTGCCCACGCTGGAGTGCAATGGCGCAACCTCGGCTCACTGCAACCTCCGCCTCCTGGGTTCAAGCGATGCTCCTGCCTCAGCCTCCCGAGTAGCTGGGAGTACAGGCACCCGCCACCCTGCCCCGCTAATTTTTTGCATTTTTAGTAGACAGACGGGATTTCATCATGTTGGCCAGGCTGGTCTCGAACCCCTGACCTCAGGTGATCCGCCCGCCTCGGCCTCCCAAAGTGCTGGGATTATGGGCCTGAGCCACCGCGCCTGGCTGGGGGTTGGTATTTCTTGTGGCTCATAAACCGCGGCTCTACTTTCCATCTGTATTAGTTCATTCTCAGGCTGCTGACAGACATACCCGAGACGGGGTAATGTATAAAGAAAAAGAGCTTTAATGGACTCACAGTTCCACGGGGTTGGGGAGGCCTCACAACCAGGGCGGAAGACGAAAACCGCATCTCACACGGCGGCAGGCAAAACGGCTCCTGCCCGGGAACTTCCATTTATAAAAGCATCAGATCTCGTGAGAACACACTCGCTACCGCGAGAACAGGATGAGGGTCACCGCCCCCATGATTCAATTTCCTCCACCTGGCCCCGCCCTTCCCAGGTGGGGATTATTACAGTTCGAGGTGCGATGTGGGTGGGGACGTGGCCATCCCATCGTTACAGAGATTGTTGCAAGTTTGCCAGAATCCTCACACTCTTTTCAAAGGAGACCTTTCGAGAGAAACATCACCTAGGGAAGCTAGGCTGTGTTCCGAAGCGAGGCTGGAATTTCAAAACCAGCTTTTCCACTAAAACACCTCCTACATTTCCTCTGGGGCGTCTATTCTCCCCACGCCAGAATTAGGGGGTCTCTAGTCCCCCAGCTCTAAGGCCTTTCCAAGCAGGATAACCCTCTACATCCCGTGGAAACCACGGCTGCTGCAAAGAAGAGCTGAGGGATTGCAGTGCCGCTGAACCGAGTCACCCTGGAGTTATAAATTATCAGGCTGGAGAAAAGGGGGAAGGGGTTGTTGATCTGGAGCTGAAGCTTTCAGGGCTGAGCTGCCGACATGTGATACTTCAAGGGCCCCTGCGTACCTGACGCTGTGTGGACAGGTCGCACCCACATAGAGTTTGCAAGCCAACAGGGAACCTAGGCAGGCTTCCTGGAGGAGGCATCATCTGGCCAGGAAATAGAGGTGAGATGTTGACAGCAGGAGATGTTGAGAAAGGAGCCCAGGAGGAGGGTTATCAAAAATAGGGCACACAGGTGAGAGAGTGAGGGAAGAAGAAGCCACAGGAAGGAAGAAAAAAGGTCAATGATAGTGTGACGTAAAGTAAGTTCCTGTAGCATCTTAGCATACCAAGTTTGAGAAACAGTCGTGCATGGAATGAGGACAAAAAACACCTCTGCACCTGCACACCTGCCCTCTACTCACCTGTCCAGCCCAGGCAGTGGCCTGCCACCCCCATGTGATTTGTATTGTTCTAAAGAAATGGAGTCTCAGTATGTTGCCCAGGCTGATCTCAAACTCCTGGGCTCATATGATCCTTCTGTCTCAGCCTCTGGAATCGCTGGGAATACACGGGCATGCCACCGTGCCTGGCTGATTTGGATTCTTGACAGAAGAGTTGGCTTTGAAATACTAGCATGTGGTTCTGTTTAAAAACAAACAAAGGCTTCTCGAAACAGACCACAGTGAGGCCAGGCTCAGGGCTGTAATCCCAGCACATTGGGAGGCTGTGGTGGGAAGATCCCTTGAGCTCAGGAGTTCAAGACCACCTGGGGCAACATAGTGAGACCTCATCCAAAAAATAAAAATAGCTGGGTGAGCGGCTGGGCACAGTGACTCACGCCTGTAATCCCAGCACTTTGGGAGGCCAAGGTGGGCAGATCACCTGAGGTCGGGGGTTTGAGGCCAGCCTGACCAACATGGAGAAACCCCGTCTCTACTAAAATACAAAAATTAGGCAGGCATATTGGTACATGCCTGTAATCCCAGCTACTTGGGAGGCTGAGGCAGGAGAATTGCTGGAACCCGGGAGGTGGAGGTTGCAGTGAGCCGAGATCACGCCATTGCACTCCAGCCCGGGTGACAACAGCGAGACTCCATCTCAAAAAAAACAAAAAACAAAAAATGAAGAACAAAGACTTCTCAAAAGAGACCACAGCGAGGCCAGGTTCAGGCCTGTAATCCCAGCACTTTGGGAGGCCGTGGTGGAAGGATCCCTTGAGCCCTGGAGTTCAAGACCACCCAGGGCAACATAGTGAGACCCTGTCTCTATGAAAAATAAAAATAGTTGGGTGTTGGTGGCATGTATGTGTAGTCTCAGCTATATGGGAGGCTGACGTGGGAGGATCGCTTGAGTCCAAGAGGTAGAGGCTGCAGTGAGCCAGATAGCACCACTACATTCCAGCCTGGGCAACAGAGTGAGAACCTGCCTCTAAAAAAAAAACATAAATAAAGAAAAATGAAAATAAACTATGCTGCATTCTTCAGACAACACTGTGACTACAGGGCAAGCTGGCCACGCTGTCATGGAAGGATGGAGCCCATCTCAAGGGGAATTTCTGGAGTGCAGAAAGCAACCACATCAGGTGGGAATACGCCCTCCCAGTCAGCAGGTGCGTTCTCAAATCTCCAGAGGGTAATCAGTGCCCATCACACAATGAATGAGCTTCCGATACGTGAAAGTATGGTATGCACACTGCGGCTATGAAATGTGGTTCGTTCTTGGATATCACGAACAGCATTGAAAAACTAAACCTTTTTCTTCTTGCAGAAAAGGCTGGGGCTTGTCATCACCGTCTCCTCCCTTCCTCTTGCAGTTTGTATTTAGCTGGGCACATGCCGTGTGGATCCCCGTTTCCTGCCTCCTAGGGGAGAATCCTCAGCAACTGTGTTGTTTTGGTTTCCTTGTGTGTTTGTTTCTTGATTTATTCTCTCTTGAGTCAGCAAGAGAATGGCTCGGTGGGTTGGTTTGCTTCTTTGTTTGTTTTTGAGACAGAGTCTCACTCTGTCGCCAGGCTGGAGGGCAGTGGCGCGATCTCGGCCCACTACAACGTCCGCCTCCCAGGTTCAAGTGATTCTCCTGCCTCAGCCTCCCGAGTAGCTGGGACTACAGGCATGCGCCCCCACGCCTGGCTAATTTTTGTATTTTTAGCAGAGACGGGGTTTCACCGTGTTGGCAAGGCTGGTCTCGATCTCCTGACCTCGTGATCCACCCGCCTCAGCCTCCCAAAGTGCTGGGATGACAGGCTGGAGCTACTGCACCCGGCAGGCTCAGTGGGTTTTAGGAGCATCCCAGCATTCCCCAGACATAAAATGTGCCTCTCTGTGATTTTTACTAACTCGCCTGGAGTCACCAATGTTGTTGCCATATTTTGACCAAAACAGCAATAAAAGGGGCAATTTTCCTAGGGGCTCTTGTTCTGGTGGAAGAAGGACTTCCCGCTGCCTGCATTGCAGGTGCCTCTGACTCAGGAGGAAAGGCAGAATTTGGCAACCACGGGAAGTCTTTTTTCGCTGAATCTAAATTCTACAGGGTGGCCGGGGCCGATTGCAGCACGGATCTGAGGCATTGTAGATGGCAAGAGTGCATGTGTGCGTGTGTGTGTGCATGTATGTCTACACTTGCCATAAACAAAAGCACAAAAGGGAAATGTCAGAAAGAAACCAGCAAAGGAAGCCAGCATCATCTGCGACCGTGGTGTCTGTTATCCACAGAGGATGACACCGTCATTGAGGTGGCCATGAAGAAAGGCTTTGAATGACACTCCCAGAACAAGAGCCTGGAGATCTAACATGCACTCTGATTCTGCCCCTAGCCTTGGGTGACGTGGGTTTAACTGTGACCTCACCAAGATGTGTCCACCCAGAACCTAGGAATGAAAGCTCACTTGGATATCAGATCTTTGCAGATGTCATTGCATACAATTAGGTTGCATTAGAGTAGTGTACACCGTTAATTGAGTAACTAGTGTCCTTGTAAGAAGAGGAACATTAGAGGCCGGGTACAGTGGCTCACGCCTGTCATCCCAGCACTTTGGGAGGCTGAGGCAGGCAGATCTTGAGGTCAGGAGATTGAGACCATCCTGCCCAACATGGTGAAACCCCATCTCTACTAAAAATACGAAAATTAGCCAGGCATGGTGGTGCACACCTGTAATCCCAGCTACTCAGGAACCTGAGGCAGGAGAATCACTTGAACCTGGGAGGCGGAAGTTGCAGTGAGCCGAGATCGCACCACTGCACTCCAGCCTGGGTGACAAGAGCAAAAACTCCATCTCAAAAAATAAAAAGGAGAAGAAGAGGAACATTGGGACATAGAGACACAGAGACCGCCATGACAAAGGTGGATACTGTATTGATGCTTCTACATCAGCCGTCCCCAGCCTTTCTGGCACAGGGACTAGTTTCATGGAACACAATTTTTCCACACACAAAAAAAAACTGTCTTCATAGGAAGACAGTCACTGTGAGTATAGGGGGAAGGATATGGGGATGATTTGAGCATATGACATTTATTGTGCACTTTATTTCTATTATGATTACATTAAATGAAGTAATTCTACAACTCACTGTCATGTAGAATCAGTGGGAGCCCCGAACTTGTTTTCCTGCAACTAGATGGTCCCATCCGGGGGGTGATGGGAGACAGTGACAGATCATCAGGCATTAGATTCTCATAAGAAGCATGCAACCCAGATCCCTGGTATGCCCAGTTCCCAATAGGGTTCTCAATCTTCTGATAATCTAATGCCACTGCTCATCTGACAGGAGGCGGACCTCAGGTGGTAATGCGTGCAATGGAAAGTGACTGTAAACACACATGAAGCTTTGCTCGGTACCGGTCCACAGCCAGGGGGTTGGAGTCCTCTGTTCTACAGGACAAGAAACAACCAGGGTTGCTAGCAAGTGAAGGAAGCCAGGAGAGATAGTGGAGGATCCTTCTCTAGGGCCTCCACAAGGGGCACAGCCCTGCCTTAATACTCAAGAACGAAATGCATTTCATAATTGCAGTGTGCACACAATCCTTTTTTTCTTTTGAGACAGAGTCTTGCTCTGTCACCAGGCTGGAGTGCAGTGGCTTCATCTGGACTCACTACAACCTCCGCCTCCCGGGTTCAAGTGATTCTTCTGCCTCAGCCTCCCGAGTAGCTGGGACTACAGGTGCCTGCCACCACGCCCAGCTAATTTTTTGTATGTTTAGTAGAGACGGGGTTTCACCATGTTGGCCAGGATGGTCTTGATCTCTTGACCTCGTGATCCACCCGCCTCGGCCTCCCAAAGTGCTGGGATAACAGGCGTGAGCCACCGCGCCCGGCCATGTGCACACAATACTTTAACTTATTGAACGCTTATTTTTTGTGTCTGGTGCAATAGTGACCTGCTGGAGACTTGCGAATGTACTTAGTGAGTGGAAGGTTGTATTTCCACCTGGCTGTGTTGGCTTTCTGCACTCCAGGAATGTCCTTTGACACGGGCTCAGCCCTTGGATGACCAGGTGGTCAGCCTGCCTTGGCTGTGGACTTCTGGTGTCCAGAGCTGTCAGAGATTTGACTTCTGTGGCTTTCAGCCAGCTGGTTTGTAGAATTGTGTTGCAGCAGCTCCAAGAAGCTAAAATATTGAGCCTCCCCTATGACAGTGGACCCTTGAACACCACGGGTTGAATTTAATGGGCATCCCTTTATATGTGGATTTTCTCCTGCCTCTGCCACCCGAGACACCCGCTCCTCCTCCTCCTCCTCCTCCTCAACCTCAAGATGACGAGGATGAAGACCTTTATCATGAGCCACTTCCACTTGATAAACAGTAAAGATATTTTCTCATCCTTAACGATTTTTTTAAGGAAAATCACAGCTTACTTTATTGTAAGAATATAATATATAATATTTACTATATTTTTTTCTCTAGCTTACTTTATTGTAAGAATATAGTATATAATATATACTATATTTTTTTCTCTTTCTTACTTTTTTTTTTTGAGAGAGAGTTTTGCTGTTGTCACCCAGGCTGGAGTGCAGTGGAGTGATCTCGGCTCACCGCAACCTCTACCTCCCAGGTTCAAGTGATTCTCCTACCTCAGCCTCCCAAGTAGCTGGGATTACAGGTATGCACCACCACGCCTGGCTACTTTTTTGTATTTTTAGTACAGACAGGGTATCCCCATGATGGTCAGGCTGGTCACGAACTCCCAACCTCAGGTGATCCGCCTGCCTCAGCCTCCCAAAGTGTTAGGATTACAGGTGTGAGCCACTGCGCCCGGCCTCTGGCTTACTTTATTGTAAGAATATTACTATATTATTTGTGTCTGTTGCAATAATGCCCTCCCTCATGATCTGTCACTGTCTCCCATTACCCCTAGATGGGACCGTCTAGTTGCAGGAAAGGCTTCCAGCCAACAGCAAGCTATTAGTTAAGTTTTGGGGGAGTGAAGAGTTACACAAGGGTCTTCACGTGTCCCTAACCCTCATGTGGCTTCACAGTCCACTGTAAATGAATGTGTGGCAAGCAAAGAAAGAAGAAAATGAAGAAAAGAGGGAGGGGAATACCCTACCACTACACCAGACCATATATCACCAACGCCATTAATTCTTCCTTCTACGTGATAAGCCGGCAAAGTCCCTGTCCTTGATAACTGTGCCATTGACATCTGACTCCCAGTAGATGGATGATGACTAATGAGTCCTACGTGGCAAACAAATGAAGGGTTAATTAATCTGAGCCTGCCTGAGTTATCTGTGAATGAGGATAGCCCAGCGACTTGACAGTCATCTTAAATAGGTCAACGGATGATCAATCACGACTGAAATTCCACCGTAAAAGATTTGTCCACTCAACTGGAATTTAGTTCTAGGAAGAAAATGAGCGATCTGTGGGCTGGCAGTGGAGGTTTTTTTGTTTGTTTGTTTTTTAAATGATGCTGCTGTTTCTTAAAATGGGCTTTGACTTTTTTGTGTTATTCTATCCAGGAGAGCTCCTGAAGGACCCTGTAGGTGTGGGGGCATCCAAAACACATTAAGGCCAGATTCCTAGAGAAAGTTATTTTGCCGAAACAAAAATGATGTCTGGTGGCATCACAGGCTTTCTTTAATCCACTTGGGCTCAGTCATAATGGCAAAGCTAATGAACACAGAGGGATATTTGCAGAATGAAAGCAATTAGAACAACTATGAGGGTAATTAACTGGCTCAACACACTCGTCATCACATCTAGCAGGACTGCCAGAATCTGAGACTCAAAGACCCAAGGTTTTTCTTTTCTGTTGATTCCAAAATCCTGGATGGATTTCCTGCTGAAAGATTGCATTGGCCAGGCCCATTCGCTCACACCTGTAATCCCAGCACTTCAGGAGGCCAAGGCGGGCAAATCATGAGGTCAGGAGTTTAAGACCAGCCTGGCCAACATGGTGAAACCCTGTCTCTACTAAAAATACAAAACTTAGCTGTGCATGGTGGCACATCCCCATAATCCCAGCTACCCGGGAGGCTGAGGCAGGAGAATTGCTTGAACCAGGACCTGGGAGGCGGAGGTTGCAGTGAGCTGAGATTGTGCCACTGCACTCCAGCCTGGGCTACAGAGTAATACTCCGTCTCAAACAAGAAAAAGACTGCATTGCAGGATGAGATGTCTTAAAAAAAAAAAAAGTAGCTGTAATCTCTCATGGAACTATACAACCTTAGAAACATATGATAAGGAAGCAGTATGTTGAAGGAATACAGGGAAAGATGGTCTCTGCAGGTCCTACTGAGTCTAGCAGGGATGGTTCAGGAAAGATGTCTAGATATGATGTATGAGTTTACTATTGCTGCCGTTATGGTTTGGCTCTGTGTCCCCACTCAAATCTCACGTTGAACTGTAATTCGCATGGTTGGGGGAGGGACCTGGTGGGAGGTGATTGGATCATGGGGGCAGATTTCCCCCTTGCTGTTCTCATGATAGTGAGTTCTCACAAGGTCTGATAGTTTAGAAGTGTGTGGCATCCCCCCTTGCTCTCTCTTCATCCATCACCACCGAGCATTCATGCCGCACACGTAAACTCAAAGACTCAAGGTTGCCATGTGCTATGGTTTCAATGTCTGTGTCCTCTCGAAATCCCCATTTTTTTGTTACTGTTTTGTTTTGTGTTTGCTTTTTTGTTTTGTTTTGTTTTTTGAGATGGAGTCTCACACAGTCGCCAGGCTGGAGTGCAGTGGTGTGATCTCAGCTCACTGCAACCTCCGCCTCCCAGGTTCAAGCAATTCTCCTGCCTCAGCCTCCTGAGTAGCTGGGATTACAGGTGTGCACCACCACACCCGGCTAATTTTTGTATTTTTAGTAGAGACGGGGTTTCACCATGTTGGCCAGGCTGGCCTCGAACTCCTGACCTCAGGTGATCTGCCTGCCTCAGCCTCCTAAAATGCTGGGATTACAGGCATGAGCCACCATGCCTGGCCCCAGATCCCTGTCTTGAGACATAACCTACAAGGTGGTAGTGTTAAGAGGTGGAGCCTTTAAGAGGTGATGAGGTCATGAGGGTGGAGCCTCAGGAATGAGATGAGTGTCCTTCTAAAAGGGACCCCAGAGAGCTCCCTCAACCCTTCTGCCATGTGATGACAAGAGTGAGAAGGCACCGTCTGTGAACCAGGAAGCAGATCCTCACCAGACACTGAATGTGGCATGCTTTGATCTTGGACTTCTAGCCTCCAGAAGTGTGAGCCGTAAATCTCTTCTGTTTATCCATTATCTAGTGTGAAGTATTGTATTACGGCAGCCCAAATGGATGAAGACACCGTGTTTAGAGCTTCTAAAATTTATGTGGGCAGCAGATAAAGGATGAGTATAAAAGATGAAGAGGTGGCCAGGCGTGGTGGCTGCCTGTAATCCTAGCACTTTGGGAGACTGAGGCAGGTGGTTCATGTGAGGTCGGGAGTTCGAGACCAACCTGACCAACATGGAGAAACCCCGTCTATGCTAAAAATACAAAATTAGCCAGGTATGGTGGCGCATGCCTGTAATCCCAGTTACTCGGGAGGCTGAGACAGGAGAATCGCTTGAATCCAGGAGGTGGAGGTTGTGGTGAGCTGAGATCAGACCATTTCACTGCAGTCTGGGCAACAAGAGTGAAACTCTGTCTCAAAAAGAAAAAAATGAAGAGGCAAAAGAGCCAGAAGCAAAATGGGCATCAGCCTATTTCCCCTGAGGGCACTGGAAGTTCCCTAAGAGCGACAGGAAGAGTGACTAAAAGCACCTTTGTTACAACAGCGGCAGGCTGTAGCATCTCCGTTCTCAGGAAGAAGCCACAACCAAAAAAAAAAAAAAAAAAAGCCAGCAACACACATGAGGTGACAAGGATTTTCCTGAAAACTTCCAGCCTGACAGGTGCACGATTATTTTAAAAGCAGAGCCTAGATGTGCAAATCTGCAGGAGGGGTAACATGAAACTAAAGCGTGGCATTTTTTGCAAGCTATGTGGCTTCGTAGGAGAGTCTGCTCTATGGGGGGCCGTGGCCTGCACAGCTGACAGCATCGCTTCTCCTGCATAGTGCAAAACATGGACAAGAAGATACCTGAAGAGGAACTGTGGGTCTGCCTAGACTCAACTGGCTTAATTACAGTATTCAGAAGTGCAACACCTACTCTCTGGAGAAGCATTCCATTCCCTCTTTCTGGGCTCCCACAAGCACAGTCTTTGCTTGGCTGAGCAAAGGGAGCTGACAGCAGGATCCCTGAGTCTTCGGATATTAGGGCTGTTGTTAGCTCTGGAAGGAGGGCAGAG